>NW_027494162.1:0-320875 GCF_021521415.1 Bidens hawaiensis | reverse complement strand
GGAACATATAAAGGAGCAACATTTTGTTTGAAAAGTAGCAAATAGTCACCCATTGATGTGGTGGACCCTGCCACAGGTTTGACTATTTTTAGTCAGCATGCTCTACATATTCATTAAGTTTTTCTTCAAGTTTTATGTTTCGTTGTTTGTTTATGCAGAAACCTTTGCACACATGTGTGTCGAGAAACGTGTCATGTTGGCCAATGCCCGTCACCATATAAATGTTCCAAAAAGGTAATAATACCAATGACGTTTATTTGTTTATTCATAATAAGTTTTAGTGTTCAATAGAATGTGTAGTTTAATATGACAATCTGTAAATATTTCAGGAATGATTGTCTTGCATTTGCATTCGGGACTCACCTGTGCAAATCAGGTCACTTATCCTATCTCTCTTATTTCTTCATAAGATATTATGCATTTGTGTTGACATCCGTGACATTGGAAGCTATTTTTAAGTAATTTAGTTGAATTGACCTTTTATCAAAAGGTGGCCCGTTTTGACCCAAAGCCATTTTGACCTTTGTTAAAACCAATTCAACGTAATTATTTTACATATGACTTATTAAAAACCATTTAGAAAAAGTGTTGCGTAGTTTTTTTACATTGGATTCAAATTTGATACAGGGGTATTGTGGTCAGAGTTGCATATATGTTTAATGGTACGTTATGACATGAACCAGATGACCTTTTTTAAAAAATGGCCCGATCTGACCCAACCATGTCTTGACCCAAACCAAGTTGACCTTCATTAAAAAGTAGCCCGTTTGACCTGAATAACTGGTTCATATGTTTCTTATATAAACGAAAATTCCCCCGAATTTCAGTTCGTTTGCAAGCCTAAAAGTTATTGTTGGCACGTTGTGGTATGGCTCATTGATATTTTATACTTGCAGGGAATTGCGTAGCAAGACGACTTGATGAGGGCCATGGGTTTGACCCCTTTCTTTTTTAGTTAGTTTTTTTGTATTATTAATTTAAGGGGGGTTACTTATTAAAATTACTTACCTACTTAGTTTAACGTAGTTGCAGGTTATTGTATGTATCGTGTAATGCAATGGTTCTTCGTATTGTAATGAGTCTGAAATGATATTGTTTCTGTTACGAAAATGGTTTATAATTTCTGATGCAATTGTTGTTTTTTGAATGCTTGATGTCCGATTCTTATTTACTCATTGTATACATGAGTGTTGGGGTTGACCTTTTATAATAGAAATTTTAATGCATCTATAATGCAACAGCTCTTGTTTGAATGCAATTGTTGACCTAAAATACTCAAGTAATGAAGATTGTACTAATTACATACAGATGATCAAAGAGTTATAGCTATAGATTTATTGAAAACTTATATAGATATTTTATTGACCAACATATGTAGATTTAGTATAAATCAACGATGGATTTCAAGTAAAAGTTATCAAAATGGGAGCAGTTAACACACGAATGCTTATTTTTTAAATGGTTATATTTATGACTTGTGTTTTCTTATTCGTGTGTTGGTTTATTACATTGAAGCGATGCTCATGACTTATGTATTTTCTTATTCATGTTTTTTACTTTTTACTTAATTGAGTAATGTAACGCTTATGACATTGATTAACCACACCAATGCTACAAATAAGAAAACTAATACATGAAGTATACTATATATACCGAGAGGGTTGATAATGTAACAGAAAACGAGTATCGCGTTGTAAATTAGCGCTGCCGACGGCATCGTGTGGTCCCCTACCAATATATATAGTGTAACGTGGCAAGAGAAGAGACATGGATATTCTGTTAGTTTCAGTCAGGCCCGGCCCAGAGGAGGGCGAGGGACCCAGGTCCACTCTCCCGAGAGACCCATAATTTAAAAAAAATAAAGTTGTATTTGACTTTGCTTTTGGTTGAATAGAAAGTGTTATAGACTATGGAAACAAATGTCATAGGTTCAATTCCCATAATTGGTATTCTGTTTTTTTATATATAAAAAACTTCATTTGTGTTTTATACAAGTCATTGGTATTCTTTTTTTATATATAAAATACAACTTCCATTACTTGTGTTTTGTATGAGTTATTTAAGTAACATGTTTATTATTAATTGTTTGTTTTGGGCTTTTGAAATGCCACCTTATTGATAAATTGTCAAATAATCTATTACATAATTGAGATCGCGATTTAGGGGCCTGTTTTTTTATTCGTCCAGTCCCCAAAATTTTAAGGGGGTTCTCGGAGACGGCTTGTTCATACATTGTATATATATAATAGATTCGAATGCTTAAACAAAGCTTAGGGACCCAAAAGATTACTAAACCAAAGACTAGGATGCCACTGCAACGTACAAAACCATAGGTAATCAACGCCATAGGTTCGCTCTACTTAGCCTATGTTGCTCAATCCATTACAAGGTTTTCGTTTTCACGGTAAACACCCAAAAAGGACGAGGCATTCACGTTGATGAATAATGTGATATTTTTACAAAAATGCCCATGCTTGGAATTTTTGGCTATGTAATACGTAAAGGTATTGTGATGTAAGTTGACACAACTTAATTTTTGGCTATGTAATACGTAAAGGTATTGTGATGTAAGTTGATACAACTTAATTTTTGGCTATGCAATACGTAAAATTGCATAAACCATTATATATTATCATACTAGGTTAGACACTTTTGTATTACATGTGTTGAATGAATCCAACACATTGCAAATCATCATTAGTTTATAGAGATTTTGTATTTAGATGCCATAAGTTACTGGTGAAATAAAAATATTGAAAATTTAAAAATTATAAAGTTAATTTTATATAAAGTAAGATATATATAGTTGAAATGTTCTTATGATTTAGTAAGGTTTTATAAAATATTAGTATAACCTCATATATTTATCAATTTAAGGATTATTATTTCAATAGAAGCGAGAGTTATTTAATATGGGAGAGGCACGAAGAAAATCTAGCAAAGCTAAAAGGTTTACAACTAAAATTCTTGATAGGAGATGTGGAATGTGACATTTATGACCACTTATAAAGAAGGTGTGATGTCACTTTCATTCAAAATGTTAAAACTAATAAATAATTCTTTTTAATAAAAAATTACATAATTTTGAATGAGCTTTTCAATATTTTTGTAACTACTGTTTCTAGTGTCTTATATTTATAGTAAACATTGTGCATTGCAAGCCATCAGGTTTCAGGGCATCTTTGTAAGAGACTGACTTTGCATTAAAGAGAGATTAAAACATATAGATATGTACATTTGGTCTAAGATCATATGCTTTGACAGTAAAACAATAAAAAAAATACATAAAAGAAAAATAATTATATTAAAAAAAGTTTAAGAGTTTAGAAGATCATCAAAATTTGACTCATAGTTCTCACACTCTAACAACCATTTTACCTTCTCGCTAACTTCATTTTTCAAATCCAAATGTGCCCTTTCTTTTCTAACATTAGCAAGATTCAAGTGATTCAAATCTCTTAAAAGAAACATATATTCTAATATTGATTTAGGATAGTGCCAGTGTTACACGCGGTGGAACATATTTAAAACATAATATATATATATATATATATATATATATATATATATATGTAACATCATATAAATTTAATCAAATGCAAATGTTGTACTTATAAATAAATGATATATTTCAATATTGTTCAATATTGTTCCAAATGATAGTATTTGAACTAAAAATATTTTTCAAACCCAGGTAATATTTAAAACGAAAGTACGAAATAATTCGTAGTAGTTGTAGAGATTATAATATTGGATTTGAAACTGAAATAGATTGGAAGATAATTTTGAATTTCGATTTGTTAATATTAAAGTCTATAACTTATTTTTGTAAAGTTCATATAAAGGTTGAAAGTTATAGTCAAATCATTATTCATTATCATTATTATAAAATAAAGTCTAAATCATATAAAAAATATGCATACAATTACCGGAAAATTAATTTGAATTTGTAATTTATATATATACAATAATCAAAGATATTTTTTATATTTATACAATATTGTATATTGTATATATTGTATATGGTCCTTAAGTTATTAACCTTTATAAACACAATTAGATTAAGTTGTTTAAATGTAACAATATAGTCAAAATTTAAATGTATATAAAATAATATATTTTAGTCAAATCATTATTATCAATATGGATCATTAATTATAAATTAATGGTTAATCATATACCAAAAATGTTTAGAATTACCATATTCAAAGCATTAACCTCCACTGGCCTTAAATATATAAGGTGAAATTTGAGTGCGTGATCAATTTTATAACTATCCATTACATATACTTATTTATATAAGGTATAATATAAATAGAAACGATAATAAAATTTTGAAATTAGAATATAAATAGTAATCAGATAGTTTCGTAAATTATCAAAATCTATCTATTCTAATAAAAGACTACCTGTTTTTGCCACTTGTCACTCTCGTAGCACTCCTCACATTTTTTTCACTTATTTTAATATATGGTCCTTATCTTTTAAGACATGTCAATATATGAATTCAAGTTTGCTTTTATTATATGTAAATCCTAATCGATTCATTCATTAACATTAATGGTAAAATAAGAAAATAAGGAATATTAAAATTGATGTTGCAGGTTTGTTAGAATATAATTTTAAAGTCACACCTAATTGCAAATTAAAACAAATAAAGGTGCATCATTGTCGAAGAATTTGGATTTGTATGGTAAACTACAAATTGTTTTTTAAACTGGGATTCAAGCAACCATGCTTAATTTTTTATATAAGATTGTTTCAGATTTGGATCTAAATCTTCTCATATGCATTTGAACTCGGGAAGATGTGATTTTCTTAATTTTCTCCAATAGTTTTCTATAAATATTGCAAACATAGAGAATATATATCTATCTATTATAATAAAAGCCTACAACTTTTGTCACTTGTCGATACCATAGCCCTCCTCACCCTTTTTATCAACCAATTTTCATATATGGTCCTTATCTTTTAAAACAATTCAATATATGACATTAAAATTATAGGTTTATTCCAACTAAATCCATTACTACATATAATAAGTATTCTCCATATGGATTGACAAGACACGATTAGTGAATTTTGAAGTGTTAATTAAAGTGTTTAAAATTATTTATATTCAAAATAATAAACAATAAGCATTCAATTCATAATATGTGGAATGAGAACAATTGACTTGAACTAAATTCTGATAACGCCAGCGGCTAAGGCTTAGCCTTTAATACCTAAAAATACATATGATTTTAAAACTAAAAGTTTTCATGTTGACCCGAAACCTAGAATTTGGACCCAAGAACCAGCCCGAATTACTTCGGTTCAGGTTCATGTTAGTATTTTCTTGGGTTCGAGTTTCTCGGGCCAGGTTAGTTTGGGTTCAGGTACAGGTTTTCTTAGGTTGCGTTTCATGTTACGGGTAAAAGTGGCAGCCCTACTTTCAACGATTATAAATAAGAATCACTACATTAATTTTATGCAACTTTTAATCTTCTAATATTATTTTAACTCGGAATAATCACTATTATTTGAACATGGTTTTAATGTTAGTATGTATTTTTCATTTTCCTGGCAATTACATTCATATGAAATAAAAAAATCATTTTGATATATTTAAATTTTCGTTTTTTATGTTGCTTGATTATACAATTTTTAATTGTAAAATATGAAGTTAATTAAAAAATTTATCATACACAGAATATTAATGAAACAAATTTATCATGATCAATACATTTCAAATTGTAAAGATTTTAAGAATAATTATATCATCAAAGTTCAGGTATATGGTTTTGGGATAATCATGTTTTTTTTTTGGATAAACATGAGGAGATGTTCTCAAATGACATCATATTAATTGATTAAAAGCTATGATATTTTATGTGTATGAATATTTTTTTATTAGTATCATGGATATATATTATCATTTATCTAGAGTTGGTATGTATTTGAAGAACCTTTTTTTGTCACACGAACAACTATATATAGCTATATCAAAAGTTATAATCAGATCTATATGTTACTTTATTAAGAATTACAAGCAGACATGGACTAAAAAGTTTGATTATTGATAAACAATGTATACCTAATACAATCATAAATATAATCGTAGTTATGTAATTTCTGTAATTTTAATCTAATTGTAATTGTATTAATAATATATGATCTATTTGTTGACTGTATTTCACTTAATGGTCAAAGTTTAAAATTTTCAGCAATTACCCGTGTAATACACGGGCCTCAAACTAGTAAGGTAATATAACTTATCTTTGAAAATTTTAGTCAACTTGTTATTTAAATTATTGATCATTAATTCTAAAATTAAGTTGTTTAAATGTAACAATATAGTCAAAATTTAAATGTATGTAAAAATAAATATTTTAGTCAAATCATTATTATTATGGACCATTAATTATAAATTAATGGTTAATCATATACCAAAATTGTTTATAACTACCATATTCAAAGCATTGACCTACATTGACCTTAAATATGTATGGTCAAATTTGAGTGCGTGATCAATTTTATAACTATCCATTACCTATACTTATATATGGTGATCAATTTTGTAACGATAATAAATTTTTTAAATTAGAATATAAATAGAAATCAAATAGTTTTGCAAATTATAAAAATACGATAATATGAATTATGTTTTAAAATATAGTCAAAATTTAAATCTATATAAAATAATATATTGTAGTCAAATCATTATTATTATAGACCATTATTTATAAGGAAAGTCAATATTCAATATTGATGTTAATTAAAGTGTGATTGGGATAATTAAAGTATTTAAATTACAATATTCATGTTAATTCGGTTATTTAAACAAATAAGGAAAGTCAAACTAAATAAATTATATTAATGGGATAATTAAATATGTACATGAATATACATGATTATTCAAAAAAATAAATATACATTAGTATTAAAAAAATACATCTTATAAAGTAATCCTCAATCCGTGAAATTAGATAATATGAGTGGGACAATAACCTGAAATAATAAAAATTGGATATTAATATTGATATTATGGATTATTTTAATTGTAATTAATAACCGGAAAATTTTAAAGGTGTTCCCGAAAAAACGAAATTGTGAGAATGACCATGGTATCTCGGATTTTTTCGTAAAATTTAAATTGAAATTAAGTTGTATGACTTGTGACATTCACCTGAAATTATAAAGTAGAATATTAATGTTGATGTTATGAAACATTTGATATTTAATTTATAACCGAAAAATTTAAATGTCTTACCAGAAAATAACAAATAATGATAATAACCATGGTATCTCCGTTTTTTATTAAGAAACTAAAATCAAATTTTCGTAAATCAATCGGGTAAATTACCTGAAATAATAAAGTTTTGTTATAACATTGATATTATGGAATATTAGAATTATAATTTATAACCGGATAATTTAAATGTGTCTTACCGGAAAAACGAAATAATGATATTGAATATGGATGATGCTGATTTATATTTAGAACCTAGAAGAAAAACATGTATAACAAAAAAACAGGAAAAATATTAAACTTCAAATAAATATAAAACACCCATTGTTATAGGTATAACACATAAACGAAAAACTTACCGGAATAACGTAAATACGTAGAAATATTAGCTCCATCGCCGTTTTTGATTTAGAACCTAAACTGATTTAAAAAAAATCAGTTAACAATGAAAATAAAGATAAAAATGTTAGATCTACAATAACCGGAAGAAAATATAATGTTGCCGGAAAAAGATATAACCTTGCCGGAAAATCATATAACATTGTTGGTGTAACATCCTGAAATTTCCAAAATAATATTAACTATATTGTTTAAAATTGGAGGGAAAGTTTACTCGGGTTAGCGGGAAATAATTAAATAGAGTAGGAGTTGGTATGGGTCGGGCTAATGTTGGGTTATGGACTTGGGCTATGAAGGAAGGAGGGAAGGACCATGGGCCTAAGCCCATGATCCATAATTATATAAACCTTAAATCACCAATTATCATTCATTTTCTCATACTCCATACACCACCCAAAACACACACTTAGCTCTCTCTCATCCTACTCTCCCTCTCTCTAGCCGAAACCAAGAAGAAGAAGAAGGAGAACCGATTTCCGACCCGAGGTAATGATAGTATGATACTGTAGAGGTCTAAAACCGTTAGATCTAGTTGCAAAACGATGAACCGACACCGTTAAACCGTTGAATTCACGAGATCCGGGTGGAATCAGGTATAAACCGAACCTAAGATGAGCTTAGGGGTCACCCTAGCTCAGATCTGGATTGAACGGGACGAAAAACGGTGAAAACGGTGCTGGAATACGTTTTTCCGGCCACCGCACGGTTTTCCGGCGAAGGCGGCGCCGGAAAGGCGGCGCCGGAGTTGGCTGATATGAGGATAAGGTAAATGTCAGAGAATGTTCTGACATTCTCTGACCTAAACCTAATTCGTTAGCGGAAGGGAGACGAACTAGCCTTAGTTCGTTATGCCGGTTCGCTAGGGGAAGATAACGAGTTAGCCTTAATTCGTTATGTCAATTCATTAAGTCAAGGATGACGAATGAACCCCTAGTTCGTTAAGGGTTCAGTTCGTTAAGGGTCAGTTCGTTAAGGGCCAGTTCGTTAACAAGGTCCAATTCGTTATGGAAGATGACGAACTGGATTAACGAATCAACTAAGGAAGGATAACAAATCAGAAGGTAATCTGGATAGCGAATTAGAGTGTGATCTGATAACGAATTACACTTAATTCGTTATGGAAAATGTGATGGTGAATAAAATAATAATTTAAAATCTTAGTGGAAAATGTGTTAAGGCGATTAATAGAAATAAAATTTTTCCAAGCTGATCTGGACCCTGCTAGGGGCTGCCGCCCCTAGACCCCGCTGCCAGGGGCGCTGCCCCCGGACCCCCGTTCGTTGAGGGTTGTAAATAGACTAGAAACGCGATATGGATAGTAATAGTTAATTGATATGTGTATTTGTTATACAGTTAGTCGCGCACAGCTAAAGAAGGAGTAATTGTTAACCAAGTTCAGGTGAGTTTCTAGCCCCGTTCCTTGTTATGTTTTCGGGTCTATGTGCATACTCAATGTGAAGTGTGAATACACTTACCTTAAGTGGTAAGTGTATGCTATAATGTTTAATGTGATATATTTATATATGTTATGATTGGCTGTCTGTTGGTGCGTGAACGATCTTCGGACATTGCACGCGTAAACAGGGAAGGTTAGTCGGTGTGCGAACGATCTTCGGATATTGCGCGTACCGTCTTTCGGGAATGATCCCCAAGTGGTTATTAGTGTGTATATAAATGTTGTGATGTAACTTGATTATTATATAAATGACGTGATGATATAAAGTGTGTTGTAGACAAGTAGAAGTAGGGTGTGATAGAAGTGGCAAGGGTCTAGTTAGAGTGTTAGTGGCATGACGATAGTACGTGGTAGGGTAAGCCTATACGTGAGTTCGTTATTAAAGTGGCAAAGTGGCATAACGTTTTCGTTATTAAAGTGGCACAAAGTGGCATAAGTGGCTAAGCTGTAGGGGTAGTTAAGTGGCTAAGCAGTAGCAGGCTAGACAGTGGGTTATGTGTCTACGGATATGTATATATTGTATGTAGTGGTTGTATGACAAGTTGCCTGATTAACTAGAACTCACTCAGCATAGCTGACTTTTAGTATGCACGCAGGTGAGTAGATGAAAGAACTAGCATGGGAACGGCACATGGCATGGATTGAATGGCTGGCATCTTGTAACATCCCGAAATTTCTAAAGTAATATTTATTATATTATTTTGTCGGGTGAAATAAACGAGTTATTGGAACGATAATAATAATAGCAAAATATGAAGACTTAGTAGGATAATTAGATGGGATTAGATATGGACCAAAAGGAAGTATGGGCCTTCGGTCCATGGGCTTAAGGGAGTATAAATACCCCCTTAAACCCCAATCCTTTCCATTCCATCCATTTATCCATCCTAATCTCTACACACTCCAAAACACACACAACCCGAACCAAGATCCAAAGGCGAGGACCCGAGCTCGTTGGTGCTAGATCGTCGTGACGAACCAAAGCAACAAGACCAGCTCGTGTTCGTAGTTCGACTCATTTACGGTACGTTTATATCGAGAACTTGTTCGTTTAGGTTTGGATTAGTATAGAAATGATAGATCTGTGTTTGTATGGAAAAATGAATCCAACAAAGCTAAACTTACTGAAAATGGATATGATTTGATGGGTTAATCGATTGATAAAAGAACCCGTAACCTATATGCCTAAATCGCACCCTTTAAACATCGATGTTAGGTCGATTTGATGGTTGGGGTTTGTAGGCACTGGTCAGACGATTCCGTGGATACCTAAATCGAGTTATTTGGTTAAGAAACGAAGATGATTAAGGGATTTAAGGACGAACAGTACCTGCAGCTGGACAACTTCGCCTGCAAGCTAAGTTCGCCTGATGAACTTCGCCTGCAAAGCTAAGTTCGCCTGATGACAACTTCGCTGCAAAGCTAAGTTCGCCTGATGACAACTTCGCCTGCAAAGCTAAGTCCGCCTGATGAACTTCGCCTGCAAAGCTAAGTTCGCCTGATGACAACTTCGCCTTCAAAGCTAAGTTCGCCTGAGGTTTAACTTCGCCTAAAGCTAAGTTCGCCTAAGGTTTAACTTCGCCTAAAGTCAAGTTCGATTAGAAAATAAATTAAAAACGATAAGTAAAAGTAAGCTAATACTAGGCAACCAGATTAAATCAGGCGAGTATTGATACGTGTAACTTATACAGTCAGCCGAGCTCAGTTAAAGAAGGGATTTACAACTATCGGAGGAAGAAGCAGAGTTCAGGTGAGTTCTAGCCCCATTTATGTGTTATGTTTTCGGGGCTGTGTGCATACTCGATATGTTTGTTAATACGCTTATCCTAAGAGAAAAGTGTATGCCTTATGTGAATGATGTGATATGTATGAATGATTGCTTGATGGTACGTGAACGATCTTCGGATATTGCATGTACTGTCAAGTTGTAACGCTATGTATAAGGTAAGTATGATATGTATGCTTATGTGTATGAACGTGATAAAATTAATAAAAGAAGGAAATGATGGTTGTATGGTTGTATGGTTACGAAAAGGGTACCGAGCCCTAATAATACTCGAGGTATGATGTATGGTTGTATGGTAACGAAGAGGGAATCGAACCCTACTAATATTCGAGAACTAGGGAACCGAACCCTACTAATATTCGAGGAAAGAGGGTACCGAGCCCTAATAATACTCGAGGAAAGAGGGTACCGAGCCCTAATAATACTCGAGGAAGGAGGGTACCGAGCCCTAATAATACTCGAGGTATGATGTATGGTTGTATGGTAACGAAGAAGGAATCGAACCCTACTAATATTCGAGAACTAGGGAACCGAACCCTACTAATATTCGAGGAAAGAGGGTACCGAGCCCTAATAATACTCGAGGAAAGAGGGTACCGAGCCCTAATAATACTCGAGGAAGGAGGGTACCGAGCCCTAATAATACTCGAGGAATGTAGGGCGTAATGCTCTTTATAACGTAAGATATGAAAGTAAGTTAATACAAAAGAAAGTATGAAAGTATGAAAGTATGAATGAAAGAATATAAGTTTATGTGTATTGTATAGTGTATGATTAACTAGAACTCACTCAGTGTAGCTGACTTTTAGTATACACGCAGGTGAGTAGAATGAGACAGCTAGCTTGAGCGGGCACATGGTGGGTGAATAGGAGACTGGCATCTGAAGACTCAAGATGTTTTAATGTAATTGACGTTTATTTTGAAAGACAATAATGTTTAATTGAGGCAAGTTTTGGATTGCTGTAACGTTTCATGAAAGTTTTTATATTCCGCGAAAGTTTTAATGAACTCTGATTTGTACGAACTGTGTTTATGAGTAAATCCGACGCTAAAGTAGGGCTACCGGTAACGGGGCCTTACACATCTGAAGATGGAAGAAAAGATGTTTTAAATATAATGTTTTTGTGTTACGGTATTAAAGAAAAAAGGTTTAATGTTTGTAACGAATGATTTGAGTTAACGTTTCCGCGAAAGTTTTAATAAACTCTGATTTGTATAATTGTGTTTATGAGTAAATCCGACGCTAAAGTAGGGCTACCGGGAACGGGGCCTTACAGTTGGCCATTAAAGTATAATATATAACATTACCGGAACACGATTAATCTCGATCTACATTACCGGAATATAGAAGATGGTGGATGGTGGAGTTAGTAAGCCGAGAGAGAGAGAGAAAGAGAAATTAAAATGATTATTGTGGAAAATTCTAAGGTTTAAATAATATGTGAGATGACACGTGACAGAATATTAGAGCACATGAGAATGGAAACATGCTGACTGGATTGTACATGTGGACAGCCTAGAAGAAGACCATGTGTCCACATTGCATTGCTTTAATAGTATTTAAAGATTTTAATGTTTTTTTTATATATAATATAATTTAAATAATTGTGATAAAGTTAAAATTTCCTTTAAATTATTGAAGACATTTTTTTCTTTAGTTGAGAAATTTTTAGTGTTTGTGAAGTATTTGGCAGGATTTATGTATTGGTGTAATTGACCACTTTTCGAAGGTTATTTTGATTAAGTTGTTTTCGGATTATGTACAAATTAGATGTTTATAAACTTAATACTGTTTTATTTGTGGTTGATCTATATACAATAGTAACCTTAATATGTCTTACATAGTTATAAAGTGTGTATGATTAATTGGGAAATGCATTTGCAAGCAATTTCCGGATTTGGTTATTGATTTTTTTTTATTTTGGGGGGTATAGAAGTATTACAATGCTACTAAAGAATCTTGTTTTTCCTACCAATATTCTTTGATTATATTGTTTTTGGGCTCAAGGTTTCTTTGATTTAAATATCAATGTTAATTCAATCAATCATGCCCAGTAAAATCCCACCGACAGCAAAGCTATAAGTAGGGTCTGGGGAGGGTGGGATGTAGGCACACCGTACCTCTATCCAGAGGAATAAAGAGGTGGCTTCCAGAGAGACCCTCGGCTCTAAGTATATGTGTATGAAGCAAAATAAAAGCTAATAATAAAGGAAATAAAGGAAATCAAAGTTTAACCGTTATATAAAAACTACTACTAATTATAATAATATTAATAATAAGATCACAGTTTAGCAGCTATATAAAAGCTAATAATAATTATAATAATAATAATATATGTAAGGGAAATACCATTATGGTATGTGACCTAAATAAGTTAAGTCTAAGCCCTAAGGTATTCAATTCTCTCTAAAAATCCTTAACTTTAATTCTACTTCTCCACGAATTCCTATCCTCAACCATGTCCTCGGAGAGGTTTAGGTCTATCAAATCATGCCTAATCCTCTCATCCCAAGTCAATTTCGGTGGTCCTCTACCCCTCCTCCCCTCTATAGTAATGTTTTCTACGGATCTAACAAGATTCGTCGTCTGTCTTCTCTTTACATGTCCAAACCATCTCAATCTCCACTCTCTTATCTTGTCTGCTATGTTCGCCACCCCTAATCTCTCGCGAAACACAACGTTTCTTATTCGGTCTAGCCTTGTGTGCCCACACATCCAACGTAGCATTCTCATTTCTGCTACCTCCAACTTCCGCACTTGTGCCTTCTTGATGGCCCAAGAATGTTAATTGAGCATATGTTCATACAAGCATAAAAGGGATCAAATACAAACCACTAAGATACTTAAAAACTCGTGAAAGCAATTTTAAACACATTCTTGTTTTTTTTTTCCAATTTGTATTTTTTCAATTTTTTATGTTATTAATCTTTGGCAAAACCGCAAAACCAAAAAGAAATTAAAAAAATATGTATGTAGCTCACAAAAGTATATATATGTAAACATCATAATATCAAAAATTTGTACCCTTTTATGCATATTTTTCTTATTATTAGCTCAAAAGTTGGAGGAAGAACTCGATGGATGGCTTAGGGAATGTGGTTTGACCAAGTCTTCCGACGTACGGGCTGTCATTGCTCCGTAAGTAAACGTGCACTTTCAATGTTACTCATAGTTTTGCTTTTTTAACCACTTTAAATTTATTTTCTTTAACTTGTTATTGTAATTTTGGTGGTATGATTCCACTAGACATGCAGGTTACTCTTATTCTGGACGTGCAGCAGCCTTCGCGTTTGGAAATATCGATCCAACTAACATGTAAACCTTATTCATCAAAAAACATAAAAATTTATATAATAACACACGTTTATTTTTATATATTAATATATATTTACATTATTTCAGCACTCGAATATTTCTTCTTGGTCCGTCACATCATCATTACACTCCTAAATGTGCTCTTTCTAAAGCAACAATTTCGTCTATTACAGCTCCGATACTTCTGTTACCGGGTTCGATTATGTAAGCCCTAGGTGACAGAATGTTGTGACTGTTGCCGAGTTCCATTATAGAACTCTAGGCGACGGGTCTGGCGACTTATGGTTGTCTATGAAGTAACAGGATGGTGTTGTCGACCGTGTTTGTGCTTTGATTATGAATGTAGCCCGTGTAGTCTCTGCTGTATTTATCTTCACATCATGAAAGAAATGACCACAAAGTGATTGTTGGTTTGAAGTGACAATGGATTAATCACATATCGAGTTGTAACACTTCTTAACAAGTGATGTTAGATTTTAACGCGCCCAAGTGTTCTTGAATTAGGACATCCATTACATTGTAGTCACAGTTAGTATATGCTAAACTAATTAATGAATTTGATTTATAATAGTCTGGCTCCGGGTCACAATCAAAGTGAACGGAAGATTTGAAATATTTATAATAGTTCTGGTACGGAAGTAGGCTGATATTTGGAGTGTTTGTTAACGGGCTAACACGTTGTCAACTGATCAGGTTCATCTCAGTTGATGATAAGGGTATTTTTGGAAATTTTGGCAGATTATATTTGGTTAATAACGGGTTAGACATAGTTTTTTCTTGATTTTGGGTTAATTATGTGGTAGTAGTATTGTATTCAACAGTTGTTGCAAGGGTATTTCAGGTATTTATGACTTAACTGACAGTTGGCAAATTGATATTTAGTTAGGCTCGATCTCGATCAAGATCTTTTTAAACAGATGGGATAAAAGGTAGCCTGTTCCGTGTTGAAAGTGGTTGTCCTGACTCAAAATAATATCTGTACATAACTATTTAAATGACAAAAAAAAAAGGATTTCTATTAGTTTGGATTATTGTTTGCTAATGTAGTGGTGATCTATTTGTTTCAAGGTTTCGAGAGTTTTGAGTGAAGACGTCAACAAACAAGGTCTCGGAAAGACCCCTCTTCGTGTTGCTAAAGCCCTTCATGAAGGCACTAGAGGTAAACTTTTGATTTCCTTTTAGGAGTTAATCTGTCTATGAAAATTACTATATAAACATAATTGTAAGTTAACTGGACTTGAAATGAGAGGAGTTGTAATGATAAGTCATATGAGCCACACAGAGAGTATTTTGTTCTTTTTTAACATTTGTGTAGTCATGAAAAGTCTTTGTTCATTTTCCTTTACAGGTGGACTACATATTAGGAGATAAAGATATCATATATGATACGATATGTCACAAATGAAACAAGAAGAATCATATAAGCACTTTCGAATTGATGTTTGTTGGCGAACTTATCAGACGTTAGTATGTATGTACCAAAAACTTTTTCATATAAAATGTTCTGCCACAACATGCTGGGTAGGGGTATGAATACTAGAATCAATTCTTTATCAAAATCAGATTACATTAATTTGTATCATTAGGCTAATAGAATCAATTCTTCTTTTTTTTTCTAGCAAAATGACACATGTAAGAACATGAAGTAAATTTAATATTACTTTTGCAATTTTTGTGTTTATTTGGAGTGTCAAACATCACATTAGGTAGAAGAGTCAACCATATTTAGCATAACAGTTAGCTAGAATATGTGGCTAATTACATTATAATTCTAAATCCGTGTAACACTTGAGTTATAAAACCTAGACACAAACCCATGCGGATTCTGTTGTGCGGGTTATAAAACCTAGTTTGCTATTTAATTTTTAAAGTTCAAAACCTTATATATGTTACATCTTTAAAAATCAAATGCGGATACATAAAGATACCAAACAAAGAGAAAAAATAAAACAAAAACAAAAAGGAAAAAACAAATACCACAACGATAAAAAAAAACTTCAAAAAGGAGGGTGCATATCAACTAGTAAAATTGGAATGGAAAATAAATAAGATACCAAATAATCGTTTTATTTATTAATACGCTTAACAAGCCCAAACACATAAACAAAAACCGTCAGCCACACACTTTCCTGTCCCCACCCCTCTTCTTTCACGACATGTCTTGATACAAGTATAAGGTTCACATGGATTAAACCTCCAAGTTTCAGAACACGCTTCGCCCGTCATCAGTGTGCTCCCTATATCAGTTAGACATAAATAAAGTAATACAAATAAGTAATATGTTAGCACAATCGTGTTACTCATATATAAGAAGGTTAGAAGTAAATAACTTGAACGCGTGATAAGCAAAAACTAATGTATAGCTTACCGACAGTTGCGACTATTAGTAAGATAGCAAAAAAAGTCTTTATAAAAGACATGCTTATGAGATTTTGTTGTATTTATTATAAAAGAATTATGTGGTGGAGTGTTACTTATAGTCAGGAATTTGTTGATCACAAACTAAATTTTGATGGAGTATTAAATAACAATATTTACATGATTTTAATAATATTAAATGACAGTAAATGCATGACATTAATAATGATAATTTTAATAATATTAAATTGCAACAAATACATGACATTGATATTGTTGAATAAGAATAAATTCATGATATTAATAATATAAAATTATAGTAAGTGTATACTATTAATGATATTACTGTGAAAACGTTATACTAACAAGATCTAGTTTTAAGACATTACATGAATTTGAGTTGAGATTATGTTTGTTTGAAGATTTACTTAAATTATATACATGAAAAAAACCTATATAAATTAGCTGATAAATAATAAACGAGTCGAGCGAGAATTCTAACATACAACTAACAGGTCAAGCTCGAGCTTTTAAAAAAGAGCTCGAAATAAACCAAGCTTGAGCCTAGTCAAGCTCAAGCTTGACTCTGCTCGTTTACACCCGTTCACTTGTTTAGTATACACTAATGATTGGTGTGCTTGGAAGAATCTTATTTTACTTTTTAATGGGTTTTTATTAATAATAATCATAATCATAATATAAAATAGTTGTAAATAATTCTTTTACATAAACTAAACGCAATCATGGAGAAGATGAGGAGAGCATCACACGCAGGCTCATGGTACTCTAATCATTTTAAGTTCTTCTTTTAAACATTTTTTAATGATTCATAACCTTTTAATGGTTAAATGGTAGTCTTAAGTCGGAAAGTTTAAAAGTAATCATTAAGAGGTAGTCTTTTAAACATTTAGATTTGTGGTTATCGCTTAACCATTAGACAGCTATGAACATTTAAGAGATAGCCTCTTAATAATCAACTTCTTAATCATTAAGAGGCTACAAAACAACCCCTGAGTTGGGACCAAATGGTTAAGGGCAATGAGGTAAATAAAGTTTCTCTTTGCTCTACATGCAAGTCGCATGTTATTTCCTTCATTATCTTTTAACGTCCTTAAACTTTTTATACGTCATTTTGAAAAAAATTTACACCAAATAATTGTACGCTTTTTTTATATTTAATATAAATATACTATTGTTATACTTTTGAAAAAAAAATCCAAAATCCATTTGGGTAAAACGCAATTGACAAAACAACACATTAAAACACACAATGGACAACATATAAAAAACAATGACTTAGAATTTATAACACACCATATTGAAAACCCAATTGAAAAGGACATGTATTAAAAAACACATGACTAACCTAACCTAATATATATATATATATATAAATGATCTAATACAATAATCTCTTATCGTACAATAGGTACGTGAGTTTCTCGAACGTCGATTTGTGGAAACACGCGGTGGCAAAATTTTAAATTTGTTCAAATCCGATTTCGTCTCTAATTAAATCATTTGCTCATCAACCACGATCATACATAGACTCATCAGAAACATAATCAAATTTAAATTGAAAATGGAACGGTGTTCTCCATCTTTGTTCTAGTTCATGGAGTTAGACTAATTGAAGATTGAGAATTGGACTAATCGAGCAATTGAACTTAACAAACAATAATGAAGGTTCAATTTTGTTTTAGAGTAATTCATATAAAACCTAATTTTAACATATCTGAGCCGTTAAACGTTTAAACGTTCAAAGGTTTGTTTAGTACAAAAAGTTTAGAATGATCTTCAAAAGCACATCCAAACACCCCTATAATTTTTTAATGCTTTTTTAAATGATTTCTTCTAATATTTTTTCTGTTGACAAGCAGATGTCAAAGAATTGTTCGGCGAAAATAAAAATTAAATTTCTACGATACGAGCAATCGAGCCAATGCAAAAGCACACGAGACAGCAGTGTGAGTTAAGCATCAGCAGCAGCCAGATTGGGCCACTAAGATTTCTGATATTATGTTTATACATTTCAATATTTGAATAAATGATCATGTTTGCTTCTTGTCAATAAGATGACATTTCTGAATCTTAATATTTAAAAAAACATGTTTAACATAACATTATAACACAATCGTCGAACGTTCAATAATTAATATAACAATCATATTTTGTTAAGTTTGGCGAGGAGGAAGACGGATGCAGAGGTGACAGCGGCAGGGACGGATTTATTTAATTGAGTACCGGGTCAAGCGAACCAGGTGTTTTTCGAACCGTAGTGGAGCATTTAATAGCGACTTTTTTAGCGAACTAGGTGTTTTTCGAACCGTAGTGGAGCATTTACTTGACCCGAACCGTTAAACCAATCCGAATTGTCAACCCGACCCAATTTTTTTATACGCGTTCTTATATATTTAGAGCATCTTAAAATAGCGAACCAGATAAAAAAAAATTCTAAATCCGTCACTGGACAGCGGGGATGAAAACGTCATTGGGAATGGCTTTCGGGGCGGCCCGTTGCTTGATGAATGTGGTTACGATAGGTATTCCGAAGATGAAGAGGAATATGTCTTTGATTCCCATTCCGGTTACACCGGAATCCAAGATTACATCTTGCAAGATTCTTTGAAACTCTTCCTTGGTTATTGACTTCTCTTTTCCTTTGTGGTGCTTCTGCAATTCATTCTCATTATTCCATTCCAAATATTTCACCAACTTTTGAATCATATTTGTTTGACCAAAATAACAAATCTGAATTGTGTTCTTGTGTTTGTTAGAAGTAATTAAAGGTAATTATTTTTATGTTAAAAAGTGTCAAATAATAATAAAATAACAATAATAATAATAATTATATTATTATTTTTATAAAGAAACAAGTCAAATAGTCAAACAATGAAAAGGGTTTGTTTAATTCAAAGACTTAGACTATTGTAACAAATTTGTTATTTTTCTTAAAGAAAGCAAAGTATCATAAGAGCTTACATGGTAGGCTTGTTCAAGGGTAGAAGTCCTTGGAACATGAAATTGAGTGCTACCAAGCATGGTGTTCATTTCTCTATCAAGACAAAACATACAATAATAAGATATTGTTGCATTTCTTGATTTTATGAGAAAATGCTAAATAAAAAGGTGAAAAATACTCGACGATCTCACTGACTGCATGATAAAACTCAGCCGAGTTCCATTTCTTGTTACCATCTGAAAAGTGTTTATCATAGAATTTTCCTATCATTGGACCGATATCCTTCTTTTCTTCTTTTCCTGTCGAGCCGATCCATCCACTTCAAACATTGTAAAAATATGAGGAAAAAAAAGAAAAATATATAGAAATAGACAAGTTGGAAAGATACCAATAGATTGGCCCATGTCTTACAAAGGTTGAACGAGACTTGAGTTTATGTGTAGTAATATATATGAAGAAAAGGATAGAAGTTCATATAAATGATTCTTGTCAAGGAATATAGGAATACTTGCATAGTGGTCAAGAAGAGTACTTGTGCTTTTGAATGAAGTAAAGAATATTAAGAGTTTATGTAAGGATTTGTTCATCTTCTTTATAATATATAACAAAAGCCCTTCAAATACATATAACAAATTAAAATTTTGAACTTTTAAAAAAAAAGATCTTATTTAATATTTAATACATCAAAGTTATTATAAAAAATCGAGTTGTATATGAACCAAGGGTATTCACGAATTACATGTACCCGTCATCTCGTCTTAACCAAACAAAAATTTGTGAGTTTAAACTTGTTACACAACCCTTACCATGATTACTCACATCTCCTGATCAAATACAACGTTATTACCACAACTCAATTTAAATTATATGCGACATGGCGCAAACAATATAATATTCATACAACATGGCGGTGTTAAGAGGGTTTAGGATCCATTGAACATCCAACTGGCAAAATTTTCTATCAGTAGGCTATTTAATGTTGTCATTTTCTTATAGTTTGACCTCTTAAATTATCGTCAGTAGAGTAGTTGAAACTAATATAAAATTTATGATATGTCATGGGCCCCTATCAATACACCCAATCAAGTGAACATGTGTAGTTTTCTATACTTAGATACACACTAATAATACTTGAAAATCAATTCAAAAACAAAACTAAGGAAACAACTCATTGATCCCTTATAAGGTCTGCCCAAACAAAGTCAAGCTCATCATATCCAACATCCATAAATCAAATCCAGTTATAACAAATCTATAAAGTCCACAAAGGAATCCATAGAGTTGACTTCTTAACATAATATCCACTTGCCCATAGTTGACTTTGACTTGGTCCATACCAAATCATCAAACCATCTATACATACATTTACATATCTCCACTTTCACAAAAACAAAGAGATCTGCAAATCATGGAGTACAAGCATTTCAGCCATGAACACAACTTGTCCATGTACCAAGTGCAACTCGGGCAACAACTGCGGTGCTCTGGCTGTGACAAATTCTATGATAAAACTATCTAAGCATGTTGGCAGTGCAACTTTTTTCTTCACGAGCATTGTGGGAACGCCACTCGATATATAAGACACCATTTTCATTCTCCTCATTATCTCATTCTTAGCCCATACCCGACTTACCCGTCAAATTGTTTTTTGTGTAACGCGTGTGGTACTACCGGGACAAGGTTTTCATATTGTTGTGCTTTGTGTGAAGTTGATCTGCATGTCAATTGTGCTTTCCTCCCTCCAAAGGTATGCTAGTTCTTTAATTATGTTGTTTTGTTAAATGTGATTTTGGTTATTTAAGCAAGATTAGCAATAGATCGAAAGGGGTTTGACCGTTTGACTACTAACAATTGTGTTTACACAAATAGGTAACTCATAAAGCTCACCCGCACGAGCTAGACCTTAACCATGGAAGCCCAGCTGGGGTTCCGAACCAAGTTTGCAAAATGTGTAGAAAGTCATTGGATGCAAAGCATTGGTCTTACGAGTGTCGGGTGTGTGCAAACTATGGAGTTCACACGTTATGTGCAACAAACGAGATAAAGATGGGTTTGTATCAGATGGATGATGGGTCAGATCCCGAACCTAGTGAACCAACGACTCAACCGGGTCCAAGTAATGGTCAGGCTGAGGTAGAACTAACGCCAATGGAAGCTCTGGCAATTCTTATGGGACTCTCAAATGCTGCTTCTTATGTATGAGGCTATAAGCTTTCATCATTATCGTTTTTCATAACCGTTTTAAACTAGTTTTCATATGAATAACCATGAGTTCGACTGTTCAAGCCTTAATTTTTCGAACTACATCAAATGTATTGAATTTGACGCGGATTGTAATCATTTGTAACTTGCTAAAATTATTCTCTTTAAATGTACAAAATGTGAAATGTGTATTGTTTTTTGTACCAGTAGACCCGAAACTACCCGAAACTGATAAAAAAGATAATGATTGTAACATGCTATAGACAATTACAATGTGTATTATTTATTTTGATGATTATGACAAAACAATTAACACGGAATCTGTATTCGACCATACGTGCCAATTCACGATAATCTAGTTACTAAAGCACTTTTGATTTAGGTTATTCATAAGTTTATGATTATATTCGTCCATCAAAATCGTTTCTTTTTATATTCGTTATAAACGAAAACTAAACCAGGTACACATCTAGCATCTAAATGATCTACAAATATATAGGTTCCATAAAAAGTAAAATAGGTAAATAATATGAACTTAAAAAGAATGAGATAGCTAAAATTGTATGATATAATAAGTCACTATATCCAGACCATAAAGAACACAACTAATATTCAAAACTAAAACATATCCATTCCTATATCATGAGTTTATATCTACAAAAGTTTCATTATGTTAATTATTAAGCTGTTACAACATGACTACCTCCTTTCAAAGGAAGCATGCAAGAGTACGTCACATACTTCACACTATCCAAAAGAACCACCACAAATATTCTTGAAAATGATTTACCTTTTCCACCACCACCAATACCGCCCATCACGCCGTCCACGTCACCTCCATCACCCGCCTCCCGAGGGTCAACAAGCACCGAAACGACCATTGATGAAACCGACTTGTTTTTGAGGTGGTCCTCGTGCTTTGAGTCATGACCCGATACTTGTTCTTTGGTGATGTTGGTGGTGGAATCTGAAAGAGGTATTGGAAGACTGTGGAGGATTCTTCTGTTCTTCACGGTGGTGATGTGGGTTGAGTTGTGGTGGTTTTCTGTGGCAGTGATGTTTACTGCTGACGTGGCAGGGATTATGGCTCCTGAAGCTCCAGCCACAGATGCATCAAACTGAAATACTTCAGTGCACATCCCTGAACTCAACATTAGTCCTGTGTAACACAAAACAGTTTTAGATTAGTACCCTTTTAAAACATAAACAATCACATTGTTATGTTTTATTGAGTAATCACAATCAGGTAAAAAAAAGGCTCCTTCAGCTGGGAGTTGGGGGTGTAAACAAGCCAAACCATTTGTAAGCTACTCGAGAGCGGCTAGCTAAAGCTCAAATCAAGCCGAGCTTAAACGAGCAGAAGCCTAAAAGTATGCTTGTTTATCAAACGAGCCTGGGTCGAGCCCAAACTTCACTTATCGAGCTCGAATCTGGCTCGCAAGCCTAAACGAGCCAAGCCACTTGTGAGCCACTCGAGATTGCCTCGCTAAATGCTCGAATCGAGCCCGAGTTTAAACGAGCTCGAGCCTTAAAATAAGCTTGTTTAATAAAGGAGCCCGAGCTTCACTTATCGAGCTCACCCTGATAAGACTTAAGCGAGCCTATTCTTTATATAATGTTTTCTAATATATACTAACTATATATATTTATACAATAATTATTATTATTATGCACAAATTTATGATAAAAATAATTAAATAATATATATTATGTTATATATAGGTATTATAACAAAATATATATAAACCTAATAATGACTGTATATAAATCTAATAATTTATAAAACGAGCCAAGCTCGAGCTTTGGCAACAGAGCTCAAGCCCTCGTTAGGTAAACGAGACAAGCTCGAGCCTAGATGAGTTCAAGCTCGGCTCGGCTCGGCTCGTTAACACCCTTACTCACCAGGAGCAACCTCTCAGTCTCCTTAGACCCTACTTATGAGTGGAATTTCACTGGGTACATTTGTTTGTTTGCCTGTTTAGGTATTGCTAAATTGTAGTAAAGATACAAAATTGAACATTTACCAGAAAGACCTTCGCGAAACCATTGCTGCATGTTACCATTAACATGTTTTGACTGCAAATTCTCCTCATTTGATGGAAGTGCTCTTTGATGATCACTTGAAGTCCTATACATATGCGGTTGTCTTCCACCAATCCTGTTTACAGCTGGAATAGGGATTGCAGGGACCAAATCTAGAGCAACTGCTAAACCAGTATCGTCCTTTTCAACAGTTTCTTGTTCTTCCTTTTTAACCAACTCTTGTTCTTCCCTAAATGCAATAGCTTTCTCACTTGCTAGAACAGATGAGATTATCAAACTACCATCAATTTTCACAAGCTTATTGTTCCTCGGTACGTAAAGAGACGCAACTAGAGGCTCACTAGCGTTACGATTAGTTAAATTAGTTCCATTCACATGTTCATCACTCATCAACACCCTCCCTTGGTGTTGCTGATTGTCAAACTTATAATGATTAGGCTTAACAGAATAACTACCATTCGTTACTCCACCAAATTTCACATTCATAATCGGAACCAATCCACCAAAAAGCACAATAAATAGCAACAATCCAATGAAGCTAATACTAGCAACCTTTCTGGTTTTGGTCTTTGATGTACCGTCAGTTTTCTTAACATCTTTTTTCAATTTCTGTGAAGATGCAGGCTGTTGAGTCTTCAATTTTGGGATTGGGAGCAATGGCACTTGAGAACCGTGTGATTTAACAACATAAGGCGGATATTGCATCCACGGATATCCAACTGGAGCCATTGCAGGGTGCGGTGGATACGTTACCGGAGGTGAACACATACCACCACCGGCACCGGCAACCATTTGTTGCTTCAAAGTTGCATTCTCGGCTGCAAAGTAACTAACTCTAGCATTCAAATCCTGAATAGTTGCATGCATTGCCTTAACTTTATCCTCTAACTCCTCAACATATTGTTTTTTCCTCTGGCGAGATAGCTGTGCGCTCTCACGGTTTCTAATCAACCGCGCTTTCTTCTTATCATCCGTTTCATTAACCTGATTTAATCTTTCAGTAATTATAGAACCTTCATTCGACCTACGGTTCTTAATCGTTCTAGCCTCCGAATTCACATCAAAACTCTCGTTCTTCCTCTTCAACACGAAATTACTCGCCGTCTCACGCTTCATCTTCCTATTAACAACCGAATTTCCAGAATCAGGAGATGGACAATTCACAGCAAGCTCCGATCCAGACGAAACCGGATTCTCATTCCTCTCTAAATTCACATTTTCATCAACAAAAACTCTTCCTGAATCATCCGAAGTGTTATGTTCAGACACGAAATTACTCTTCAAATTCCGATTAACGGAGTTTCCAGAATCAGGAGACGGATGATTCATAGCAGGTTCCAATCCACCCGATCCGCAGCTTCCGGATCCCTGAGACGAAACCGGATCCTCCTTCCTCAATTCCAAAGGCGAATCGTTCAAAATCCTCTCTAAATTCAAAGTTTCCTCACCGAAACCATCCGGTGACGAAACATCAACAATTCCACACCCGTCCAATCCGTAATTTCCTAATAATAAACTATCGTTCCTCAATTCCGATATTAAATTCACATTTCCATCAACAAAAACTCTACCGGAACCATCCGGTGACGTAAAGTTAGGGTTTCCAGAACAATTACCTGACACCGTACCAGCAGTTTCACAATCAGGCACAAAATCGATGAATTCTTCAGGATCAGGAGACGGTAGATCGAACGGATGAGATTGATTAATGAAAAACTGATCATCGTCGAATGAGAAGAAGTCGTCGTCGAACGTGAGGTCATCGTTGGAGAGTATGTAAGGGCTGAGAGGTGGAACTGGAAGCGAGGATAATGGATCGTCGATGGCGGTTGCGTCGGTCATTGTTTTAGGGTTTTGGTGGCGGACTCGTCGGAGATGATGAAGGTTCTAGCGGCGTTAGAGAAAAGAGAAAGAGAAACGTGTGTTTTGCTTAAAGGGAAAATTAACGCGAAGACCCTGCCCGAAGTTAATTAACTAAAAAAAGATAAATACGCGGGTAAGTCTCCGTTTAGACGGTTTTAGGTCAACTGCGAGCTAAAGTGCTAAACCATTAGTGACGGTTTTTAAATCTTGAAAACATAAACCGAATTATGACTAACGGTTTGGTTTCGGTTTGATTTTACGGTTTGTAGCTTGAAAGCAGCTAAATTTAGGAGTGCATTTTTTAACCGTACCCAAATACCCAATGCCACCAGAAATGAGTAAGTGACCCGGCATCTAATTGAACCGAACTTGAAAAAGTCGCTTACCGTATCCGAACTACCTTATTTGGGTCGGTTGTCAGCTAGGTTTTTCCAGATTCCCGTGAAACTTTAGACATAGTAATCTTGATTTTTTTATAGGTATAATTAGTATTTAGTTCAAATTCCAAGCTAACCTTTTCGATTTTCGAAGCTGACTAACCTCTTCGAACTTCGAAACTGAACCATAATATAAGCGGCCTATCAAACCGTTTGTTCCACAACTATCATTCGGAAACAATCGATTCTAGAGACATGCGATTTTACCATTTTTCTTATCATTTCTTTTTGGTTTTGAATATTTTATTTCTTTTTGGTTTTGGATTATGAAATTTGATGTTGTTAAAGTTGAATATGGTTTTACATTAAACCCGAATTTACATGTCCCATTCAACCGGAAACCTGAACAACCCAATCTTATTTGGGTCGATTCTTGGGTCAATTTTCTTTAAACACAAGCCCGAATAACCCGAGAAATTTACCCAAAGAACACCCCTAAGCTACATTATATACACAACTATTTGATAACCCCATTACTTGCCGAAACCTTCATTGTTGCTTACCGTATTATTTAACTAAAAATAAACCCGAACATATGATTAAAATTTCTTGGTTAGTATGGTGGTCAATAATGTGTGCATGATCCATTTTTATCATCTATATATGCTTGATGCACTTTTATAAACTTTTTGGGCTCACATATAAATTTAAATTTCCCTTCTTTTAGAAAACAAAAGATTGAAAAATTTAAGAATAAATTAAGAAACTAAAGGAATTATATATGTATTTTAACCTAAATCCCCTTTATCTATGCTACAATTTAATTTATACGAAAGTATATGGCAAGGTAACTTTAAACCATTGGGTCATGTAATAATATTATGTAAATACACTTAATGATGGTTTAGGCTAAAATGTATACAATTCCCTTGGTTTATTTATTTTTCTCAATTTAAAATAATAATGAAAATTTCATATATACTGTTAGAAACTTGTGTGATCTCATGACACAAAATAAACTTGTATTTACCTAACACGGAAAGTTAATACAAAATATACGCAAACATTGTAGAAACATGATTGCATGACACAAGCAAAATGTTCTTGATATTCAAATTGAATATGTACTTGCGCGTTAGCGTAGTTTAGCATACGCCGACACACATGTAATTATTTTGGTAGAATGGTAAGGTGGTTAGGGTATAGAATAAGAGATTAATGATTTAATCACTGTGGAGTGTAACATTTAGCCGGTCAACAAAAATTGCATGAATCCTGACTCATGATGTATAATTCCTCATTATATAATGCATCTATATCAATGGCTACCAAGGTCAATAATGGCAACATAGATGCTAAATTTACCTTTTGACCTATTTTGCCATTTGTATGCATAGTTCCATAAACAATTTGACTCCAAAGTTAGCTATCAATGATTGTTGACACCCCATGACCATTCAAATAAAACTCACAAAACATCAGTTGCTGCCATTACTTAGCTCTATTATGGAAACATAACAAAATATTGTTTATACAAAAAAATTAATAATTGACATGGATATTAGTATATACTTACATGGAGAAAAAGATTACACTTGGAAGGAATCTACTATAGCTTTCAATGTTTTTTGAGATGTGGGCCATTGTTTATCATTGGCACTAGCAACAAATAAGATGACAGTATTTCCCTTTGCTGTAGCCTTTGCAATATTGTGTGAACCAGTTAATGCAAAAGGAGTCTCTAAAACGTACCTATAATACTGCACAACATATCAAAAAATGTCAACCAAATATATATCACTTAGGATGTTATAATATAAGTGGCGCGTGAAGTCGTGAACACATGTCTCGTTCGTGTAACGAACGGACATGAACACACGTCTCGTTCGTTCATTTATGTGTTTGCATACTTTCATTTTGTTTCGTTAGTTACCTTTGTTTAAGTTCGTTCGTTTACGTCTGTTTATACATTCATTTAGAATACATAGGTCCATTTCAATTTAAGTCTAGTTGTATGAAATTAAAATATCAATCTTACAATTTAGTCTAGATTTATTAACTTTTTGCCTCAACAGATTAATGTCGACATTTACTTTAACTTGGTGTTCGCTCGGTTATGTCCACCCATCATATGGTCATTCGTTTATATTCGTTTATGTCCGTTTACATTTATGAACCGTCCATTTATACTATTAACAAACGAACACAGACACACTCATTTTCTTAACAAACGATCACGAACAAGAAAACCTCATTGGTTTAATTGTTCGTGTTCGATTGGTTCGTTTACAAGCCCAATTACATCTATAACCCTGCAATAATCACTAAACTTCCTCATAGAGCAACAAATTTAAATTACATCCTTTAATGGAAGATATATATATATATATATATATATATTTGCTCTTCTAGAGTATTAATGGTATATAATGCAGTTCAAGATGAAAATGTTTAACATCTACAAAGAAATTTAATAAGTTGTGTAAATAATAAAACATGATCAAAGAGATGAGTCTATAAGTCGATACCGTTTGGTCTCCAATCTTTTCAACTGATGTTTCAACAAGTTCTTCATCCAAATCAAGAGTATTTCCTGTAACAAACGGGCCAAGTGACCCAATAACCTTTTCCGGGCTGCCCATATCTTCAAGTGTTGCATTCGGTTTATTGGTCAAACGTATTAACGGTGAAGCCACCACTTGAACTTTGCCTTGTTTTTCATCCTCGAATTTCACCTCAATCCAAGGCTCTGCACATTTTGGTTGACAGTAATTTCCAGATGATATGTTAGGGATTCGCAACTGTTTCCATGTTGGTGGAAGAACAAATTGGTATGGCTGCACATTTCCTGCAATCAACTACAATCAAAATTTTACTATAGTAACAAATTCAGAAACTACAATAAAAAGGAACATGATTCTAGCATCAACAGTGTTGGTGTAGTCATTATATTTAGCCAGACTAGCTTCACATTACATGCACACAGGATAACAGATCACCTCAACCAACATAACAAATTGCCTATAACGATGTTGCGGCGGTCGGATGTGTTTTGACCCCAAAATGCCCATACAAGATACACAAAACGCGCCCATCACGTATGCGAAGAATTCATTATTAAACAAAGCTAAATTATAGGTAACATTTTAGCTTGTTACCTTTTAAATACTAAAATATAAAACATTCTCAACATCTCACCTCTTTGGTCAGATTTTTTAAAATTGTTGGTCTAATGAGTTCAAATAATCAAAACTCATTGCTCAATCGATGGTCGGATTTGGTCAATCGTATTTGCAAAACTCGGACCCCATTACAAATGCTAGGCGTTCGGTACTAAAATAATATTAAGAATTTGTTTAAAGATAAGATTTTAACTTGTTAACTATTAAACACTAAAAATCCATTGTCTAATTTGTTCCAATACTCAAAGCATTGCTCAATCGATGGTCAGATTAATTCAAAATGCAAGCATTAGTCTAATTTGTACAAATACTGGTTAACTGCATTTGAATGAGATTTGAAAACCTAAAATCAAATGCAATCGACGGTCTAATTTATTCTACTGGTTAACTGCATCAACTGCAGCAATGCGATATCAAAACCGGGAAACACGCACAAAAGATCAACCAAATATTATTCATTACTACATATGGCATATCAATGTCATCAATTGTCGTTCATTTGGATTAAATATAGGTCGAATAGTGTGGTTCTAGACTAGGAGAAATGGAGGAGATTTGATTTGTAATAGTGTCTTTTTCGTGTGGTGTTTTGTCTCGCCCGCTAGCTGCTTGTTAGCGGGTTGTTAGACTGTTTGTTTTATGAAATTTGCTGTTGGAAAAAAAAAACATATGACATATCAATGACCTATTATGGAGATTAAACAAACAAATTCACCCAGTCTCCACTGAATTATATATAACAGCTTAAAATTAGAGCACCTAAATGAACCTAATAAAATGACAAAATAAACCTAACTAATTTATAAACATTAAAGAGACGAATTCGATAAGGAAAACTACCAGCACGAAGAGTCTTTGGAAGAAGCTTGAAAGAGAACGAAAGTGGACTGCGGAAGGTAGGAACCGACCTCCACTTCTTTGGCGTGTGAGATGGAAGGAATTAAAGTTGTTAAGGGTAGTAATACAGTTGAGGAATTGTCTTCTAGAAGAATAAGATGGAGGTTTGGAGTGGTTAGGTTTAGGCTTGTTAGAAGAAGAAGCTGGCTTTGAAGAGGAGAAAATGGAAGATGACACAGAAGCTGAAGCCATGGATGAAGCTGAGAGGATACAGAGAGAGAGAGAGAAAGGTCTCCCGCTTTAATCAGGTTTTGTTTTCGACCGTTCGACAAGGTTGTTTTGGTTACGTGGACTGCAATGCAAGGCAATCCAAACAACCCCTTTTATTTCTGAGTCGTCTGGACGAGCAAAATTCGATACCGGTACCATTTCAATATTATCGGTATCAGTGTAACACCGCGTCTTAAATCCTATTAATATTTAGCTAAATATACTAACTTATAAAGTATAGGGACCAAAATGTAAAATCAGAAAACTTCATCCATCGCGATATGCAATGGGATAGGCATTAAGCCCATCGCGTAGCGCGACGGACTTGCACAACAACCCAGATTTGGGTGGCGTGGCGATACGCGATGGTTCAATTTATTAGACCATTGCGTAGCGCGATGACGAGGATCAGTAAGTGGACACGTGTCTAACTACGTGTCAACACGTGGCACGATATGACATGCCACGTGTCACCATCAGATAAGGCGGCGCCAAATTGCTGCGTCGCGATACGCGACGGGGTGAGAGGAACCCCTCGCGTATCGCGATGGGGTACGGATTTCGCCTATAAAAGGGGTGACGGGTATTGAGCTCTCCTCATCCCATCACACCTCTATTTTCACACACTTAGCATTGAAAAGCGTGCCCTATTGCCGTATCAAGCCGACGTGTCATTTTCTCGAAGTTCGTGCAAGTAATGAAGTCATAATCAAGTAGTAATCATATAAGCGAGTAGATCAAGATCCTGCCTTTTTCTTATTATCATTCTAAGTATCCGATCTAAGGTAGGAGTTATGTTTAAGTTATTTGAATTATAGTTTTGACAATCAATCGAGGCTGTGGCCTTTAACCTTGAAAGTATTTTTGTAAACATTCACATTCATAAACGAGTCTTCATAAACGTTACTTCATAGCAAAGTAATGTTAACCAAAGATATATTTTGGCGGGCATGTAGTAACTGTAAGGGTGATAACACTAGTAGTAAGTTTCTTGCCTAAGGAAAAGTAATTCGTACAAATCTCAATCAACCGAGTAACCCGTTTACTTACCTGGAGAAACTTACCAACATGTTATAACAGATTAAGCCAAAGCATGCTACATCAAACGTCACATAAAAACTAAGTGTTTTCATTCACAATCAAAGATAAACAATTTCAAGGTTAAGCTTAGCAACCATAGCTTAATCAAAACATCATTCAGGTATTTATTCAAACCTATTTATGTATAGGTTAAATATCATTCTCAATCAATCACAGTCAAGGTTTTCCAACACGGACGGTACAGGTGAATATGTTAACCTTTTCAATCAATCAAAACATATTTATACTCGACAAGATGAACGGGTGTTTGTTTTAACGAGTCAGTCAATGATTTCATGAGATTACATGATCTCTAAAACGTTATAATACAAAGTAGATAATAAAATCAAATCAGACCGAATATACATGTGTCTGGATTCAAACATAATTGTTAAGCCTAATCAGTCAAAAGCTAGATAGCCGCAGGCTAAACGGTCATGACTAGTTCTCTGTTCAGGGCCTCGTGGCTCGGAGAATACCGTTATGTGTGTAGGACAGTGGTACATATACCGGAAGCAGAAATGCTTCCGCTGAGCTTGTCGAGAAAACTATATTTGTATTGTAATGTCATTCAAATGTTTTATAGAGTCATACGTGTTCACCAGCATATAGCTGGCGTGTTTTTCCAACCCATTGCAGGTAATTAAGCTTAAGTAGCATTAGTAAGGATTGGAGTCTTAACGAAGATAGAAGCGCGTACGAGATGGCTCCGTTTTTTATAACTAAAATCCTTGTAATATGAAACGTATATTTTGTAACCTAAAACTTGGGTATTTAATTCCCAAGTAAATTTTAAATGTAAATTAATATTATTCAAACCTAAAGTCTTCCGCTAAAATTAACCCATAACTCTGATATATTTACAAAACAGGTACCAACTTGTGGTCACACGTCTAGGCCCTAAGTCGGGGTGTGACCATCAAAGTTTTGGATTTTAGTATTTCTCGAATTTTACCTTAAATACCAGACCATTCCAGTATCGTACTGGTACCGAACCGAAAATTTCGATACCGGTACCCAAAATTTGTGATTCTCTGGATCGGGATTTTTTGGCTCGTTTCAAACTCTTTTCTTGAGCTCGAGTTTGGCTCGTGAGTTGTTTTCTTCAAGCTTAGGTTCGGCTAGTAAGTTGCTTTTTCAAGCTCGAGTTTGGTGTGTAAGTTGTTTTTTCTTCTTACGAGAACTCGAGCTATGCTGGTTTCAAACTTTTTTTTCTGAAGCCCAAGCTCGGCTGGTGCGTTGTTTTTTAAAGCTTGGCCTTGCCTTATTTTTATAAATTAATTAGTTTATATATGTTTTTAATTACTTTTATATATCTTGAGAAAAATCTTATACGAGCCTAGGCTCGACTTGAGTTTGGTTGTGCAATGTGAAATTAATATACAAAAGTCTGAAATAGGTAAAACTTAGTTACACAACACTTGTTAAAACTCGATGAGTCAGAAGCCTAATTAAACAAGCTTCCCATGAGCTTGGGGTTTATAAGTAAACTAACTTATTTGAGGCTCGGGCACGCTCAAGTTCGAAAAAACTTGGCTCATTTCAAGATTTTTTTATCGATTCTAGCTCAGAGCTCGCAAGCAGCTCGACTCATTACACCGTACGAAAAAATGGTTACAAGCGTCAATGTTAAGCTGCTATATATATGTTAGGTTTCAATGTGTGCTTGATTTGCATTTGATAACTGTGGAATCCGAAATATAATTATTGGTCATGAATTTTATTCATATCGAAGGCTCTGTAAATTATGTGATAAATAGACTAATTCCATTTAATCTAAAAAGCAGTGATTACATCAAAACAAAAAACTAGACTACCCACATCACGGGGTGTATTTGAGTGTACTTATAGTTGAGGTGACAAACATATGTAAGAAGTGCAACATTGGAGCTACATGGATTTGGAGGTGATGCACTTCACAACAAACACCCAAAATGCATTTATGGTGGGGCCCATTATATTTAAAGTATTACTTCCTCTGTCTCAATTTAAATGTCCTAGTTTGATTTTTCAAGTCTTTATTTTACAACTTTGATCGTAAATATTTTTGTTCATGTCATATAATTCTTGATGAAAATTATATGAATGGATTGAGTTTTAAATGTATTTTACATTGATATAATTTTCATCAAGTATTATATGACACGAACAAAAATATTTACGGTCAAAGTTGCAAAAGAAAGACTTGAAAAGTCAAAATAGGACATTTAAATTGGGACGAAGGGAGTATTTTTTATTTATTTATTTATTTATTTTTTGAACTGTGACTATATTAAAAACACGGCAAACGCCAAAAAAGACAACAACAAACACCGACCGAATTACATGAGATTAAAAGAACACCAATCTACCCAAGAAACCCGTTGAAGTTTTGGTCTATTACAATACCAGAGGAACCCCAAGACCTTTACATCCTCAATAATATCTTCTACAATAACCGGTTTGTTTTCATAGATCAACTCGTTCCTAGCTTTCCAAATTCTCCAACAAGCAATGAAAATAATACCTTGGAACACTTCTTTTTTCACCTTAGACAAAGCAACAATGTTGTGAAATTCCACCAAATCTCTAATGGAAAAGCCAAAGAACCGATGAACTTTGCACCACGACGCAACCCCACTCCACACCTTGTCCGCTACACTGCAACCAGCAAAAAGGTGATCAACCGTCTCCTTAGCTGAATCACAAAGCCGACAAATATCCGAGTCCACCATGATGTTCCTATTTTTAAGAGCCTCCAGAGTAGGGATACGATCCAAAACGGCTCTCCAAATGAAAATATGGAATTTCCTCGGAACCTATTTAGACCGATCAAACACATATCTGTTACTCACATCCCGATCATCCACAATTAATCTTCTCACACCAGCCACTGAAAATTCTTTTCCAATGTCCCCTCTCAAAACCCATCGATCAGCTCCTCCAACCCCGAGAACCACACCCAACAGGATAAAAAGCTCCTCCCATTCTAAAAGCTCATCCTCCGAAGTCGGTTGTCTTCTCCATTCCCACATCCACTCAATCAAGGAACCAATCCTTCTGACCCTCTCATTCACAAAACATAGTTTTTTTTCCAACTTGAATAACTTTGGAAATAAGTCTTTTAACGGACCTCGATCATGCCACCAATCTACCCAAAATCTTATGGTTTTCCGTCCCCGATCTTTCCTCTGAACAGACTAACCAGACTGCACTGTCTGACCCTTATTTTCTTTACAACAACTCCGATATTTTCCAAACTCCCGTGATTTTTTTATTGACCGGGACAGATTCCCAACTTCTAGAGGAGCAGTGAATCGACTCAATAACTTTCCTCCAGAGACTTCCTTGTTCGGTTTTTAGCCTCCAGAACCATTTGGACAACAAAGATTGATTAACGTCTTTTAACCTAGATATACCTAGGCCTCCCTTATTGATCGGAGAAGCAACTCTTTCCCACGTGACCTAATGAATTTTCCTAACCTCTTCCGACCCTCCCCACGAAAATCTTTTAATCTTGCCTTCCAAGGTGCTGATCACGCTAACAGGAGCTTTAAAAATAGACTGATAGTATATAGGCAATCTTTCTAAAACCGACTTTATAATGACGACCCTCCCCTCAATCGAAAGAGAGGACACTTTCCATTTCGAAAGTCTTGAATCGAAAACCTCAATAACCGGCAACCAACTGTTAACTCTATTCATATTAGCGCCCACTTTTAAACCAAGGTAAGTAAAAGGGATCGAATCTGGAGAGCAACCTAGGAGATTAGCCATTCTACCCACTTCGTTACCATCCACCCCGCAACCATAAAGCTTGGATTTATTCAAATTGATTTTTAACCCTGAAAAAAGATGAAAACATCTAAGAATCCGAGAAAGATTTCTAGCGTTATCATCATCCCACTCGCCAATAATCAAAATCATCCTCAAACAAAAGATGGGAAATCAGCGGACCTCCGTTCGGGACCTGAAAGCCCTTAAAAAGCCCCTCTGAACACGCTTTCTCAATCATAGAAGACAAGGCTTCCATAACAACCAAAAACAGGAAAGGTGAAAGAGGATCCCCTTGTCTCATACCTTTAGAGCATTTAAACTCAAACGTGTGGGACCCATTAACCAGTTCGAGGAACTGGCAACTGAAAGGATACCCCGAACCCAACTTCTCCATTTCACCGAGAACCCCATTTGGCTCAAAATGCTATCCACAAACTCCCAATTAACGTTATCATAGGCTTTTTCAAAATCAATCTTAAATAAAATACCTTTTTCTTATGGATTTTTGCCCATGAAACAATCTCATTTACCACTAAAGGCCCATCCAGAATAAGTCGATTCTTAAGAAAAGTCGACTGAGAGTCCGAAATAACCGACGGAATTACCTTTTAACCGATCGCCACTACCTTGGATATTACTTTGCAGATGGCACCCACCAAGTTAACGGGTCTATATTCTCCGAGCCCTACCGGGTTCACTGTTTTGGGAATTAGAGTAATAAAAGAAGATCCGCAGCCCATGTTTAAACGTTCAAATCCAGGAATCTGGTTATTGATGGGAGACTTCTTTTATATTCTCCGAGCATAGTTTTTTTAATAACTAATTTCAGTAAATAATAATTAATAAATTTTAAACGTTTAAACAAATAATAATGTAAAACAAAAACTAAGTAAATAATAATTTATATTTTAAGTTTTCAATTGTAACTAATAATTTATTTTTTAATTTAAGTTTTATCTCATGTAAGTTATTTTAATCTAAAACAAACTAACTTATTTATTTACATTTGTGTAACAGTTTAAAAAAATCCAAAGGCTTGTTATTTAATAATTTTAAATATTAATTTGAATATTGATTTTCTTTCTATAACTTTCCAACCGACTATTTCTTTTTAAACAATGTAATTATGATAAAAATTTATTAATGTATTTTATTTAATTATTTAAATAATTTCTTTAATAAAAAAGTATATTTAAAAAAAATAAAAAATAATGATGATGTGAAAATAATAAGTTAGGTTGTACATGGGAAGAATGAATATGGTAGCGTTGAGGATAAAATGTGCATATAAAAAAAATAAATGAAAAGCTAATGTTAAATGCTGACTAGGTCTGAATATTATAAATGCGTCTAATAGCGTTACGAATAGTAATTATGATAATTAATAAATGTAAAGTTTACAGCAAAATGATTTTAAGGCTTTATCATATAAAGAATCTTTTTGTGAAGTTATACGTAAAAAGAATTACACCGTGTTGGATTACAAGAAAATGGGAATTATTTGTGACAATTATGAAGATTCCTGAAGGTAATGAGGGGCGAACCTTCTCTTAGCTAGAGGGGGAGAGTGTTCACCACTTTACCTTAATTTTCTTTAGTGTTATTCATATGTAAAAATCCTAAGCATTTATTAAAAAATTAGTGTTAAGCTCCTCCTATCACCTCTTATAAAAATATTCCTAGGTCTGTTATTGGTGGTAAACAAAGTGACAATGAGAAGTCAATATTGGATGTTTGAAGAGAAGATTAGGTGCATGTTTGGGATTGTTTTTTTAAAATGTTTTTTGCTTTTTGGAGAGACAAAATGTTCAAAATGCCCCTTCAAAAGCACCTAAAAGCATCAAATTGATGCTTTTAGGTGCTTTTGGAGGGGCATTTTGGACATTTTGCCTCTTCAAAAAGCAAAAAACATTTTAAAGAAGCAATCCCTAAATATTTAAATGAGTTAAATTGCAATAAACAACTTTTTTCTAGGAGTAGAATAAGTCATTTTTTCTTTTGTCTTTGTATTTTCGGTTTTGTTTATTTTGCATATGATAATTTAATTACTTAACTATGGAATTCGTGTTAACTGAGTTTGTAACATACAATTATGCATGCATTATTGTGAAGCTTACAAAAGCATCATGGTAAGTTTTGCATTGGTTGATAATGGTATATCTAAACACTTGCATAGCTGTAAATTTGGTACGTTACAATATGGTGGTGTTATAACTATCATTACACGAAGGATGAACTGTCTTCTCTCTCTTCTATGTTGTCTTATGGAGTTATGTCCACTTCCGTCCAGCATGTTGGTGTGATAACTATTGTTACATGAGAACTCTTTTAGTGGTAAGTATCAATCCCAACCACCACCAAGCCTATCACGCAAGCTCTAAGCATATCTTCCAACATCTATATTGGTCGCTCACTCTCTCACTTATTTGAGGGTGATAAGGTGTGCTTGAATTCACTTGTGCTCCTAACTCTTTCTCGAAATCATGCATGGAAATGTTACAAATGGATCACACAAAAATGGTAGAGGTGTTCATCATGTACTACAAGTAATGTTTACATGTCATACTTTATAATATTCACTAGAGTATGAGATGTTCAAATGTTCAAGATATAGTTATTAATGTTTCTTGAATAGTTTTATGTATATTTTTAGACATCATCATCACATCATATTATATGATGAATTATTTTTGTTAGCCTGCATAATTCGTCTAAGTTATATGTTTATTAATGTTTGCTTCTAGACACATGAATTTAACAGATTAAAATAAATTAACACGTGTTTTATAACGGGTTCATGAATCTTTCTAGGAGATAGGACAAAGAGCGTTAGAAATCATAAGAGGTAGACTTTGAATTTTTTTTCCTGTATATAAATTGAGATTATAATCAGACCGGTTTAATAACTTCTAAAACTCATGATACAACGTAGAGTAACATGCGATTTTTTCCTTCTAGGGACGTAAATGAGTCAATGATACTAGTCCAATATGAAATAATTGAAGTGACAATAAAGTGCAACGTATAAAAAATAAAACCTTTCACAACATAATAAATACAAGGAAAATTCGACTTTAATAGTTTAAACTATGACTTATTGATCGGTGTTACTTCATATTGACATATAACCAACCATTCATATTGCTACATTTTATTATCGTCATTAAGAATAATTTCAATATAATGAAAAGGTAACTTCGTATACCCTCGTAAACCATCGACTAATTTATATCCTTATCGTAGTGTTGTGAATTGTTTTGAAACGACATAAATGAAAGTTATAGCATTCTAGATTACTTTTATGTTAGAGTAAGATTGTCCTTTACAACGATAGAGTGTTTTGACACTACCAGTGTGAATTATACTAGTTAATAAGTCATAGTTTAGATTATTTAATCCAACTTTGCATAATTATAAGTAAAAGATCATAATCGTATATTGTTTAGATTGTTTACAATTTAAAAGTAAAGAATTATAACCTGATTACTTAACAAATCAGTTAACTATTGACTAATTTTAATCCTAATCGTAATGTTGTGGATTGTTTTAAAATGCCATATGTGAAATCAGTGACACACAAGGTTGCTTTTGCATTATGGTAAGATTGTCCTTACAACGACAATAAAATTTGTGAGTGTTCTTAATCACATTACTAGCACGGACTATTTTTAACTAATACGTTAATAAGTTATAGTTTAAATTATTAAATCCAATATAGCTTAATTATGACTTTAATTATATATTTTTTTCTTTTTATAGATTGATTACAATTTAAAAGTAAAGAAATCTAACCTGTTTAGATAACAAATTTGTTGGACAGCATGTGTGTTTTGAAATATGACAATAATATATGGACAAATAATCTTGGTCGTTGACCAAAGTCAAAAAGGTTGTGAACCGAGAATGATCGGTAAATAGTGCGACACCTGGTCACGGGATTGATTTGCCAACCTACATATGATTTGATATCTGTCCTACTCTGCATGCGCACTATCCCATTATCAAGCAAAAGTCTAATAAATATTGTTTTGTCTTGAAAATATCACACTTATGCAAAATGATATCGTTTTGTTTTAGATGTTGGGACACAATTTGCAAAATTCGAATCGAATTTGAATTTCGATTTCAGATCGATTTTCAAATATGACGTAAGTTCGAATTTGGAATTCAAATAAGCCTATTCACATTTATTTTGTAATCAGATTGGTTTATTCGGATCGGATTTATCTTCAACTTTTCATAATGGAATAACTCGATTCAATTAACTAGAGTAACTCAAAATTCGATATACTGAACATTTGTTGGGTTAATCAATTGACGGGTTGAGTAGTGAAACCCGAAAACCATAAATAATTTGTTTATGTCAAATATAGTCGTTATCAAAATGGGTTGGCATGCAGTAAATAAACCGTAATCAAGTTACAGACGTCTTGAACTAGTCATAAACGGGGTTAACAAGTTGTAATAATGGGTTGACCAATAATCCCACATTTGCGTTTAGTTACACGGGGATAAAAAGGATTACGCCTACCTCAGTTATTTTAATTAAACAAATTGAAGAGGTATGTACCCGCCTCAACACCGAGCGAGGCGGGTCAACCCACAAAGATATAAACAAGAGGCTTGAAATCAAGACATTATGAAGGCGCAAAGCCAAAACATATGCGCATGGCGCATATCACATATGCTCATGCATCACATGCCCAGGCATCACATATGCTCAGGCACCACATATGCTCAGGCATCACATATGCTCACGCACATCACATCTGCGCGTGGCGCATCCGCGCGTGGCGCATATCACATGCTTGTGCATATCACATCTGCGCATGAAATATCTGCGCGTGAGAATAAAGAGAAGACCTCGCGCATCCTCAGGATAGGCGCATATCACACATGCACATAATCAACCTCGTCCTTATCCAAATCAGGATTAGGGCAACCTTGATTGTGCACGTCAGACAACCTTCCAGAAGGTATCTTTTTAAGGAATAAGAATATGCTGATGTTGACAGCTGCCAAATGAAAGGTGGACAACTCAGCATAACCCATGTGCTACCACGTGATTATAACCAATGAGAAAGCACCAGGTGTCCCAGAGGACACGTGGCGCAAAGCAATTGGAGGAGGCCAACAAGGCTGAGCCCAATCAGTGGAAACCCTAGTACTATAAATACCACATCAACTCCACAAGGAGGGACATTCAATCATATTCAATTACATTCAATCACAGACAGTTACAGTCAGTAACACACACAATCACATCCAATTATAGAGTATTCAGCTATTAAGCAATACTCTCCAGATTTCCTTACTCTGATATTATTATCTTCTCTCACAAATACTTATTCTCACACCGGAGGGTTACCCCAAAGAGGACCCCTCTGTCCCTTTCTGAGGGGTAAGTTGATGGTGCTGTTCATTTTGTAGGTGGAAGAACACAGATCCAAGAAAACCATCGGTGAAATAGTATAATCACACCCGAGGAAAGTAGATCGTCTACCAGTGAGTCGATCCACGTTTCTTCATTGGCGCCATCCGCTGTTACAACGGCAATCAGATCTCATCAGATCTATATATAAAAACAAATTTTCACCATGGTTTCTGGTGCTCGTAACGTCGATCAAGTTCTGGAGGATATTGAACGTGAGGATGTTAATGAGGGACAGCAGTTTCTGAGGGGGCCGCGTGATTCTACGCGCACCACCAGTAACCGTCCCTTCATCACAACTCCTCACGGCCAGACTGAAACTCCTCCAGACGATCTCACGTTACAAAATCTTGCCGGCGCGAAACAAAAAGGACCAATGGGTCCAGAAGATGAAACAAATGATCCTAAAGAATGGCTCATAAACGAGCAGCGGCGTCTAATGGACAAGTACAATGAGATGGTCAAACAGAAAAAGCTAGCCGACTTAACACAAAGGCAAGCGTTTGATAAGCAAACTGTTCATGGAACAAAAAGGCCGCGCGCGCCGGAAGAAGGACATTCTGTTCACACTGCACACACTGAGTTCAGTGATGAAGAAGTGCACAGCATGAGGAAGACGCGAGATACTCATGCAGGAGGCTCACAGATCCGCGCGCCTGTGAACATGGCGCCTGGAGCCAGAGCCGATCTGGATCTGCACATACCGTACAGCCCACCAGTTAGAGGGCAAGTGGACGTAACCACACCGTACAGACCAGCCATCTTGGTGAAACATTCAAAGTTCACTGAGCGCATCACGAAGGCTCCCATCCAGCACAAAACCAAGATGCCAAGTGGTTTGGGCAAATATGACGGCACAACAGATCCAGATGATTTCTTGCAAGGTTTTTACAACACGGGAAACCTAGAGAGCTGGACGATGCCAACATGGTGTCACATGTTTGCTCGCTGCCTCACGGGCGCGGCGCGTGTCTGGTTCGAGAGCTTGCCGACTGGGCAAATCGATGGGTTCGAGGAACTATTGGAAAAGTTCCAAGCCCACTTCGTACAGCAGCGCAGACACACGCGCGACCCTGATGACATCATGCACTGCGTGCGCAGGAATGATGAAACGATTGAAGACTACATAACACGTTTCAATCAGGAGTCTCTGGCAATCGGAGGTATAACTGAGCAACTCCTGCGCGTGGCCTTTATACAAGGCGCGCGCAGTGATCAACTCCGCCGAGCTCTCGTAAGCAGAGATGGCATGCCCACCACTTGGGCCAAACTAATGGAAGCATCGCGAGTCTTCGCGAGAAATGAAAAACAAATTGCCCAAGATAGGGCAAGGGAAAGAGCGCATCAAGCTGAGTCACCGCGCAGCAAAGAAAAAAGGGGCAAACAGAACTCTGTATGGTCCAGGTTGCAACCAACCAGTTTTTCTCCCGCAGAAAAACAGGCGCAACCAAGCTCACCTCAGCCCCAAAAAGACATTCGTAATCGCGGGGAAGGTGATAAGAGGGAAGGCGGCAGAGATCCTAGCAGACCTCTGCCAAGAATATGGACTCCCCTCACTAAAACGCCTTCACAGGTGTTAAGCACTGAGAATGTCCAGTTCAAAAGCCCGAAGCCACTCCACTACAAGGGACCATCAGACAGTGGCAAGTACTGTGAGTTTCACAAGTCCACAGGACACAACACTGATGCATGCCACCACTTGAAGGATGCAATTGAAAAAGATGTAAAATCAGGCAAGCTGGCTCACCTGGTAAAAAACTCAAGACCAGAAAATGAACAATCAGGAGCCTCAGCCAGCAAAAAGTACAAAAGAATCTGTGTAGCCGAGGGAGGAAGGCAAGGGCAAATATCAAGAAAGAGAAGCGCGCAAATCCAAGGAGATTGGCGCGAGCAACAAGTCATATTCCCAAGAATCAGGGGAGGCCCTTCCATCAGCAGTCCTCTTGTTATCACTACGCACATTGCTCATTACGAAGTGTCAAAAGTCCTGGTGGACACTGGCAGCGAATCAGACATCATGTATGAGCAATGTTTCAGAAAACTGGATCCGGCAGACCAAGCGAGGCTTGAAATTGTGAATGCACCAATCTCTGGTGTTTCAAATGAAATCATTCATCCCCTAGGTCAAATACAATTTGAGCTAACTATGGGGGATGAGAAACACAAGCGAGCCGAAGTTGTCAACTTCTTGGTCCTGCCCACCACTTCTTGCCACAATATGATCTTGGGTAGAGGAACGATTGCCCAATTTAACGCCATACCGTCGCCAGCGCACGGCGCGTTGGGGTTCCCAACACCAACAGGTGTAACTTTTGTATACCGAGATCATTTGTGCGCAGTGACAAGTACTCCGCGGGAGGGGAGAATGAAAATTCCAATGGCAGAAAACGCGCCAGAGGAATGGATTCTAAACCCAAAATTCCCGGAGCAGAAAATCACAATTGGCGCAACGATATCAGACGAAACGAGGTTGAGAATGAAAAGGTTGCTCACAGCATATATGTCGATCTTCGCGTGGCAGCACTCTGATATGACTGGGGTTCCGCGAGACCTGGCGCAGCATTCTCTCAACACCTTCAAGTCTGTAGAGCCAATTGCTCAAAAGAAGAGAGTCATGGGGGATGAAAAGGCGAGGGCCATGAATGAACAGGTTGAGGATCTATTGCGCGCAAACATCATCCGCCCGATACGATACCAGACATGGGTAGCCAATCCTGTGATGGTAAAGAAAAGTAACGGGTCGTGGAGGATGTGCATTGACTTCAAGGACCTCAACAAAGCGTGCCCAAAAGATTGTTACCCCCTCCCAAACATCGATGCAAAGGTGGACTCCGTGGCGCCATTCCAACAAAAATGCCCTTTGGTTTGAAGAATGCGGGCGCCACATACCAAAGACTTATGGATGCCGTTTTCAACGAGCAAATTGGAAGAAACCTAGAAGTCTATGTGGATGATTTGGTGATCAAAAGTAGGGAGGAAAAGCAAATGCTCAAAGACATCGAGGAAACCCTTGGGCGCCTAAAGGAAGTTAACATGAAGCTCAATCCGAGCAAATGCACTTTCGGCGTACAAGAGGGAAAATTTCTAGGTGTAATGGTCACCAAGGATGGTTTCAAGGTGAACCCTGAGAAGGTGGAGGCCATCCTTGACATGCCCTCGCCATCCACCATGAAAGAGGTCCAGAAGCTGAATGGTAGATTGGTTTCAATCAACAGGTTCCTAGCGAACCATGCAAGCAAATCTACCCCATTTGTCAATACATTGAGAAACTGCTTAAAGAAAAGCCAGTTCAAATGGACTCCTGAGGCCGAGCAAGCTTTCAGTGAGATTAAAGAATGTTTGATAAATCTGCCCGCGCTCACAGCTCCACTTCCTGGTGAAACTCTGACACTGTACCTATCAGCAGGAGAGCGCGCCATCGGCGCAGTATTGTTGGTGGATCGCAAGGGAATCCAAACGCCAATATACTATGTGAGTCGGGTGCTGACAGATCCTGAGACGCGCTACTCCATCATGGAAAAGTTAGTTTTGTCACTAACACACGCGTCGCGCAAGCTTCATAGATATTTCAATGGTCATCCCATTGAAGTACTGACTGGTTACAACATCCAGCAAGTCTTGCGGCGCCCCGCGCTCTCGGGAAGGCTGACAAAGTGGGCCCTGGAATTAGGTGAACACACGATCGCCTATAAGCCCCGTCCAGCAATAAAAGGACAAGTCTTAGCTGATTTCATCGCGGAAATTGCAGAAGAAAAAATTGAAGAGGCTCAGCGCGAGGTAGACCCTCCGCGAGCCAATGACGAAGAAAATGTTTGGAGATTGTTCACTGACGGAGCTTCAAATAACGAAGGGTCCGGCGCAGGCCTCAAACTGGTGGATCCATAGAATCAGGAATATACTTACGCCATCAGGTTGGACTTCAAGAGCACCAACAATGAGGCTGAGTATGAAGCCCTGCTGGCCGGCCTGCGCATCGCGCAAAAATTCGGAGTTAAAAAGCTAGAGGCCCATGTCGATTCATACTTGGTAGCAGCACAGGTCAATGGCCTTTATGATGCCAAGGAGAACACCATGCCTCTATATCTAGAGCAGGCGAAAAAGCTCATCGAGCAATTTGACTGCTTCAGAATCATTCATATTCCGCGCAGTGAAAACAAATCTGCAGACGCGCTGAGTAAGATGGCATCAACCAGTTTTGATCACTTTGGCAAAGATGTCAGGGTAGAAGTAATGAGCAACCCGTCGGTGGTAGCGAAGTCTGTCCTGGTAACTCATACAACCCCTTCATCATGGATAACTCCAATAATGGAATTCTTGAAGGAGGGAAGAGTACCAGACGATCGCGCACAAGCGAGGAAGATAAGGCACAAATCGCATAACTATGAACTGCTTGATGGCACATTATATCGACGCTCTTATCTTGGACCGCTCATGAAATGCCTAGATGCTGAGGAAGCAAGCTATGTGATCAGAGAGATACACGAAGGAATCTGTGGAATACATGCTGGCCCGCGCATGGTGGTTGCCAAGGCAATGAGCGCAGGTTACTATTGGCCTGGCATGTACTTGGACGCTCTAAAAGAGATCCAAAAATGCAAAGCATGTCAGAGCTATGCGCCAAACACCATGCGGCAAAAAACAACTTGATTCCGGTGACCTCCGCATGGCCTTTCCACAAATGGGCAATCGATATTGTGGGTCCCCTACCGCAAGCGCCAGGGCGAGTAAAATTTTTGGTAGTGGCAGTAGACTATTTTACAAAATGGGTTGAAGCCAAGCCACTAGCAAAAATCACAGCCGAAGTGATGAAGCAGTTTATCTGGAGCCACATCATATGCCGTTTTGGCTTGCCCATGGAAATTGTGAGCGATAATGGCAAGCAATTCACTGACAAGAAGATATCCAGCTGGCTCAAGGAATTGCGCATCAACCAAATTTTCACTTCAGTTTATCACCCTCAGGGGAATGGACAAGTGGAACGCGCGAACCAAAGTTTGTTAAATGGGCTGAAGAAAAGGTTGGAGGGAGAATCCCATTCTTGGGTTGAAGAGCTACCTAATGTCCTGTGGGCACACAGGACATTAAGCAAAACCAGCAATGGCGAATCCCCGTTCAGCCTAACCTATGGAACAGAGGCAATGATTCCAGCAGAAGTTGGATGCCCATCCCATAGAGTGCTCATGATGAGCAAGATTGATAACGAGCGCGAAAGAAGGTTGGATCTCAACTTACTTGAAGGGCGCAGAGAGGCGGCTATCATCAGTGAAGCCAAATACAAGAAAAAACTGGAAAAATATTACAACCAGCACGTGAAAGAATGCCACTTCAAGAAAAATGATTTTGTCCTTCGAAACAATGAAGCTAGCCGCGCGATACCCCCGGGAAAAATGTCCCCCAATTGGGAGGGACCTTATCAAGTCTCGGAAGAATTGGGAAAAGGCGCATACGCTTTAAAAGATTTGAATGGAAAGAAGATCCCGCGCGCATGGAACGCGGCACAGCTTAGAAAATGTTTCATGTAAAAATGTCAAGTTTGTAATCAAGGCTTTTTAAGCCATTATGAATAATGATACGCGCTATCTTCTCTTAATGTGGATTCTATTACCTTTTGCATACATGTTTCACACTTCCCTTTATTAGTTTTGAGCAATATGACAACATTGTATTGACATCAAAAACGAAATAAAAACGAAGTAAAACATACATGCGCGAGCTTCAAGCTCAAACGCGTTAACGAGTCTTAACTCTAAAACGTCAGGGCCTTAGCCCAATTCTATTACCTTTTTGCATACATGTTTCACACTTCCCTTTATTAATTTGGAGCAATATGACAACATTGTATTGACATCAAAACAAAATAAAACGAAGTCAAACATACATGCGCAAACGCGTTAAAGAGTCTTAACTCTAAAACGTCAGGGCCTTAGCCCAAAATTATGAGCCTTAGCTCGGGGCCTTAGCCCAATAATGTGAGCCTTAGCTCAAATAACTCACAACATCCATCCTGCATGCTGCGCAGCCTGACCATAAAATACCTAAACACAACTAAGGCAAAGCAAATGCCAAAACATAGTTGTTAAGGTCTCAGGTCGAGGTCGCGCATAAAATTGTAATGGATATCTGAGTAACACATTGACACGTAAAGGCTAAAAACTCATAATTCCATATAATAAATGCGCGATAATGTCGCGCAAAAGAGGAATAATGAAAACGCCAAGGGACGTGTCAACATAATCAAGATATGGCAAAATCACTTACAATATGACAAGGATTAAGTATAATAATTTCCTTACAACCTTGTTCTTATTTCAACGTGCAAGCATATCTTATATTCAACAAGCAAACATGCAGTATAAAGAGATGAATGGGGAATGCGCAAGATGCGAAGAAGGGAAAAACAAAATTTCATTCCAAAGCGTTGAAATTTACAACTTTACAAGATGAGATACAAACTACAAATAAAAAAAAAAAAAAACATGAAGGGCTTCTCAAGTCTCCACGTTGATATCAGCCTCTTCATCATCCTCATCATCTCCCTCGGCATCTGGCGCAGCCTGCTCCTCGTCATCTCCAAACTGACCATAGTCAAGTTGTTCATCTTGAATGGAGTCTTCTATCACAACAGTGTCAGGAGCGGATCCTTTGGCCACGCCAGAGCCGCTTGCAGGAGCAGCATTCCCCGCGCCATCATCGCCGCCACCAGCCCCTTCGCACTCGTCAAGTAATTTCTTTAGCGCGCCGAGGTCGGGCTGGTCAGCAAGCGCGGAGATCTGCAAATCATAAGCAAAAATATGAGTACAAAAATACTTGGAAAATAAATCAAAGTAATCTCATTAAAGTTAAAGTACCTGCCCAAGGATGGGAATGGGAGTATTCAAATACTTCTCTCCCATCGCGGCCATGGACGCGCAGGCAACGTCGCTCTGATAAGGGTATTCGGATGGGTTCTTCTTCAGCATACCATATTCATAGCCATCCTTAAACCCTTCAGCTCGACCCACCAAGCGCGCGGCAGCGTTGCAATCCATCACAAGGGCCTGAAACTCGTCTGAATATTTCATCGCATAAGCGCAACGAGTCATGCCCTGTGAGACTAGCCATTGGCGATCCTGCGCGAGAGAAGAAACAGTCGTCTCGAGGGCAGGAACCTGAGAGTTTAACAACTCAACAGTTTCCTTAGTCTTTTTTAGCTCCTCTTTGTCGGACGCTGCTGCCGCCAAGGCTTCTTCCTTTTCCGCCCGCGCAGAATCAAGTGCTTCCTGGCTAGACGCTGCCATCGCCAAGGCTTCATCCTTCTCAGCCTGCGCGGACGCCAGTTCCTCCTTCAGGCGCGCAACCTCACTCTCCAGTGATGATTTTTCAGTGATAGACTGGACAAGAGCTTGGTCACGCGCCTCCGCCTCCAGCTCCAAGTCGCGCGCTCTGCGCGCGTACTTGGCCGCGTCCGCCTCCGCCGCCTGCAGCTTCTCCCGCGCAGCCTGAAGCTCATGACCGCGCTTCACGAAGGCGCTGTTGGCACTTGCTCTGTTCTCACTGAGCTCTGCTTGGAGCTTCTCAGCTCTCTCGCGAGCATCAGAAAGATGCCAAGCAGACACCTTAGCCTCTTGCTTGGCTTCCGCAAGAGCATCACGTACTTTTACGTAATCATAGCGAAGCTCTTGGGAGGCAGCAAAGAAGGCCGACCCAGCAAACATATGATCGTTGAGCAAGTCGTCGCGAGCGCGGTCCTCCTGGAACCTCCTTTCAGATGGAGGCACAGCATGAGCCCAGAATTCCGCACACACACCCATGGACTGAAATGTGCTGTCTTCAGTAATATTCCATCTCGGGCGGTAAATGTGATCGGCTTCCTGCAAAAACAAAGTAATTATCTAAGTCATCAAAACGTTAAGATGGAAGTCCGCGTAGCGGAGCAAAAAATAACATATACCTGCGGGGATGAAGCAGAAAAGTCAGCGCCAGCCCCACGAGAAGGCTCAGCCGCGAAGCCTCGTGGCGCTGCAGAACTGGCGCGACCGCGGTCGGAGTCTTCAACTTCAAACTCCTCTTCCTCCTCGGAAACAGGCCTTTTCTCCTGCGACCTAGAGCCAAAATCGGTCTCGCGAGGAGGGCTGTGTGCAGGAGGAGGTGAGGGAGGTCTCGACGCCGCCAGGTCGGCGCGCAAAACGGCCTCCTGCTCCTTAGTAATCCCAATGAGGGGAGATTCATCGCTTGCAGGAGCAGGAGCAGAGCCAACAGCGCTGGCACCGGCGCCAGGAGTGCAGCCAGCAGCTTGTACGCCAGCTACGGCTTCTATGAAAAAATCAACAACAAGAAATGGTTCATGACTTGATCTAAAAGAAAGTCAGAAAAAAAAAGAGCGCGATACGTACTTTGGCGCAACTCCGTTCGCGAAGCAAACATCGCCATGAAGTCCATTCTACCCTTCTTTGAGGGTAAAACAGGGGACTTCGAAGCGACCTCCGGCGCAGCCTCGGCATCTTGTTGCGCTGTCGCCGGCTCTACAAACATTTGAGTGAGCAAAGATTCATTAGTAATTCTATCAGAATCGCGCTCATAGAACCATAAAAGATAAGCAAAGGATAAGCAAAGTATACCTGTCGAAGGCGCAACACCGCTTCCCTTTTCCGCCGCGCGAAGGGAGGAGGTAGTGGCACCATACCTCAGGTGGACAGGAGGTCTGCCCACCTTTTGAGGCAGGGAAGACAAGGAAACCTTGGTGGTAAACTCCTGGGTTTTCCCAAATCCCCCCCCCCCCCGAGTAGGAGGATCCTGAACAACAGGGGCAACATCTTTCTTCTGTTTCTTACTGGCCCCCGCGCCAGTTTTCCCCTTAGCTTTACGCTTTAGTTGGGGCGACTCCTCCTCCTCCTCTTCCGCGAGCTCCAGCTCGTAGTTTTCGAGCGCATCTACAATACACGCAACAGAAGTGTTAGCAAAATTTGGTATTATAAAGGAAAATGCATAAGTACAAAGGCTTACCAGGCGCATCGCTGTCGAAGACAAATCCCAGATCAACAGGGATGAACATGTCATCAAAGCGATAGGGGAAACCAACCTCCCCAGCGCCGAGCGCGACGGAGCCACCCTCCATATGCTCATCATATGCGGCGTGGATATACTCCTTGGTGACTGCACAAAACAAGTCAAATGATATCAGCAAAAAGAATTATATTCGCGCAGAAGTAAAGCAATGACATAAACTTACACAAGCCGTCGACTTGGATAACGGGCTCAGTCGCGCTGTCCGCCCACCTCCTGCTCATACCAACCCCCACCAGCGCCTCCTCACAAATGTTCTTGGCGGGGGATGGTTCAGCGGTCAACTTATTAACCCAGGCGCCAGTTGGGTTCTTGAGGACACCCACATCCGCAGGCGCAGAAGAAATCGCGCGCATGGTCATGCGGATGGGGATCACACCAGCCCTTATATAGAAAAACCTCTCAGACCAGTCATGAAGGCTCTTGAATGAAACAGTGGAGCACTTCACCTTCTGACTGCGAGGAATAAATGAGAACCAAGAATCTTGGATCTTGGGCTTGTAAAAAAACTGAAAGCGCCGAGGGGTAGGCTCCTCGCGCTGGGATTTGCACATGAACTCAAAGTGAGTCATGCGCACAAGTCCAAACGGATGGACTTGGGATATATGAATCCCATAAAACTTAAGCAGTGCACCCACAAACCTTGTCATCGGGAGACGAAGGTTGCAGTGGGTGAAAAAATGGCTATAAAGGGATATATAGCCGGTAGGCGGGTCCGCCGCCGTTTGCCCGGCCCCAGGCAACATGCAGCCAAACACAGGGAGAAAACCCTGAGAGGCGATAAGGCTGTCAAGATCAGCCTGCCTCAGTTTGCAGGGGATTTCATTCCACCTCTTCACGGCCTTGGTCCTCCCTACCTCCTCCGATGAGACCTCAGCAGCCTTCTTCCCCTTGCCGGTCTTCTTCAATGTAGACATTACTAACGATTTTCTACGGCAATGGATGGGGGAGATTGTGTTGTCTGAGCTATCAGACATACAACTGTGACAACGAACAAAGGTTGCTTCTGAAGAACAGATATTTGGAAGCAGAACAAAGGTAATCGGAAGACAAGGAAAGAAAGAAAAGAGCTCTGAATAATAAACAAGAAGATGAAGGATAAAAAACTCTAAGGGCTGGCTTTTATAGGCCCAGGAGAGAGAAAAATTGGTGCTGATCGGACTTCACGCTCCCCCACTCGCAGGTGTAAGCCAACGGGAGCGCGACACGTGTACATGACACTGTGTGAGGGGACACGAAAAGAAACTGTACAGCTGCTGCCAGAGTTCACGCGCCACCACTCGCACCAACAGACCAACGCGAGCGCGACACGTGTCCCTGACACTATTTGAGGGGACACGAAAGGCAACTGTAGCACCTCGAGCACACGAAAGGTCTGACACGTTTCCATCACTGACCCATGTCAGCAACAACCAACCACGTACCGGGACGATTCGTTTTCAACTAAAAGGATAGAATTTCGCGCAACGATGAATAATAAGAAGAAAAAGACAAAACCCCTACTAAAAGAGCAAACTATTTAGTCTAACATCTATCTTACCTCGCTCGCGCGAGACAAGACACACATTAGACTGGGGGGGCTTGAAGAGGTATGTACCCGCCTCAACACCGAGCGAGGCGGGTCAACCCACAAAGATATAGACAAGAGGCTTGAAATCAAGACATTATGAAGGCGCAAAGCCAAAACATATGCGCATGGCGCATATCACATATGCTCATGCATCACATGCCCAGGCATCACATATGCTCAGGCACCACATATGCTCAGGCATCACATATGCTCACGCACATCACATCTGCGCGTGGCGCATCCGCGCGTGGCGCATATCACATGCTTGTGCATATCACATCTGCGCATGAAACATCTGCGCGTGAGAATAAAGAGAAGACCTCGCGCATCCTCAGGATAGGCGCATATCACACATGCACATAATCAACCTCGTCCTTATCCAAATCAGGATTAGGGCAACCTTGATTGTGCACGTCAGACAACCTTCCAGAAGGTATCTTTTTAAGGAATAAGAATATGCTGATGTTGACAGCTGCCAAATGAAAGGTGGACAACTCAGCATAACCCATGTGCTACCACGTGATTATAACCAATGAGAAAGCACCAGGTGTCCCAGAGGACACGTGGCGCAAAGCAATTGGAGGAGGCCAACAAGGCTGAGCCCAATCAGTGGAAACCCTAGTACTATAAATACCACATCAACTCCACAAGGAGGGACATTCAATCATATTCAATTACATTCAATCACAGACAGTTACAGTCAGTAACACACACAATCACATCCAATTATAGAGTATTCAGCTATTAAGCAATACTCTCCAGATTTCCTTACTCTGATATTATTATCTTCTCCCACAAATACTTATTCTCACACCGGAGGGTTACCCCAAAGAGGACCCCTCTGTCCCTTTCTGAGGGGTAAGTTGACGGTGCTGTTCATTTTGTAGGTGGAAGAACACAGATCCAAGAAAACCATCGGTGAAATAGTATAATCACACCCGAGAAAAGTAGATCGTCTACCAGTGAGTCGATCCACGTTTCTTCACAAATTAAAATTATTACAAACAAAACTAAATTATGTTCAACAAAATAGATTGATAGACCCCTACTACTACAATTTCTAGAATAAAATATAAATTAAATTAAATTATCTCTCTTAGAATAAAGATATATAGTCAATTTAAAAGTTTTCTTATTTTTCAAAATAATTTGACATTGCAATCATCTTTGACTACAATCAAGATGACAATGATTAACTCATAATAAAAGCATAATTTCCGTCGTTTAAAATTATTTTTTGTTCACATATTAAAAGAAAAGAATAAATTTAATTTGGCTTTTTGCATATTTGCGTAAGCAAGGAAGTCATCTATTTCATACGGATTTATGGGTGGACACTAGCTTTCAATGGCAACCGGTCCAACCGGAATCTTAGCAAATCAACACATATCACTTGCTACTAAAGTGTAACCTATGTTATCCATTCACTCTTCAATTTGGTTATCAATTTATTCTGGTATAAATATATTACTACATATAGCTAGAGGTTAAATGGTTTGAGTATATAAGTTGAATTACCTGAAAATCATGTCAATCGCGTAACACGACACAAGTTTCACAGGTTGAAACAACATGGTTTGTTAACCAAAATTCGTTTCCATTAGATTTTGCATGTCAATACTAGAAAGTATAGATTTACAACATGATTAGAAACGTGTATATATATAAGACAATTATCTTAAACAATAAAACTGTATGTTTATTTCTCTGTTACTTTTAAAATTTTAACCCAATATATCAAATTGATTTAAAGAGTGACATAAAACATCATAGTTTGAACTTATATTAACCAACGAGTTGAACAAGTCAACCCACTAACCCTTCATGTAATGTAAAATACGACCCACTTATCTAAACATGTGTATGGGCATTGAATAATCCAAACTCGTTTAGACTAAACTCAAACTTAGAAAGTTTGTTTAGGCCACCCACTAAACCATCGTGAGTGGGGGTGTGGCCTTGCCACCTAATCGTGAGGCGTGGTGAACATCGCATTGCCCCTTTGTGAGAGAGGCAAAAGCATTCAACCAATAGACGATAATGGACTCACAATCGTTGGTAGAAGCCTTGTGTTTTTTAAGAAAAAAAATTATTAAAAAATAAGTGTGAGTATGACCACAAGCCTGCCTACATAATAACACTCTTTGCTTGCACTCACTTGACAATGTAAACTCTTTGTAAATGACAGTTTTTATACATGGTAGATATAAACATAAAAGGTAAAAGAGCAATGAATAAAAGTTATTGGGTCACACATGCGTGAGATAGGGGGCTCTCTTTATCAAATATTAGTTTAATTTTATAATTTAATGAAGTGAATTGTTGTTAGGTCACCTTTTCAAACAGAAAATGATAGAATGACAGTCATGAAAGATGGTGATAGATACGATCATATATTCATATTCATGCCTAAACCGGTATGCACCATAAAGATATCACACGTATCTGATCTGTAAATGAATGAACCGTTTTCAAGTTAGACTTGCTTTATGTTCATATTTACTTGTTTGATAAACAAATACTTTAGTAAGTACCCGATTTATTTACGGCACTAACTTTAATGATATATGACACGGCATGATATACCTCAAGTTGTAACCAAATCTTTGGGTAACTTCATCAAGCTCATCGCCTAGCATTTTAGTTCTTTCATGATTCATTATCATTACATTGTTACAAAAGATTATATAAAATTTAGTTGCGTTAACTGACCGTAAAAAAATGCACAATGGCATCCCTAAAGTAACGTCATTATAATATAAAAAAGTGAAAAATTTACCCGACAGCAACCAACTTACTTAAGTTTTCAATAATTCAATGTTTTTTTTTCGTTATTTTAGAGTCCTTCCACTTTTATTAGGTGTTTCACTAACCTTGTTTTTTTTTATTAATTTAAAAATCTTAAAGTCAAAGTAAGACAAATAAAACATATAAATCTTGGTTACTAATAAGTGACATTTTTGTTTTGGTTACCTGACGCGTAACGTATGCACACCTGATTTACCTGATTCGTTAACTTGCTGAACTTTAACTGACCGGATCCTTCCTTGAAATCGATCCTTGAATAACAGTTTAACAATCAATTGTTAATAACATATAATTAGCTGAACCAAACCCTACCTCGCGTATACGACTTAACTTCCCACTTGAACCGGTTACACATTAGATGGCTCAAAAGACTACAACTTGGTTTCCATTCCTCAAAGGTCCACACAAAGGTCTAATATACTAAACACGGTTCACGCAATCAATGGGTTCATGCAAAGTACGAATTCATGCAAAATACGGGTTCATGCTAAGTACATTCATCATTCTAACTCGATTTGACATCAAGTTTGCTACTTTAACATATACTAGAGGACTCGATCTACAACTATAATGATTTCTAGCTTCAACCAATTTCTAGCCAAAAAACATGAGATCTATCTTCTAAGGGTCAGGCTGGATCAAGATTAATACTTTCTTGATCTACATCACCCGATCTATCATTTAATGGCCTCACAAGCCAAGATCCATCAACAGAATGTAATCTTTAAGTGAAATCTTACATTTTTCTTCTTGAACGAGCTAGTTTGGATTACTAGATGATAGATCTTGCTTCTTGATTTTGTTAGCACAAACAAGTGAGATCAGATCTTGATGAAGGATTCTTGAATGGAGTTTGTGTCATAGGGGTGTCAATCGTGTCGGGTTTCAACCCTAAGCCAACCCATATATATATATATATATTTGTGTCAGGTCGTTTCGATCTATTTAAATTTGTGTCATGTTCGGGTCATGGCCAAAAGTCACATTATTTGTTTAGTTAATTGTTTGTTTAATTGTTGTGATACCACATCCGCATATGAATTGTATTATCCTGATCATGTAATATCAAAATCTTGTTTTTGCTCACTCAACAATTTTGTAGACAAAACCATATTTTTACATGTGTTGCAGATAGCTTTATTGGATGTTTGAAGTTTGAAGCTTATAGAATTTATGTTTTAGGTTATCAACGAAAATAAAAACAATTGTTTGCATTTATTTATTTGTTATTTAATTGTTATAGAATATTTGTAAAGTGTACTTCGATTTTATGGAAATTAAATAATTAGATATTGACATTTATTTAATAGTGTCTTATGAGCTACTGAGTGATCAGTCGTGCCCCAACATATTCCGCCGAAGGTTGGGGTATGACATTAATGACTTGTGCGTTTGTGTTTCAGTGACTTGTATATTATTACGCACAACTTGGTATTGAATAATATTTTTTTATGAAACACATAAAAACAAGCACGTCGCAACAGTATTTCATGTGAGGCACAAAATGTTACTTAAATGAAAAATGTAACTAGGTTAGGACCAATGAGCAAAATGGTCATATAGTTTAAACACTTGCTCTGATTTTTTAAAACATTATGTTTTTAACTAAAATGGTTAATCGAGGTAAATTGTAAAAATCAAAACCGTAATTTACTAAGTAAAGAAAATATAGTGACAAAGATGAAGAATAAGATACATAATGCTAAAAAGGTTAGTGATAAATTTAGTGAAAAGTAAGGGTTACATTGAGATTTCAATGTGAATGTGGATGCTCTAACTTAGTTACATAGTAACATTGTATATGGCATATAATCACTTCCTAGTCATAATCAGTATCATATCATACACCTTTCAGTCATCATTATCGCCGTAAAAGTATAATGACAATAATGCCCCAATGGGTTCCCTGAATTGGAGAATATAGCATTATGACCATAGCTTAAAATGAAAATCTTCAAATGTAGATATTTAGTGTTATTCTTGTATATATGTTAATATGTAACCATGCGTATAAGTCGTAAATAAGAATATGATTAAAGTATGATTTTTGAAAAATGATGTAACCTACCATTAATCCTAGTTAGTTATTAGTGAAAAAATGATATACGTATGCTTTATTTTACACAATATGATTTTTGAAAGACAAAGTGAAGCAATGTGTTCTAAACATGAAATTGACATACTTTGAAAGTGAACAATAAGTAAATGACGATGATGTTATGGAATTGCGTTGTCATGATACCCACAAAGCACTTCGAGCTTATATTATGAATGTAGTTATTTGTAGTGTTTCAATAAGTTATGTTGTATTAAAATTAAAACTAAATCACACGATAAAATTAAATACTATGTATGAAAATGGTATCAACAAGGAGTGAAATCCAAATATAAACCAAACAACATAAATAATGTATGTATTTATCAATAACTACTAATATTATTACTATTAATAGTTATATGTTTAAACCAAATATAAACCAACCATAAATAATGTATGTATATGTTTTGAAACATTATGTTATGCTAAATATATAGCTTTGGTTATATAAAAACACGTACCCTTTAGAATATTAACAAGAGAGTTGCTTGCTGCCGGCCAAGATGATCTCGTAAAGCCGGCAATAATGTTTATAAAGAGTAGTAAAGTAAATATTTTTCTTCCATTTATATAAATTCACCCAAATTAATTCAAGCTAGCAAAAAAGAAATTAAGGTAAATGATATATATATATATATATATATATATATATATATATAATACAAATATGTTTAAGTAATTAAGACAAAATACTACATATTATATGCGTGGCGGTATAAGTTTATAACCGGTCAATTGTCATAATAAAATAGAATTTGAAATAATAACATATATCATATCCAGACCTATTTAAAAGATATATACACATACAAAGTTCCCGCAATATTGCATGAAATGATGAATATTACATCACTACGGACACTCGCTAACATTTTCCCATTGCTACAATCATGTCCAAAAGCCGTTACCAAGGATGGAGAGTAGGGCTGTTCACGAACCGAACCGAACCGAACCGAACGCGGACATGCTCATACTTGGTTTGGTTTGAAAGCGAGCCGAACCGAGCGGATTGAAGTTAAAGAAACGAGCGATATCTTTATGCTTGAACTTGGTTTGGTTTGAAACCGAGCGGCTTGGTTCGGCTTGATTTCGTACAAAGTTTCCAATTTTAAATTTCTATAACTTCAAAATATCATTAATTCAAGACTTTGAACTCTAAATTGTCTAAATCTCCACCTTAAGAATGTATAAAACTCAAAGTTAACAACAAAATATATATAAAACTAGTGGCTATGGTCTAAATTTGAACTTAGAATTCAACACAAAAGAGATAAATTTTAAAAAACTTTATAAAATTGTATACTTTTATATATATACATAAAGTTTATATATAAAACTAGTAAATAAAACATAATTCGAGCAAAACGAACCGAACCAAACCGAGCGAGGCCTTGCTCGTGCTTGGATTGCTTTTAAACCGAACCGAGCCGAACGGCTCACTTCCAAACCGAGCCGAAATCGAACGAGCATATTTCAAGTGAACGATGAACGAGCGGTGAGCGCCGAGCAGTTTGGACAGCCCTAATGGAGAATAAGGTTAACCACTGAAAATTGGAGTCTATAATATAATAAACTAAGATTTATTTTCCATATTACGGTGGTTGTTTTACATTTTTCGTTTATACTATTTTTATATTCTTTTTCAGATTTTAATTTTATTTATTTTCATAACGTTAATAATATACTTAAGGCGCATTCGTTTCACATAATTCGTGTGAATTCAAAGGAATTAGAATTAAAATCACATGACGTAGCGTGCTCGTTTCGTTTGAATTTGAATCATAATTCCATTTTTGATGTGTTCGGTCGTTAAAGAATTGGAATTGATATTGGAATTCAATTCCTTCAAATTCTTTTAAATAAAGGAATTCTAAATCCTTCCACAATGTGGAGGAATTCAAGTAAATTTATTGGAATCTTTGATAGGTTAACATTTCGGTTGTGTTCGTATTCAGGTCGATGCTACGGGTCGTAGCGCTTTCAGGTCGTCGATTCAGGTCGGTTCGCGCTCGGTTCGACGTCCCAGGTCGGTTTGCGTCCGGTATGACGCCCCAGGTCGGTTCACGTTCGGTTCGACGTCCAAGGTTGGTTTGCGTCGGGTACGATGACCCGGGTCGGTTCGCATTCGGTTCGACGCCCCGGGTCAGTCGCCCTAGGTCAGTTTGGTTCGACGCTTTGCTTTGGTTCAACACTCCGGGTCAGTTCGCGTTCAGTTTAACGCTTCGCGTTAAAGTGCGTTGGGTTCAACAATCGGGGTCAAATTGGTTCAACTCTCTGGGTCATTTAACTTCGGTTCGATGCTTCAGGTAACTTCAGTTTGACGCTCCGGGTAATTTCACTTCGGTTCGACACTCCGTGTCAGTTCGTGTTCAGGTTATGGTCGGAATGAGTTTTAGGCTTTTTTTAACGAGGACAACAAATAAAACATTTTAGTTTTATAAATATTTATTGTTTTTGATTTATATTTTGAGATGTGATTTTTTTTATATTATTTTTGAATAATTTTGAGGGGTTTTTCATCTTCATAGAAAACAATTTTCATTTATCGAACGAACACATCAATAATGGAATTGGATTCCAATTCATATTGGAATGTTCAGATTCCAAATCCAGTTCTTTCTAATTCCAAATCCTATAGAAATTTCAATTCCAATTTCATTCCATTATGTGAAACGAACACACCCTTAGGGTTTGATGATGAAATGAACGCGTTGTGAATTCAGGTCAAATAAATGAGGACCCTCTATTTATAAATAAAACAATCTACTGACTTAAGAGAATATAGAAAACAACCAGAGAGCTTATAAAACTAAAAGTACTTAAATACATATGTATATAATGTTCTATTAATTACTAGTTTGAGGTCCGTATATTACACGGGTAATTGATGAAAATTTTAAACATTAGCTATTAAGTAAAATTCAGTTAACAAAATGATCATATATTGTTAATACAATTACAATTTGCATTAAATTTGTAAAAAATACATAAATAAGGTTACACAAATATGTTATAAATAAGTAAAAATTTTCTTTTCCACTACATTTGTTGTATTGGTTGGTATACAATGTTTATCAAAAATAAAAATCTTTAGTCCATGTTTACCTGTAACTCTTGATAAGGTAACATATAAATTTGCTTGTAACTATTGATGTAGCCACATATAGTTGCCCGTGTGACAAATAAAATTTTTTCAAGTACATACCAAATTACCAACCCTAAACAATGATAAATATATCCATGAAACTAACAAAAAAATACGCATACACGTAAAATATCATAAATTTTAAACAATTAATATTATGTCATTTGAGATCTTCAATTCATTATTATCCGAAAAATAGATTACCTGAACTTTGATGATCATCCTTAAAATCTTTAGAATCTGAAATTGATTGATTATGATAAATTTGTTGTTATTAATATTCAGCGTATGACAAATTTTTAATTAATTTTATATTTTACATTTAATAGTTGTATACTCAAGCAACATATTATAGTAAGTTGTTAGAATACTTAATTAATCGATATATATATATATATATATATATATATATATATATATATATATATTAACAACTTATAGAAAAAAAAAGAAAGAAGAACAAACAAAGATTTCCGATTTTATGAAAGGATGGTAAATGACTTTTAACCTACTTAACTATTTTTTTTACAATTATTATGAAAATTGAATATTCTTGAAATGTAATGAGGAACATGTTCATTACAAATAATAATAAAAATAATAAATATTTCTATTAAGTTATTTTATAGTTAAGGTGTGAATCTTAATGAATTTTTACAACATATTTGAATAATAAATGTTATAACTGTAATTTTTTAAAAATATTGCTCATAACTTTATCATTTTGAATATAAACCATAATAAACACTTTAATTATGTAATAACCAACAGGAAACACTAACATAGCCCCAATTCGTTGTATTTGTATAAAAATAAAATTAATAAATTAATATAATATTGAAATTATGTAAAAATCTAACAAAAACAATATTCTATGAATCTAGGTTTCTATATCATAAATGATTTAATAGAAAGCAAAAATAGTGGGATTGAAACGGATTTTTTGGTTTAATATTTTAAATTTGAATGTTTTTAATTTGTAATGTGTATTATAAGGCATATTAAATTAAATATATTTAAATGTATAAAAACGTATAAATCAAATCATAAAATATATGTTTTGAAACATTTTGGTGTGAGTTATGGAATAAAATATTGAAAGCTAAATATTAATTTTTTTTATTACTAAAACCCTTTATATTACACAAAAAGTCAAAGCATTAATTAAAACTAAACACCAAGATTTATGCATAGGGATTCTCCATGTATGCAATATTTATATAAAATGTTCGGAGAAAATTAAAAAATACACATTTTCCTGGTTCAAATGCATACGAGAAAATTTTAAATCAAATCTGAAACCAATCTTATATAAAATATTATGCACTATTGCTTGAATACCAGTTTAAAAACAATTTGTAGTTTATTACCAAATAAATCCAAATTCTTAAACAATAATACGCCTTTATTTTCTTTAATTTGCAATTACATGTGACTTGAAAATTTTATTCTAATAGACCTGCAAATTCAATGTTGCAAAAAAAAATTTATTTTACCATTAATGTTAATGAATGAATCAATTGAAATTTACCATTAATAAAAATAAACTTGAATTCATATATTGAAATTTCTTAAAGTTAAGGGACCATTTATTGAAAATAGGTTGAAAAAAAGATGAGAAAGGCTATGAGATTGACAAGTGACAAAATTAAGTAGTGTTTTATTATAGTAGATAGATTTTGTGTGTTTTAAAATTATTGTTTATAACATAGAAGTTACTTTTTTAGTGGTAAATTTCTTTTTAATCTTCTTTGTTTGTGTAAGTTAAACTTAAAACCCTTCCCTCCAAAATTGTTTAAATGTTGCCAATTGACCACGGACTATTCACTATTTTATCTTTGTATATGCTTTTTTCGAAATTATTTTTGAATGCTATAATATTTGAAATTGTGTTTGTATATAAATATATTAAGAACTAAAGAACTTATTATAATTAGTAATTTAGTTACTTTATGCATATTGATGAGAACATATTAACATAAAAATCAGTCCCAACTAAACGCATAGAAAAATGTGTTTTTATTTACAATGACTACATTCCTACTTAACTCCTTTCCTATATGTGTGGCTCATTTTGCCGTTTGAATGATGTGGAATGTAAACATGGGATATAAAATGGCGCCAAACTCTTTAATTCTTTATAATTTCACATGCCTAAAGTTGATATGACACAGCAACATGTGCATACTACTATACTTAATATGTTAATATTCTAACTTTTAATGTTAACTTTTTACAAATTAATGTTCCTTAACCTTTAATCTTAATTTCCCTATATTCGAGCTTATGAAGGTGAACATACAAATCGTTTCTTTTTATATTCAAGTTAATGAGCGTGAAAATACAAGTGTTACATTAAAAGTTCATGATTTACACTAGAACTACGCATAAATATCATAATATAACTACACTTAAATATCATAACGTTTGGCATACAATAATTCAATATAATAACCTTATTTTGAAATGCCGGAGTTACCCTTCGGAAGTCATAATAAATACAATCAAGTGGTACAAACTTTCCAACGGATGAGATTATGGATCGACATTTTTGGTGTTTTATGTTTGTTAGGAAATATGGTAAAACTTTTACCATTTTGGTAAGTGGTTGATTGTTATATTTAACATATTATAAAATTGGTGAGTGTGTTATTGAAGTGTGAGAGTGACGTATTGAATTTGAAATATGAACTAGACAAGTTCCATAACCATTTTTGTCATGACTCATCTTCACCACTATCTATCTCCATGTGAATGATTGAGTTCACTCATCAATTACTACAAATGATTCACTCACTCATTCATTCATTCACAGCAAAATGTCTTCAAACAAAGAGGATGATAATGGTGAAACTAACTATGAAGATACCAAGGACAAGAAAACCCTTGGAGGCATCAAAACCATGCCATTTATCCTAGGTATATCTCTTTCTCTATGCATATGTGTGTGTCAAATCAATAAATTCACCGGTGGAATTAAGACATTCTGGTCGGAGAATGGCTAGTATTAGGGTTTTATATCCGTTTATTAGAATGTCTCTTTATCTATGACTTGTACCGGTGTTTTCAGTGTTTCTCATCTCTAACTTCTTGTTAGAGGTTGTTTGTAAAGTTTTTGTTATGGATGATATTTTGTTGGTCGTTAAAAAATATATAATATTTTACTATGAAAATTCTTCGAATTCTGTGGTTGTTGATGGTCATCTCCATTTGGATCCCCATTGGAATATTTGGATCCTCATGAATTATGAATACATTAAAATTATGCATCAAACATTCCACAATCAATTAGTGAGATTTAGTATATGTTATATCATATCAATTGGTGTCCATTCTATAGAATATAGATTACACCTCACGAAGTACTTCCAATAATAAATCTCCTGATCTAAAAAGATTAAAATATTTGAATACCATTATTATATTAAAATAGTTATATCAAAATTCTTTCACGTGGTGTAGATAAAAAAATAAAACATTTAAATTTCAATTCAATAACTCATTCTTTTTATACGTTAAAATATTGGAAAAATGATTTATTTGTTTGTTATTTTTTTTTCTACGTGTTATCGAGCTATATAGTATCACGAACTACTTTGTTTGTGTGTAACTTATACGGACATATGATGGGTGGTTCGGTTTAAAATTGGCAGCAAACGAGGTATGCGACAGGTTTGCGGGAACCGGTTTTCATGCGAATTTGATAACATATTTGACACAACAATTGAACCTTCCGATGGTTAAGGCTTCAAACATACTAACGAATTTTGGAGGCACATCAAGCTTCATGCCTCTTATTGGTGCTCTTATTGCTGATTCCTTTGCTGGCCGATTTTATACAATCGTTGTTGGTCTACTTGTTTATTTACTGGTATGTTTTCTTTATTTTTTTTCTATTCCAACATTTTATTTTATATTAATATCACTTATAGATATATGATAGGAAATAATGAGAATAATAGCTTTAGGTATATACTGTAATACTTTTCCTTTATAATAATTTTATGCAAGGATAAATTTTACATACCCATTATTTAATTTGAATTCGTGTATATGTGGAAAAATGTCTTCTAACACACACATTTCTCAACTACTTGTTTTAAAAAAATAAGGAAGATAAACGTCGTGTATAAGTACACACACCCATATCCTAATTGTTTTAAAAAAGAAAGTTAGATAAACTAAAGTCTTTGTACATATATAAAAGAAAAGATAAAAATAAAGGGGCAACGGTTGTACATAAAATAATAATAATAATTTTTATTGACACCTGAATATAAATAGACATAATTTGAATATGAACCTATAAATGAATACAAGAAAATTAAATATCCATCGGACTTGATTTCTCTACATACAATTAACTAATATTATAATAAATTAATATGCAACGTATTTTTTGTGTTAGTTCATAGTTGTGTCTCTGTGTACTTGTTAATCCCTCCATAAAATTAGAATAGTACAAAGAAAAATATGATGTGAAAAATATCATGTATTTTAAATCTATTCTAGCTAGCTAGTTTATATGGTTTTATTCGTATTAAATACTAATGGCTTTATAAATTTAACTTTTTTTCTTTTGCTTTAAAAATAACAAACAATTGTTTATCTTATCAAATAAGCTAATATAATTATAATTTTGCCCATGTTGAAGGAATAAGGTCACGGACTCACGGGTGTTTGTCTCTTAATTATTTCTTAAATTATTTGATATGCACTAATCATGTATTATTCACGGAATAATAAAAAATGTTATGATTTTGTAACACATGAATTTTATTTTCAGGGAATGGTTTGTATCACCACATCTTCAATACTACCACAATTTCGACCACCATCCTGCCCCACCAAAGAAAATTGCATAGAAGCTTCATCATCACAATTATGGATCCTCTACCTTTGCCTCCTCCTCACCTCCCTCGGGTCTGGCGCGATACGCCCTAATTTGGTCACGTTTGCAGCCGATCAGTTTGACATGTCCACGGGGAAATCAAACCCTAGTAGTGTGGGTCGTAACTTCTTCAATTGGTACTATTTTTGTATGGGACTCGCAACCCTAACGGCTCTAACGGTAGTGGTTTATATCCCAGACCGCGTTGGTTGGGGCCTGGGGCTTGGAATCCCAACCATTGCAATGGTTTTATCCTTTATCGCGTTTGTGGTGGCGGCTCATCTTTATAGAAGGGTAAAACCCGAAGGGAGCCCGTTAGTTCGAGTGGCTCAAGTGGTGGTGGCTAGTTTTAAGAAGAGGAAACTTGTCGTGCCGGAAGACCCAACACTTTTATATGAAAATAAGAAATTGGATGCCAGCATTTCTGCTGACGGGAGACTTTTACACACTGATAGTTTAAAGTAATACTATACCTCTAACTTTTAAAGTTAAACAAATACCAAAGTTGTTTAATTATTCGTGTTTATGGTTTAACGGGTTCAACTTGAAATGAACTCGTATTAGACATGAATAATGTATTAGACATATGAGTCCAAACACAACGTATTTATTTGTGGGTTGACACGAATAGTTGGACACCAGCTATTGACTCACCTGCCTAAAGTTTTATTACAATATTTTTTATATATACTTAGAATCACAACAGACAAAAAAGTACATTTTACTTTAAAACCTCATATGCCTATTTTAAAAAAAATTACACTCAAAACTATAAAGCCTCATAAGCCTTTTCATCTTCAAATATCTTCAAATATCTTCAAAAAGAGTGAAGATATCAATCTTTTTATCATGAATTTTTTTATAAATTGGAATTCTATTAATTAATAATGTCATAGGTGGTTTGATCGAGCTGCAATAATGGCTGAAGATGACATGAAAGATTCTACCTCCCCGAACCTGTGGCGAGTGGCAACAGTCCACAGGGTCGAGGAGATAAAATCTGTCATAAGAATGGTACCCATTTGGGCCTCCGCGATTCTCATGATCACCTCGCAATCTCATCAACATAGCTTCATTATCATACAAGCCGGAACTATGGATCGCCACATGTCACCTTCCTTTGAAATACCACCTGCAAGCCTATCGATCTTCAGTGTCCTCACCATGCTCATTTGTCTCTCGGCCTACAAACGATTCTTCGTTCCATTTGCACGTCGCTTCACCAAAAACCCTATAGGCGTCACATGTTTACAACGAATGGGAATCGGTTTCATGATTAACATACTTGCAACATTAGTGTCCGGACTAGTTGAGATAAAGCGTAAACAAGTCGCTTCTGCTCATAACCTAATCGACAAACCAAACGCCGTAATTCCCACATCAGTTTTTTGGCTTGTACCGCAATTTTGTCTACATGGTGTAGCCGAGGCGTTTATGTCAGTCGGACATTTGGAGTTTCTTTATGATCAATCACCCGAAAGTATGAGAAGCACTTGCATGGCATTGAACTCGCTCACGGCGTCCATAGGGAGCTATCTTGGCACATTCGTGGTATCGATGATCCATGACCACACCGGAAAGGAACACAATTGGCTACCGGACCGAAATCTAAACAAGGGAAAACTTGATTACTATTATTGGATAATGAGTGGTGTACAAGTAATAAATTTAGTGTATTATGTAACTTGTGCTTATTTCTACACATGGAAACCACTTGAAGTGATTAAAGATAGCGAAAATGAAGGCGATTTGGAGTTAGCGACCGAGAAAACACCCTTATCAACGTCCCAATCGAATGGTCAAAACCGGGATAGTGACAAAAACCCGGACCAATAGTGTAACGAGAAGAGAAGGTGATCGAGCAACTTGGTTAGATAGCTACTGACCACATTGCAATATATCGAATAAATGTGTGTAGTACATTTGGTACAAATTAAGTCCTTTTTCTTAATCATATGTATACGTGGTCGTGATTTAAAACTTAGTGTAATGAAATACATATGCATTTCTTATGTTAGTATCTTTTTCATTCTAAATTATAATATTTTTCTACTTGTTTCTTCGGATGTTATAAAAAGACTTCCCATGTTAAATGAAGAAAGTAGTGCAATGATTTTTAGTTGTGTCGAATGGGTCATGAATATTGAATGTGAATTTTAGGAGACTTAGTCTTGCTATCTAAAATAAGGCTAGTGGTTCGACTTGAACACTACTCTTTTAAGGTTTAAAAGAATGATAGAAAAAGGCTTCCCTGAAACTAGTTTTCACTATTATTATTTTGGAGGCATGAGATGATGAACCTAAAACCATGGTTTAGTTCTCTGGACTCTGATGCACTGTGGGCCGCCTGGAGAAGTATTTGAGAACAGATTGGTGTTAGGTCCATTAAGCTAAATGGGCCAGTTCGAGGTATTCGTAATTTCATATGATGAAGTGGGCTACAATAAAATTTATCCAAATTTGAACTTGTTGGGCCATGGTTTGTTAACATTTGTTTAAACTTTGCCACACATTTGAGCTTAAAGTTATCTCTAACTTCATACTAAAAATTTCATAATTTATATAACAACATTTTGGTTTCTGAATTAATAACTATATAAATATAGCTAACAGAATTATTGATTAGCTTTTGATATTTGTATACGTGATTTTAAGTAAAAATATAATAAACAAATCTCACATAGTTTCAACGAATTTATGTTATTTATGATGTCACGTATGGTGAGTGACCCGTGTTATCTCACAACGTTAATAACTTACTATACAAGTTTCAACCAATTTTAGTATTTTATGACATTGTCAAGCTGCATTGGATGAGTTTATAGAAGTCTCTTTAGTATCTAACAGAGAATAATTTGATTTTTCAGTTTTTGTCACTATGTAAAAAATACATATAACAAATTTAGATTATCTCTCAGAGGTGAGTACAGGTCAGTTATGATCCAAAACTACACTTATTAAAGATTTGGTAAAGGAGAATTAAACATATCGAAATTCATTAAATACGATTTTGGCTATGTTATTGCCTATTGGTCATGGCTTTTCTTTGAGTTAGCAGATTACGCGAAGAAGATCAGAGGGGATACACAAGACGATTAAATAATAGGGCAAACTAGTTTTAGACTTTTAGTGATCAAATAATACATGCCAATAATCATTATACTCTATAAAGTAATTAAAGATAGAAACACACAAGACTGTTTAAGATCTAAAGTAATTAACTTTTGGATTTTTTTAATTAATTGTAAACACAACTATAATTTGAATGCACCAAATCTCTCACCTGAAAAAAGAATAAGAGTGGAATTTAATGACACTTTCAAACCCCTAAATCATTTTGTAGTGACATGTTCCATTTGTGACGATGTGTTGTTTCACACAGTACCAACTTGATTGATCCATTATGTCTGATATGTATACCTCATCATAAAAAGAGAAATTATTGGAATGTGCTAAAGTCACACTCTACACCTTACTTGTATTCAAACCCTACCATGCACCTAAATTAACCAAGCATTGTTATTTTTCTGCATGCCACAAACTTGAATGGATCTTATCTTTCCACCCAGTTATTAAACAAAATGATGTGTACCACATACAAAATATGCGATGTTGTGAACCACATTGAGTCCTTACACAAATGACGTGTAGCACGTCAAAAATATGCGACATTGTGAACCACATTGAGCCCTTACACACAAGATTAGATAAAACATACAATTGTTGTTTCCTTGAAACTCAAAGTTCCGGTAAAGGTTTTCATGGTTATAAAAAAAAGTTTGTTTAAAGACAAACTCCTTGAAAACCATCAAAACCAGACGGTGAATACCCCTAATGTTATTACATATATGCCACATACACACAAAACAATATATGTTTTTATAAGCTCTCTCACTTTTTTATTCACATTTAACATGTAGAGCGACTTTAATGTGCAAAAAAATTTTCAGTGATTTTTGTGAGTAAAAACAGAAAGTATATTGATTATATGATATTTACCTGTAACACTCCAACCCGGATAGGCTGACGTGTCACAACGTACGGAGGTATACAGAGACAAAAAGACATAATTCCATTACTTCATTTGAAGGTACATACTACTGATAGTTCAAATACTAAGTCCAAAATACATATTATTCAGATAACATAAGCTTAGCATACATCTTCCAATTATTCCTAAGTTTTAAGCTTCTCTCTTGATTCTGCCCAAGGTATCCTGTGAACCTGAGGTGTAAAAAGATTTATGGAATGAGCCGAATGCCCAGTACGGAATATTAAGGCTCAAAAGTAAGTAATAATCATCTGAATCACAAGATATGGTAACATATAACTGATTTAAAATTATATAACTGAAATAACTGAACTGAAATATATAATACGGATGTACCCATAAGCATAACTGAGTCTGATAATATGTGACGACATATAGGGGGACACTCCTATATGTCAATCACCCGAAATGGCGTAAGTTGGCATACCCACAACCATTTCCTGAAACTGAAACTGAAAAATTGAACTAGGATATATCCATACGCCTCCTAATAGCTATGTACCACACCTGTACTTAAGAGACGCCGTGAACTGATCTCTCCGTCACGGAAGGAGCACATAACATCGATGCCACAATGTTATGCCCGTGGGACACTCCACGGGAAGCGAGTGCTCAGGGTAACAGAGTGCAAATAATTTGAGTTATATAATAACAATACTTATCTTAACATATCACGAAACATGCGATAATGAGTACAATATAATAATAGATATATCGCATGCTAACAAGTCAAATAACAAATCATAATCTGAACATGAATCGAACGGACGGCCAAATGAATCGAGGTGTCAAAGACGTTAGGAGTCCCAAGGAAATATAATATTAACAGGGTTTATAACAATCGAATATGATAACAATTAGGGAGGGGGGTTAGGATCCGTACCTTGATTGCTGATTAGTTATCTTACAGAGATATGAAATATGAGTGATGCTCTTTTAATCAACCTACATCGTATACATGTAGTTCATAAGGTCGTGTGCGGTTTATAACAAGTTAAAATCGAATTTTATCTTATGCATATAAAAAAACATAGAGTCGTTTGATTAAGAAAAATAAGTATTATTAATGAGGTCGATATCTCTTATATATATCTATTAACGAATATTATTTAGATGTTTAAACAAAAAAAATGATTATGAACGAATACTATTTAAACAAGGCTTAAAAATAGTTTGTCATGGGTGGGGTTTAAACTTGTGACCAGTAGTTTAATTTTGGACAGGCAACATAACCAGTTGGACCAATTCAATATTTGTTAATGTTTACAAAAATAGTTAAACAAATTAGTTAAAGGAGCTGTTAAGTTATTTACAAAAATAAAAAAAAATAACTAATGTCCAAGAGGTTTGAACTTGCATCTATTCTGTTTCAATCCAAGTACTTAACCAACAGACCAACAACTAGTTTATGGATATAGCTTTATAAACAGTTAACTAATCAGTTAAAGTAAGCTGATAATATAAAAATAACAAAACAGATGCTGTAGGGGGGTTTCGAACCCTGGACCTACTGTTTGAAAATGAGGGGTCTTAACCAGTTGATCTTAACAATTTATTTTAGATAAGCAGATTGTTAAATATTTTATTCTATAATTTTACTGGGTCATCTTCTCCATAGTAACTCATCATAGTATAAGCTTTATAAACTCATGTTGAAAACTGAATAAATGTGTTATAATTCACGTTCAAGATCTTAGATAGATGACTAATAGGACTTAGGTTCGGGTTACCTTAGTTGGATTTCGTGATACGGTGGCAATGATGCTTTCAAACAACCGATGGTACTCCGATCGTTGGTGGTGGTAAACGAAAAAAATGTAAGCATGTAGCAGCTCCTTAGCTCGCGGTTTGGAGGCTTGGATGAGGATTCGAGAGTGTAGAGACGATGACGGGTGGTTACGTTGAGCGGTTTTTGCGGTGGTAGCGGGCGGTTTGGCGTTTAACAAAGATGGTGAGTATGGTGGTGGGAGTTGGATAGATGTGATGGTGTTGTCGAGTTGGTGTGTCGTAAAGCTTTCTTGTCAATGGTTTGTGTAACCAGAACGTAACAGAGAAGAGCAAAGATGGTGAAGTTGTGGTGTGTTGTTTGAGCCAAAGAAAGTTTCTATTTATAGCTTAGAAAGGAAGCTTCTCGTTGATGCAAGTTGGTAAATGATATAAGAGGCTTGCTAAATATCTTCAACAGGTGTGTTACAGTGAAAATTAAATAATTTGAACTTTGTATGCATTGTTCACCATTATGCTTGCGTACACGAAAAAAAAGGACGTGGAAAGATGGCCAACATGAGTTTTGTACATATATGCTTGTTTACTTGCAAGTCCCTACATCATCAATATTATTATTGTTATTAATTATAATTACTATATTCACTTATTTTATAATTTTATCTATTCACTTTGTTTTCCACCAAACGTCATCTTGCTTTCCATTATTTTTCTTTTTAATCGATTTTGGTTTTTGATAACAATTTCTTTTTATTTAGCATGCATACAAATATATCTATTCAAATATATACAGACAATTATCTTTTACCCCACTAAAATCAAAACTTATAATACTACAAATATAAATTCACAATCCCTTTATGAATCAAATTTTCATACTAATGTTTTATGCTTTCGTTTGTTTTCAACCCTGAAATTTTCTTGAACTCAATGATACTTTAGACATATTTCTAACACTTATTCGTATACATTTGGTTCATAATTTATTTATTTATTTTATTTTATTTTTTTAAACATTGTGTACGGTTATTACATTACCCTTTCCGGTATTATAAAAGTTTTTAAGATTAAAAACATAGATGGTTAGTTTTATTATCACAAAAAAGTTGTATCATGCCTAAAATCCTTCCATAAATAAGAGCAAACCTTTGCACTCTTTTAGGTGATGGAGAGAACGCGACCAAAAGAATCCTTTTTTCACATTTAAAGGACACGAGTACAAAACAAAAGTATTAGCAATAGTAATAAACCCCGATAACAAGTAATTTCATGAGCCTTCATGTCAATATGGTTGTGACTTTAATTGATTTAGGAGATTTATAATCAATATGATGTAATTTGGATTGATTTCACGTGAAAGGTTAGATAACTAACAACACCGTTCACTTTCCCCTATTAATAACACGTAGCATTAGTCTGTATTGGGCAATCAAACAAAGTTTCGTATGATTATGTATTACAACAAGCCATAAGAATATAAATTGCACAAAAAACACAAGATTATATCAACTTTTAGGGGCTAGTTATTAACATAGAGCAAGTTTTAGGGGCCGGTTATTAATATATGGCAACCTTTGTGGTTTACGAATGGTGGTAGCGACCATTGCGCATAGGCACATTAAGATTCCACTAGCTAGAAAGAATGAAGGAAGAGGAGGACAATCTTTGAGACAAATTAAGTTCACTAATAAGAGTGTCTAAACCATGTCAAATCTGAATGCTACAAAATCTTAAGTCACAGATTTAGTCCAAACTAAGATTTCCATCATGCAAAATAGTTGGATTTTTGATAGTTTCAAACAGGTAGTGCAAAATCGAACTAAAATCCAATTATGCAAAACCTCTTTCGCAAAACGACTCTTTTGATTATGTGTAGCAAATATGTCACAAATGCCTCTTTTGAACTGAAAAAACAATGTACCTCTAGTTGTCTGGTGAGGAAATTAACTTGCTGGTTAACGGATATAAGCGGCCATAACTTCTATCGTTATATCTATTACCAAGATTAGACGGTATTGTTTGATGACATTATTTATTTGATAATATAGTAGTTATTGCAAATTATTGTTAATTTGTTCAAAATAGCACACTAGTCGAATACAAGGTTATTTGTATGCCACATTGTTTTACACCTTTAGCACATGAATTATTATTACACACACAACTTTAACACATGAAACGTCTTATCAAGTTGATAGACAATAATGTTATTCATTATGGTACCATCTATTTTTCGAAATAACAAAAATACATTGAAAACTAGAAAGGTAGCAAGAAACTAGGGGTCAAAATTTTGTTAAGGTCATTCAGTTTCTAAGGAGACTTAAAACTGTTGGGTTAATCGGTTCGTTTTCGAGTCACGGGTCAGTATTTTTACCTTTTGTTCTATTTAATTAGGGGATCATTTGGGTCGCTTCGTCGGTTTCTCTACAAGTTGTAAAATGAAGAGTGGCTAGAGTTGGGATGATCGATTCTAGCAATTAGTGAACATTGCATAAAAGAATTAGTCATTATACGGATTCACTACTAGAAAAAAAGCCTTCAATGACACGCATTGCGTGTCATTGAAGGGTATATATGACACACAAATGCGTGTCATTGAAGCCCCCGTCATAAAATGAAGAAGACATGCATTTGAGGTGTCATCTTTTATGACACACAATTATGACAAGCATTTACGACACTCATTTATGACATGCATTTTTGAGTGTCATAGTTTTAGGTGTTTTAATAAATCATATTATTTTTATTATTTTGTAATATTACTAATTTTCACATTACATGATAATTAAATTTTGATAATACAACATAAAAGACATATATAATAAAACAATTCATTTCATTATATAGGCATCTTAAGTCAAATACATTAACAAATATTACAAACTAACAAAAATATTGATTGTCGATATAAACTTATCACCGAAAAATAAAAGTAGACCCAAAAATCAACTGTGATCAACCCTCACCAATATTTCGGACAACAACTTGGGCCGTTTTTCATCTGGGCTTTCTTGGTCATTTTCTTCCTCCCACGGCTTGCAAACACAATTTCAAGAGATCTATATGTTGCATGTATAGAGAACAATTATATTGGTTAATTACTTGTTTAAAACCAGCCATTTCTTTGCCTTCTGACATGTTATAGAAACGATCAGACTGCATATTAATTTAAGCAACTAACATCAATTTGAGGAAATTCAATTAATGGCTATGGGCCACCATTAACAGTAGCAATGAGTGTTAATGTGCAACCTAGCAATTGACCATCAAAAAGTCAAAACTTTGTGGATAAATTATAAACTTAATTTGACAATGTATTTTGTAGTAGGTGTGTTAATTATAAGCTAAAGATTAAATGTATAGGTAATGTAAAATTACCTTGAAATTTAGAAACCTTCATAGACGTGACTGCAATAGTTGTGGGATGTGGCATTTATGAACAGTACCCTTCTCAAAATGGACTGCAAGCTCCTCCCATTAGCAGCCCGGTAAATGTTGAATGAAAATGCTACTACAAACAACAAAAAAAGACCTAAAACATTTCAGTTTGGATAGCAAACCTTTTAGGAATATTAAGATTGACCAAATTAGGCATATAAAAGATAAGTAAATACACATTAGTTAAGTACAAACGGGTCGGGTCAACAAAAATTCAGAATAAATCTATATGAAAAATTAAACTCCCGAAATTATAACACTGTTTTAAGTGATAACACGATATAGGCCAGCGCATTGTGGCAGCTTCAGGCTGATAATTGTAAATTTTCTTTAGAAGAGGCATACTCGTTATTATTTATATAGTCATTGTGGCCTCTTTCGCCATAGCTGTTCATTACAAAACTTTAGCTATGGTCGAAAGCAAATCTATGCTAGAAGAAGTGGTACATCTATGCAAAAATTAAGAAGTTTGATAGGTGCACAATAGTAAAACACATACACTATCTATATAGAGTCTGAGTACCCTAAACCATAAAGCCTTAAACTAGCATTATAGCACTAAGTGTAATTAGCTGCATTCATACAAAGCAGACAAATGTAAAAGGACACATAAATAGCAAATCTTACCTTTATAAAACTAGACCTAATAACAATTGATGATACAACTCAACTATTGTAAAGAGGAAAGACAACAATCTACCTGTACATAAGTCACACACAAATATTTTTAAACAAATGATCTCAATTACATCAACACTCTTTAAAGGCTAAAATTTCAACTTGGTTGTTTAATAAATTGGCAAATATACTGCAGCAGTACTTTCTAATTAAATTGGTCAATTTACTAAGGACCGGTGACTACTTTATCAAACTACTTAATTGTCTACAAAGCCAATTACAACCATGAATCAAAATCCAAAATTTACAACCAGTTGATAAATAAACCTGAAAAAAAAAAAAACGTAGCCACAGCCCCAAAATTGAACAACATGCCTAACATTATAGCACAACACTCTTTATTTATTTATAAAGATAATTAAATTAAGTATATTGCTTGTTAAAAGGTTTTATTTTAGTTTCGGTATTGGCTCCAAAATAGGTATGAGCTTGGGATGGTACCGGTACCAAATAGTTGGTGTCTGTACCGTACCATTACCGAAATGTTCGGTTCGGTACCGGTACCATACCGTACCGGTATTTCGTGCAAAATTTGGGTAATACATGTAACGAAAACTCAAAACTTTGTACCATACTGAATTCGGTATCGGTTCGGTACCGGTATCAGTACGAAAACGTTCAATCCTACTGCAGAAATAAGAATTCCCATCAAATTTGACCTCACTAATAAAAACTGCAACATTTTACTAGGCCCGTAATTTCAAAAATAAATTCAATATGGACTATAATCTAATGTATGAACATTTCTTAACAGTGACACCAAATCAGTCTCATTAATTACTTGTAATGACAAAAAATCGGTACAAAATAGAAAATGTTCTAATGTTCATACATCATAAGGTGTATCAGTATCACTAAACACATAATCTGTGGTCTAAAAAACATTTTGCTTGGTTAGTTCTATGCCAAAAGTTTGAGAAAATATGTTATATTTATAAATGCTTATGCACTAAACAGAAAATGTATGAATGAAAGTAGAGTAAAATAGAATTATAGAACTAGCCCTTTATAACTCTATTATCAATGTAGATGTTCATCTCTTTCAATCCATTTAAAAAGAGTTACAAAAAAGGATTGAAGATGCAACAGTGCTTATGTGACCTGTGATTTCCATCGAGTATGATTTCCATCGAGTAAGTGGACAAGAATTGCCATGTTTCAATTTATGCCTAGATTTTGATTTTTCATCTTAGATTATGCTTACCCGTGTCACCAAATGAAATGAGGGATAGATAATGAGGTTGGGAGAAACCCTAGATGAACTCCTGCAAATTATCCATTCAACCAATTCCAACCCTAGCCAATTACGAAACAATCGGTTCGGTACCTAGTATAAGAAGTATACGGGTAGTGTGTTTAAAATTTTTTATTGGGAATTCAAGATGACACGTTAAGACGACACGCATATTCTTTTATTTTATTTTTGACACTAAATTAATGACAAAGCAAAAATACAGTCATAAACATTAAAAATATGACATTGTTTTAATGACACACGCATTTGCGTGTCATAAATCATTGCGTGTCGTTGTGCAAGTGTCATTAAAGGTCTTTTTTCTACTAGTGATTATTTAGGATAGAAATTAGTATTGTTATTGTTTTATTATAGCCTCATTTGATTAATGGAATATGTAGCTAAGTTAAAACTTAAAACTTCTTAATTCTCTGCACTTTAATTTGTTCTTTAAAATAAGAAAACACATTAGCAGTAGCACATGAGAAACACATTAGCAGGAGACATCCAATTGTACTTGTTTATCAAATACTACAAGTTTTCACCTGGCTTTACTTTGGAAGGCATTTTCATATGAATCCGGAACCATGAAATCCAGAGTACGAAATTGAATGATAAAATTAAACCTTAAACCAAATAGTCTTCACCGGCTCATGAAATAGTAGACCGAGGCATAAAATCTAAAACAATAGATGTATTGTCAGAGATGACTGATTAACCTGAAATTACACATGAAGGGAGTATTATATATCATAATTCCTTAAAAATCCGTGATGTTTTTCTCCGTAAGGCTGTAACTGGTCACGAGTTCGCAACTAGGTGTCACTTAGCCGTTAAGATGAATTAGAACCACACAATTTCTGACAAGAAACACACTCCAAACATAGCTTCTTTAATTAAGTTGCCATATGAACTCAACATGCGTTATGATCTTTGAGTAGTTTTGGCCTCATCTTAGTTCAAAGACCTCTAAGTTCCCTTCTAAATTTTCTCCATAGTTCAGAGATGAATATTTGGTTATGAAAAAATTACAATTTAAAGCAGAACCCGATTGCATGTGCCTGAGTGTGTTAATTCCGCTTTCGTGTCCACATGTCATACGCGTGGAAGGTTAGAGATTTTAGATCATTCGAACCATATTTTGCACCTCTTGCATGTATCTAGAATTTAACAAAAACATAACTAAAAGTACGCCTGCAAATCATCTCCAGCTATTACGCTTATTTTCTCACTATGTTCATTAATTTCAAACGAGTGTCGATATCTCATTCAAAGTTGCTTCATATATATCTCTTAACTAGTTGCGAATCGATTTTCAAGAAAATTAAATAACAGTTACACTAACGATAGTTGCAATTTGTGACCAAAATTAAACAAGATATCATTTTTTCACTAAAATTTTCGAATATGAAATTTTGTTTCACTAAAGTTGCATGCAAAACCCTTTACCTTTCTATCAAGAAAAAAGCGTAAGTGCGTGTGTGTTGAGGTGAACTTAATTGGACTTTGTATGTCCTAAAAATATAAATTAACGTGGTTATAAGAACGAGTGACGACGAAATCATGTAAACTACAAAAAGGAATACGAGGCTGAGACCAATTATGAGATCTAGCATATCCTGTACTGCTAAATCATTATTATGATGACTATATTAACCTGCCTATATGTTTACTTAAGATAGTTAATTATGTTAAGCTAGAAACCGATAAAACTCCACATGTTGATGCATCATCAAACAACAAATAACGTGTCGTCTTTAACATTCATACATCTAGTCATCTAAAGTCCCACACTCTAATAATTCCTTTTCATTCGTCACTGATTGATCAATTCATAGATGTCGAGTTTTAAGATAGCAAGAAACCCAATCAAACACAAATTTAGATGTTTTTCTTTCAAGAAAGGTTCTTTATATCTACACCTTTTTTCCACTTCGTCTTTTCCTAATTTTTTGGTGTTGTAATCAAGCAAATGCATGTAAAAGTTTTTTGTATTATTGCAATATTGGTCAAAGATTCAATTGATATTTGACCAAAAGATTCATTTCTTCACACATCATGCGCCTTTAAGTTCAATCATGCAATGCTACTGCAACCTTTGGAGCCTTTTGCTTTCCATTTTGTTCAAGTAACTAATAACATGATAAGAATGTTGGTACTTTTATAAGATAGTAATGTTAAAAGGCCCAATCAATGCTCAACGTTTATTATATCCCACAAGAAAGATAGACCTTATCACTAATAAATTCAAGAGAGACAAATCATGTTGTTTTTCTTTTAATTTCTTTAGGTTTCTTTCTTTTTTTTTTAACGGGCAATACACAAAAACAATCTAGACAAGTATACTTACAATGAAAAGTTTACAAAATTAACAGACATCAACTCTTCCGATCCAAATTAGCTTTGTACCCTTACTTTTAACCCACAAAAAGAGTTTGCTTTGATATCTCCAATGACTCATGTCACCGTCCGTTAATTATTGTTGAAAATTATACTATTTATCTATTTTCAAATCGTCCACAATGTAACCGTCATGATTGTCCTTAACGCTTCTCTCAACTCCTTTGTAAGTTGTTGCTTTGTAGGGTATCTAGGTATGCTTAAATCGAATCAAAATTAACGTCAATCAGTAATTTTAGCCATGCAAAAATAGTTGATCATATCATCCATGCAATCGTACAATTTCTATATTTATAAATATACGTTTAAGCTCAAAATAAATGGGCTTCTAGAGTTAACCAATCAAAGAGATGAAATATAATTTAAGTTTTATTAAAATAAATGCGGACAAGTGTACATAAATATAAAATATATAAAATTTCTAAGTTCTACTTTTGGCGACACAAATTTTTATTGGGTTGATTACAAATTTTTTTTTTTTTTTTTGCAACAGTTATAAGTTTAATGATTGCAAGCGTAGATAATATTTTAATCTCCAGATTCAGTCAACTCTAGCTTGCTTTCATGGTTGGACCATGATAGTGAGTTATATGGTTTCTCTTCTCTTGTGATACGTTATTTTCATGTTCTTTTTATCACCCGAAGCTTCTAACTTTAGTTCGTTATTATTATTATTATTATTATTATTATTATTATGCAGGTCGATCATGGAAGCCCAACGCATCAATAAATAACCACCTTGCGTGTGTATAGTATTTTTGCATGAAATGAAAAAAATCCTACAACAGATTGGTAATTCGTTGCTAATAATAAAATGAGAATTTTATATATGATTCCCATTTTAGACTTTTCAGAGCTTGAATGTCAATGATAGTCTAATAGATTACTTACCGATGAAGCATTAGTCGGTAAATATACATATAAATAGCAACCTTATTAAAAAACATGTCAACTTTGCATCGTTTATGTTGGATGCCTGTATAACTATGATTGCATCTGTCCGTCACTTGTCAGTTGGTCAAAGCTCATTATATCATAGGTTATTTGTTTCATGTGGTGGTAACTAAAATATTGAAATAAGTGTTCGACTAAAACACTTCAAAGTGCCTTGGATTCTTGGAATAACCATCTTTGTGTCCTGCAATCTCCGTCTTTGTTTACGATATATCTACTGTGCAGGAAAATTACCATTGTTAAATTGTTATGAGCTAGTGTTGGTTTGTGTAACCTTAACTAACATAGTAACATATGACAAGGTTCATTAGGGTCAACGCCGCTAACTATTCCTAAAAGATGCTTTCGTTTCTACAAGATAAAAGGAGCCTGGATTACTAAATTAAGTAACTAAAGATTTTAAACAATTCACTATATTTATAACAATACACCATTTACAAATTGCAAATTACCAAACTTTAATTTTCAGCACTTTACGTCTTTCTTGTAGAAAGACCATGAGAAATCAGACCTAATTTGTAAGTGGATGAACCTAAAACTATTTTAAAAGGGGGGGGGGGGGGGGGAATCAACATCATTAACCATGGTATGTGCGTAAAATATTGTCGTCTTCTAATATGACCATAAATTAATCTATAATAACAAGTAGATATATTATAAAAGTCTTCTATTACAACATGCGCTATATAAATTCTCCTTATTCTTCATTATTCATCACGTCCGCGACACCTTAATGTCAACTCAAGTTTTTCCTTCATCTTTCAAACACACCAGTGACACCACTTACCCTATGTTATACTTCATTCTCTATAGTTATATTATTTAATAAGAAAAAAAATTATAAAGAAAAACAAACAAAAAAATTGATTGGAGGATGGGACAAATGACGGGGAATGCCAATGGTCATGCGCATCCGTCATGCGTGGTCATTTGGGGAGCGGCCCAGTGTTCCTTCACCCTTGAAGAAGATATTGTTCACATAGGTCCCTTCAAAGGTTGAAAATGACCGATACCCATTAGTCTTAGGGGGAGTGGTGGTCTTTTCAACTAAAACCCACTACTCCAAAACCCGGCCCCAAGACCATGATGCCCATACTACCCAAGACATGGAACCCGCTACCCCTCACCACACACACACCAACCTCCCTTAATATTCTCCCATATATATTCCATGCATGCACAATAGGACCGGCTCTTGGGGGTGGCAGGGTGGTCGACGGCCACAGGCCCGAATTTTATTTTATTTTATTTTTTAAATTATATGTATTTTTATTAAATACAATATATATATATATATATTTAATGTTTAAATTGAATTATATAACTACTATTTTGGTCTAGCGACAAAAGGGTATTACTCCCAACCAAAAGGTCATGGGTTCTAGTCTCATTCGAAACATGTTAATCATATTTTTATAAGTTTTTTACACAACCCAACTTATAACCAAATAAACTCATATAAAAATTAAATTGTTTAAACCCAACAAGATACTCCTATTACTTTAAGGTCTAAAATAATTTTCGTCTTAGGCCTAAAACTTTTTTTCTTTCTCAAAGCCGGCCTTATGCACAATACCCTATAAATCTAATTTGTGGGCCAAAATGATGCGTTACTACTCTTACCTTCCCTGTCAGCTTAATTTTCTACCCACCCACAATTAACTCACATTAATAATTGAACTCATGGTGGAATCATCGTAGAACCACATACCATACACATGGTTTGAATAAGAACCACAAATATATTGAAAACCTTAAAAAGGAATCCAAAATTATGGTTAACTAGTTGGTGTACCCGCGCTTCGCGGCGGGGTCATGACATTGCTCAGTAGTTTAAAAAATGATGTTACAAGTATCAAACTTCATTAAAACATCACCAGCAATGCCAAATGGTAGCTGAATATGTATGTCATATTCGTGTTTGTGTGTATTAAGCTGCAACAATTCTTTACAATTTTGAACTAATTTTCTATTTCAGCAAACATGTCTAGTGTGTAACTAAGTTTTCGCTCTAATGAATCCTAGTGTTTGCTTCTTTTCTTTTTGGATATGTCCTCACTCAAAATCATCATATCTAGCATGCTGCAATGAAGAATGAACAGAGAGAATAATTTAAAGAATTTATCAACAAATGAGTCAATTATGGTTGTTTTATAAACAGGTCAACTTTGTTTAAAAGTCAACCAAAGTTTATTAAACGTTCTTTTTAATATCGTAAAGAAAATCTTTGCGTGAAGGCATAAGAAAAAATACCTTCTAAATCTCTTATGCCGAAGTAATGGCAGCGACTTCTCTTGTTTCCCTTTCTGCCAATCTAGCAAACCCTATGTAACCGACGACGTTTATCAGTTGTCATAAATTACTAAATCGGGCATACAACCGGAAAAACATAACTAAGAGTTGTTGGGCTTACCTAAGGCAGTAGGCCAATTCGAATTTCGCTACGCATAATCAAAATCATTAAGAATTCATTCAATCACCTAAGTTTTTAATTGGACCTTCCCTCTGTATCTCCATTTCACATTTTGCATTTCTTTGGGCCTTTCTCCGTTCGAATTTAACCTTTACTATAAACTTCCGAATATTTGAATCTGTCACTGCATCAATCACATAACAACTCATCAGATTATGACAAAAACAAATTATACCTTGAGAGTTGGAATGCCTTATGCACATTCAGAAATGCAAGTAACATGTTGAAACATAATCCACTAATTCCTAATTAAGAGCTATAGTTTGACTTTTAAGGTCCAATCAAATTATGTAGGATCATAAAATAATTGACATGTAGTTCGGGACATAAGCATAATTCAATTTAATCATCAACAATTGTATGAGGCTCAGATTTGCATATAATAGAACAAAGGAGAATAAATCCACCATGGCTGCAAAATCTTCTAGTTGTACTGTGAATGTTCCAAGCACATAACCCTCCGAATTGCCACGCCAAGATGTGGATAAATTCGCACTTAAGTTCATCATCATAGCATTCTTTCAGACTTATTTAATCATCATAGTCTCTCAGTTTAAACCAGAAGACAATCAATGGAGAAAAGGTCGTGGAAAGGTGGAGTAATCAGAAGCACCTCCAAAACAAACAACCGTTTATAAGTTGTACAACACACTTGAAAACTTGTTAGGCTAGCACAGTAACATTTTGTGAGTAACTGAAACTTTCAATTATATATATAATGATCGCATAGCCTCTGTTTGGTACATATAACACTTTGTCAGATCCATTTGTCGGCCTCGGGAGACGCACAAGCTGAAAATAATCCACAAAATATATCAATTCATAATAAAATGCAGCTTCAGTTAATAATATCTGAAATGAAATGTATAAGGCTATAAAAGTTGCAGTCTTTATTAAATATTAAATTGTCACTCTTAAATTAGAAACCATCTTATAATCTTATCAACAAAAACAAAGACTAATTTGTTCTAATTATTAAAAAAAAATTGTGTAAATGATAATGATTATGAATATTTAGGGTTAAAATAGATATATGGAAGTTTTCTCATGTGAGTGTATGGCTCCACAACACTAAATGAAACTTTTGTTCATTTGCTTATCATATAGGTAAGCAAACAAACAGAGCTAACCAGAAAAACCTTTTGATAACATGTAATAAGTTCATTCATAATATTTCATATTAAACCTTGAGTTGAATCATGTTTGACAAAGTATCATAAATTGTTAGTTTAGAACTACATCTTTCAGTTTGCTCATAATTTCTTATTACATAGAATCAAGTGATTGATTCTATTAAAAAAAATATTAAACATGATTCAACTCATAATTTCTTATTACACAGTAGCATTTCAAATTTTGCATGAGTTGATTTATATACAAAATATTGGTGAAGGTTTAAATGATAAGAAACATTAAAAACACAAAACCTAGTTAATGGGTATGTGAATTAATCCATTCACATGTGAAATGCTACCAAAAACGAGTCTAACCAACGGACGATATCATCGATTATAATCAGTGACGAAATCAGTAATTAAAATTTAAAATTGGAAAATGAAACTACATGTCGGTATTTAGTGATGTCTACCCGTAACCACAAATTTGAGATGATCACCCAAGGATTTACTGATGGCTACTGATGTTGGTAAAGTCAAACATTGGTTGTCGACTTTGGGTTTGTTTAGAGATGGATTACATACGGATGATCTATTGATGATAGTTAAGATAGGTAATAATCACACACATAAGTGTAAATAATGAATTGATAACGAAAACACAAACGAGCACACGATATTTAGGGTAAACCTCTCATATTATTATAATCAAGAATCTGGCTCAAAACTTGAATACAATAATCGATGTCATAATACAATAACCCTAATCATGGCTATTTATTTATAGGATGGCCCAAACTTGGCTAACAAGTAATTACCAAATATAAAGCTCAATTGCAACCCCATAAACCCATTACAACATTAATGAATTCCATGAGCCCAATAGGTCTAACCCGATCACCTTCACGTGACGGGCCTATGAAGATGGAAATTACCAACATAAGCGATCATGTATAGTCATTTGTCTATGCTTGGCAATCAAACACCCATGGTTCTTTGAACCCATCTTCGATGTTGGCAGCAAACTCTAACCTGTCTCGAGCCACTGAAACCTCCCCATGCCTTTCGGCGATTCGGCTCAACCCTAATTATACTTCCTTGAAACAGATCAGAATCGAGAAGACCTAACTCGTTCAAGGCCCTTATGACTCACTCAAAATCTTACTTAACCTTCTCAGCCGGGTAAATGTCGAAACATGGAGGTGTTATAGGACCTACTTCCAAGATGCTTTGATTCTCTTTCCCCTGACCATCATCCCAAACGACTAACCATGGGTCAGTTTCTTGAACCTTACAACCTTGCGAACCAACATAACCCGATTACTATCTCGTTCAGTGATTCTGTAATTCCAAAATTGTTATTCCCAAAAGCCATTTGAAGAACCAAACTCTGATACCACTTGATGCACATTCGGGAATTAATGTATTCAAATGGCTTGAGTCAATAATACGGTTTCAATCAAACGCCTGAATCATATATACGTTTCGGTTTGTTACGGTGTTGGCACTCTTTATGTCATTTGGAAAAAAAATCCAAAAAGTAAAGTTGTAATACCACAAATGATATCGACACGTGTTTTGATCGAAAACCATAAAAACAAACAATGGTATTGTAACATCCGGCCCCTCGCACCACCAATATTGTCCACTCTGCCCACGATGAGCTCACGGATTTGTTTTTGGTTGCCCAAAACGCGTTGGTGATTGAAGAGGCAGGACATTACTTATGAACCAATGATCTCTCTTGTCCACGGCCGATGTGGGATAGCCTAAGAGTGGGACGATGTTGTGTTTGCTAAGGGTGTTACAGACAACCCCCCTTTGGACTCATCGTCTTCGATGAGGTGTGTCCCAATATCCCGAACGACACAAGAGTGGCTTTGATACCAACTGTAACATCCGGCCCCTCGCACCACCAATATTGTCCGCTTTGCCCACGAAGAGCTCACGGATTTGTTTTTGGTTGCCCAAAACGCGTTGGTGATTGAAGAGGCAGGACATTACTTATGAACCAGTGATCTCTCTTGTCCACGGCCGATGTGGGATAGCCTAAGAGTGGGACGATGTTGTGTTTGCCAAGGGTGTTGTGGACAATATTTTCACAAAACGGATTTGTTTTTTTTGAATTTTCACAAAACTAGAAATTTCACATAGTTACACAACTTTCTTTTTTTTTCCAAAACATAATAAACTTTTCACGTGTCGTCATTGTAGCATGTCTTCTTCCCGCCTTATCAACCGTAACCGTCGCACCAGCAACTCGGGCCGTAGCATGTTATCCCGCATCGCCAAGGGAATTGTGGAAGCCCTCCCAACAATCATCTCTCAATTGCAAACTGTGAATGCTTCTTCATCATCCACTACTCCGAACCCAATTGCTTACCCCTCAAACAATTCAAGAGTGCCAACCCGCCCGAATACCATGGTATCGACGGTGCTACCGTTCTCCTCCAATGGTTCGAAGAAATGGAGAGCATATTCCTCCAATGTGAATGTCCCGAGGACAAGAAAACCAATTACGCCTCGAGCAAGCTTAAGAAGAATGCCCTCAATTGGTGGAATGGTGAGAAGCGCACGCTTGGCGCTGAGGTTGCCATGGCCTTGCCATGGGATGACCTCAAGAAACTTATGCTCAAGAAGTTTTGCCCGAAACATGAGATTCAGAAATTGGAAGAGGAATATTAGAATTTGAAACAAGAAAGTGGTAATGACGTCGCCTACAATGATCGTTTCCATGAACTGAGCCTTCTCATTCCCCACATGGTCACTCCACTTGAGCGTGTAATCGACAAGTACATCTCGGGTTTGCCTATGGAAATCCAAGACTCCGTTCTAAGTCGTGACCCCCAAACGCTCCATGATGCCATCACCCTAGCCGGTACCCTCACCGAGAACCACGTTAAGGCCGAGACCTTGACGTGGAAAAATTCCAAGAAGCCCAATGATAAGCATGCATCCAAGCCCACCAAAGAACCTGAGCCCGAATCTCCCAAACCCGAGTCTTCTAAACCCGAATCATTCAAGCACAACAACTCTCCCCATTACCACAACAATAAAAGAAAGTCCAATTCTCAAAACTATGTCTTGGCCCAATCGCAAACCCAACCCACCAAGAAACCATACACAGGACCCCACCCATTATGTGATACGTGTAACTTTCACCATTCGCCTAACCTCAAGTGTCGACAATGCACCCATTGCAATCGATTTGGTCACATCTTTACCACATGTCGTGAACGCAACCAACTTTTCATGTAACCATTTACCTCACCTCTTACCCAACCCTTACCTTATGCTCAACCGTTTACTCAAGCACCCTCAACTATTAGAGCTTGTTACAATTGTGGAGACCCTAGCCATTTTTGCAATGCATGCCCAAGACTCGCACACATGAACCAAATTCAATCTTACCTAATTCAAACCGCTCAATATCAAGCCTACCAAGCCCAAGTAAATCAAATTCAACCAATCCAAGCTCAACCCATCCAAGCAATTCAAGCCCAACCCATTCAACCAATTCAAGTCAACCAAATTCCAATCAACCAACCAACCTCAAGTGACCAAGCTACTCAAGGGAAAGTGTGTTACATCAACGGTTCCCAAGTCTAAGCCTAACCCTTTATGAAGACATGCTACGCAAAAGACGCTTATTTTATTTAGTTCTTTTCATTTAAATCTAATGTATTAACTTCATTAAATCTCTAGTTTTATTATGAATAAGAATTAGGGTTATTTATAATGGTATTCAATCTCTTATTTATTCCTATCTTGTCGTTTATTACACTATTTATTGTTACACAATTTATATCATGATTTAAGTGGTCTATGACCGGTTATTCACCGGGACTATGTGCATGGTGATGTGTATAGTTATATAATAGTACCGTATTTGTATCATAAACTACCTATGACCGATTTCCTATAAACGTTTTGGAAATTGGGACTATGAACATGTGTTGTACATAGTTATCTAATAGGAGTCACATGTACAAATTTTATTTCGATATTTAATACATGACTACCCAAACCCTCCAAACTCACCTCATCATCGCGTCACTCTTTCCTCATTCGATTTTATAATCTTGATCTCGAGCCTCATATATTATTATATTTCTCTAATCATGTGATTCGTTTGTTATGTGAACCTGTCTATGTGAATACTTATTCGTGAATTTTGTTGTCATCCTAAGTATTTCTATTCAAAATTCCCTCTATCTATTTATTTAATTTAGTTATTATTACTTTTGATGATTAACTTAGTAATTTTGCTTTATTTTGCAAAGTTGTTACTAGCTATTTATGTCAATCAAATTTCACTCATTTATTGATTTATTTATTTATTTATTTTTTTATTGATCTTGCTCAGATAGTTCCATTTATTTATCGACTTAAAAAGTTTTTCATTTACCTTGTTTTTTTCGAACCCGCACAACGGGACGAACTATGTGCATCATGCGACGACATAAATAATTATGAGTGCACGCATAATTATCAAAGTCCTCGCATGGAACTCATGGTGAATACGGTTGTGTGTCATAACTCGGAACCTAGGGTGATTTTGGATAACGGTACAAATATCGATGTGATAAGGGCATGATGGATACGCCGCTGGTACATCCTATATATAAGTATCCTTATCATGACTTCCGTTTGTAGCATTATTTGGGTCACCTGAAGAACTTTGTTATTTTTTTTTCTTTTATATAAAAAAAAATCTCTTAACAATTACCTTCTTTCTTTATGTTATGTTTTTCTATAATTTCGGGGTGAAATTTTCAAAAAGTTGTGAATACTGTAACATTCGTCAATTTTCAGACCCAAAAACCCGACTCGTTTAAATCTTTTTTTTATTTGATTTTAGTTATAAGATTGTACAAAATTAACCCTTAGCCAACTTTGATTAACTTTTGCACTTGCAGGGACCTAATTGCAAAAATTATTCAATTCCCCCTACTCTCTTCCCTTCCCGTCGACCCACCACCGTCACCCTTCCTTTCCTTAGTTGCAGCCCCTAATTCTCGGATTAATTGACGAAAATTATGTAACCAATCAATTCCTAACCAAAAACCGCGTCCACCGACACCCTAAACATGGTAAATTGTTACTAATTGACAGCTGACTCGTTAACAACCAAACTGCGGCTTAAATGATATCTAAAACTCTATATAAACATGTTCATAATCCAATTCAACTCGTCCACACCACCCTCATAGCAGGCCGAAGCAAAACCCTAACGCAATTATACTAAAACAAAACCGTAAAGACCCATTTGTGATTCATTGTGAGTTGTGTGCCCTAGTTCGTCGTTCTCCATTAAACCTCTAACGTTGCAGGTAATTGATACATGATTACAATTCGTTTATAACCTAGTAACGTTAACCCCAAATCAATTGTAACTTACGTCAATCGATTAAACCAATTTAAAGTTCTAGGGTTTATGTTTGATTTGGGGAAGAACATCATTCGCATACTGTATATATTTAAGTTTCCAGTTTCATTGGGTTATCAAATTAAGGCGCTGGCTTGATGGCCAACACATGTGTTCTAAAAGCTTGAACCGGCCTTGGGCGCGGGTTTGACTCCCCCAGGCCCGGTTTTTGAATTATATTTTTTTAAATCCATTTTTTTATCAATGTTTAATTTATTATATATATACAACATTAAATAAACTTTGTTTGGATGAATCGAACCCCGAGACAACTCTTTTCTTTTCGTAATTGTGTGTGTGTGTGTATATAACTCTTTACTTTGTACACATACATAAATAAGATAAATATATACATATATATTCTTTTACGAGTCTCGTTAACAAACCAAATTATGTTATTAGATATTTAAATATTTCGTTTGCCTTTCCGCTAATATGTAATGTTATTTAATCTACTAATCAAACGTAAATGCAAATCAATAATTATGGTAATTAACTAATAACAATAATAATAATAATAATAATAATAATAATAATCACACAACCGTACGAATATAAGACTAATTACATATTAATAATCTCATCGAATCTCAAAACCCGTTATAAATCTTTGTATTTCGCTATAGTTATATTTAATTCTTGTTATCATTAACAACTAGGAATATTTGTCGGCAAATCTCGGGAAGCTTGACCGTTTTCCATCCTAGTCTTTTCTTTTATTATCTCGTCCTCGTTTATCCTACGCTATAAGGTGAGTTTACATATCCCCTTTTTCATCTTTTAAATTTTAGGGGTGACATGTATACCTATTTAAATTACTCAATTTTTATTTCCATATCTATTCAAAACACAATTCAATATATGTTTATGTGTGACTATTGCATGCTCTATGATAATGCTCTATGTGCTTAATTGTTTATTTTATGTTTGGTGGTTGGTATCTCATTCTCATCTATCCTCATCTAGTATGATCATACATTTACCCAGGTACATTGATTTCGTATCAATGAGAACGGGTCCACATCTATTTAATTGTTTACATTTTCATAGAAACATTAATATTCATCATTTATATATGAATTGTGGTTTTTATGTATATATGTATCTCAACTAAAACTTATGTATTCTCACCAACATTCGTGTTGACAAACTCTATTTTTATACATGCTACAGGTACAAGTAATTTACATTGTTCAAGATCGAAGAATTTAGTTTTACCTTAAGATATTATTAAAAATACAAAATATGATGTAATCGTTGTTCTGTTTATTAAATTTGTGTACTTGTTTTGTTATTAACGAATTAAATAATTATTGTCACTTTAATTAGTGTCTTTCGAGCTACTGTCCAATTAATAAGTTATGCCGCCTTTGGTCGGGGTGTGACAGGTATCGATTCTGATAATACCAACACAAGTACCAAACTTGTTGATCTAAATCGGTTCAATTTTTCACAGTACCGGCATTAACGAATACCGTTACCGGTTCCAATAATACCAAAATCGATAATGCCAATGCCAGTACATATATTGTTCATTCGATTTGGTTATGTTCATCACGTTACCAACAGTCCATCTTGCTTTGTTACAAAAAAAGTAAAAAATAAATAAATAAAACTCTATTTTAAATACAACCCTATTTATTAAAAAGTTATACAACAATGCGAAAGAAACAAAAAATAGACACATCTGCATATTTAGTTAAACAAAATAGAAGAAAAGGATAGAACAATTTAGCGAACGCAAGGTATAAGAGGAAAACAAGTTTAATGAAGCTTACTTTTAAAGAGGTGTATTAATGTTAGTATAACAGTTGAGATTGAAAATTAAGAAAATAATCAATTTAACTAATTACACCAAAAACAAATATAAACATGTAACACCATTTGTTGTGATAACAAAGGTGGTTTAGTTTTAAATCGATGGTCAGGAGTTCGAAAAAATAAACATATTATGAAAAAAAATTGTTAGTATGCGGCTTAAAGAAATATACAAGTAATTTTGACATACCCAAATCGTTTCTTCCGACATATAGAATGATAGAATAAAACAGATATACAACTTATATATATTAGTGTCAATATATATGTCATTTAATCATCTTTTAAATAGAATCATATTCTTTGCTACGAATCAATCTACGATGTAACTAAATACGGATAATAGAACGTTCCATTGATATCCTGAACCATCGCATCAATATTTAAAACGTATCTAGAAGTTAAAATTCCTTTCTATCACCATTATATTGCATTCTATATATGTTGCTACATTTTTCTTTTAAAAACCTTTGAAACTACCTCTAATACACGATTAAGTCTTTTGAAGACGAAATGTCAATCGTTCATATAGTTAATTTTGACGTTCCATGTATGACTCATCCAAGAATATCATTAAGGAGGAAACTCACCACTTTGAAAATATTAATCCCATTGAATTAAGTTTTAAATCGAGAAAATAATTACTATGAACGATATTTGAAACTTGTTTAGTTGTGTATCCAAAGTTATAGTTAGGAAAATAAAGTTATAGGTTTAATAATAATAATAATCATCATATAATGATAGTTTTAGTTTCCTAAATAATTCAAAAAGGTAAAAAAAAAAAGAAAAAAATTAATAACAAACTGCGTATTACACTTTAATCGAACCACCAATTACATAAAACGGGAAAAAAAATCAAGTTTAATAATTCAAAATACAGTAATTGTATTACACTACTATACAAGATTAAAATAAGTAACTTTAATATATTTTAAAACGATTAACCGTATTTTTTATTTTAAAACTATTTTTATATATTCATCGTAATCACGTTTACTGTTATTCCTTTGTTTCATTTTTAAGCCACAACATTTTAACACAATCCTTTAGTGTTATTCCTTTGTTTCATTTTAATTATTTCTTTTATATCAGAAATATGCCCACTTACCCGGATTCTTGTGAAGTGGATTCCAAAGCTTTAAAAAGTTACATTTTATATTATTATTGTTATTTTCATTGTCATGTTGAAACTAAAATTACTATCTTTACAAAAATATGAGTCACGTATTTGCAATATCTAGTAATGCAAAAAAGCGTGCATATATTTTCTTGTCCTTTTAATCTATCCGCATATAATATAGCAGTTGAAATCATAATAAGAGTTCAAAAATAAAGGTTTTATTTAAGAGTTTAAAGCGTAAGATATGCTTCGCTCGTGGGAGGTCAAGGACATCACTATCGTGTTTGTGAAGGACGTACATCCGTATTACATAGCTCTATTGTAGGATATTCGTGTAGAACGCAACCATGAGAATGAGCTAGCTATGAATAGACGCACATACTAGAATTGTTTTTTTTTTTTGTAATATAATTTTTTTTATTTAATTATACAAAAAATAGTCTATTTTGTAGGGTAGAGATACTGTACGCTAATGCTTAACGTACGAGAGGTACGCGAGACGTTCAAAGGCAAAAAACAAAGGCAAAAACCTAAAACGCTCAGAAAAACTTAAACGCTCAGCCAAAAAACCTAAAACGCTCAGAAAACGCTCAAAAAACGGTCTTCGTGAAAAAAGTAAAAAATTGATCGATTAACGATCCAAAACTGTTTTATTCGGTTAACCAATGATTAATTTGATATGTATTGACGATTCCGAGATGTTGGGATGTGATTTCGTTGATCGATTCGTGAAAAACAGGACTCGCGTACGTTAATGTACATTAAGGATTAGTGTATTTGATCTTTTCACCTATTTTGTAATCACCAAAAATTTATTTATACATTAAAATAAAAAAAAGTTAGACGAACAAAGCAATATGCATAGCTTTATTGGAAATTAAATGCTTTACAAAAAATGACATGAAAAACTAATGTTTACCACACTTTTAATGGATTTTGAAAACTCTTGATTTACGTCATCTCTTTCAATCATCCAAAAGATAAAAGAGAATGCGTACCAAACTACCAATTGACAAATAGGCAATAAAATCTCATATATCGGCCAATTTTGTTTCATGATAACTTGTAATTGCAACTTGATTTGCGTATCTTATATCTATTCTATTACCTAGACTATTTAATATTCTTGAATTTGATTCATATATATGATTTGATTGACGGTTTTAATATGACTAAGAATTAAGTGTGAAGCATGCTTTAAATTTTACTTTGTCCATAAACATAAAGATATATATACCCATTTGATTTCATTTGAAAAACGTAAAAACCATACAAAATATTATAAAGAGTGAGTGTTCACGGACGTTAAGGTGAGTGGTTTTCCCAAATATAAATGCGAGTGTACCTAGATGTGATGAATTTAGCCATTAGCCCATTTGAAGAATTCGTTGACGGGTTAAAAAAAATTGCACAAATATAATGTGTCCCGATTCATGACAAAAAATTAGGGTTTCATTTTCCGTTGTACATGTGTGTAAATTGCTACGTAAAATTTTGCATCACAAATTTCCGTAGCAAATCAATCCATATTCTAGGAGTGTTGTAGTGGTATATACCAACTACAATATTTATATGTATACGTTTATACCGGTTTAAAATAAGTATACATATACACATACATAATCTATACTATATAATAAATAAATGGTTTTATTGCCACATGTCAAGTATTCCTTACAAAATTTTCCCTCCTCTCTCCCCTATTAAATACAAAATTTTCACTCTCATATCTATTAAGTGCATTTATCTTTCTTATTAATAGTTTTGCATTTCATTTTTCTCTTATTAATAAAGACATTATTGGATGAAAATGCAAGATTAACTTAAATTTAAAATTTCAATAAACGTTAACTTATTAAATATATGATTGTTTACTAAATTAAACGTTTTTTTTCTTTCAAACTCTTAAAAGGCAAATTCACTATCGATGTATTCTCAGTGTTTATATTAATTTAAACAAGGGAATTTTTTAACTTGTTAAAGTATTAAACATGGTTCAAGTAAAAAATATTTATGCTTAGAATGTTTCGATCACGGGTTGGTTTAAAAGTAACAATTTACAACTTCTTTTTTTCAATTGATTGTTTAAACAACTTATCATTTATGTTACGTTCATCATCTTAAAAATTCACAAAAATATAAACACTAGACTACATGTTTTGGTTTTCAGGTGAATAATACAACTTTTTATATTTGGAATACAAATGTTAGACATTAGCACACTGTTAATCAAATGACAAATAACTCTGTATATCCTTCTACTATTGGAGATTTTAAAAATATAGATTTCTTTAGTAAAGCAAGTTGTACATGCACCAAAAAATTAGGTCGTTCAAGAAATTAGCAAACGTTAGTTATCCATGTTTTCGGGAGATGAAAAATATTACTATTTTTCATATAGTATCTATCAGACATAAAATGATACGTTACAAGAAGGTATTAGTTTCCTGATGTTTTAAATTGCCTTAAAATCTAAGGTTGTCAAGTCATATGTTAGTCAAAAAGTCGATGTTGAAGTGATGTTGCTTAAAATATTAACTAGAAAATTGTCTATGCAATGAAACTAAACTACATATGAAAATACAATATGATAATCGTGCAATAGAAACCGAAATCATATCCAGAAGTAATATTGGAACTAATACTTTCATTCTTAAAAATAATCCTACACCTTTAGATAAAATAATTAATTTCAAAGATTGAAATTTTCACTTTATTTTTATTTTGCAATGAAGATTAATAAAAGCTATGGTCAATCATTATAGATAGTTGGTTTCTTTAGTAAACAAATTATTTTAGTTTATGATCAGTTATGTGTTGTATTATTCATAGTTAAAAGCATAAATAATAAGAAACTACTAAGTTTTTATATAAAAAGTAAAGTTGCAAATAAAACTACATATATTGTGTACAAAGACATGTTTTGACATTCATGAATTTTGTAAGAACTTTTTATTTCCATATTGTGTATTGTGTAATTTATTCTATCATATAATATATCTTTATATTTGTTGAACATATTTTTTTAAATTTTATATTGTGTTATTATTTAAATAAATTTTTTTATGTATTCTAACCCGTGTACTACACGGTTAACTAACCTAGTTTTTTCAATAAATAAAATACAAGATATCTATGGGACACTTGTACTAATGTTGGAGGATTGTTAACACATGGGATCGGACATATTCGATAAGTCTTATGAATACAGAAACTGTTCAAAAACGACGACGTTTTAGCGAATACAAGATGATGTCAGGGCACTATAATTAAAGAAGATGGCATCATACTCCCACTACTTCAATTGAAACCACGTAGAGATCCATAATATGAAAATGGGTATGAAGTATAAAAAATACTTTTTATATTGGTTTGGAATATAATTCCCAGATATTTGTATGTTTTAACCTATTATTAACTATTTTAGGTTTATTTATTTTTTGTATCGTGTCGATAAAGTGTTTCGAATTTCGTATAAGCAACGTAAACCTTTCATGTCTAAATATTTCATTAACACATCATTAGTAGATAATCTATGTGTTAGTAACACTCTAAGTGTCCTCCTCTAGTAATTTTTCATGTAACTTCATTTGTGATCTTGTTATGGATAACTGTTTCTGTGAAAGAAACGTATCCAATAACTTCTAATATTATTTTATCTAATATAGTAATATACGTATTTAGTAATTAGTATTAATACATATTGGTATAGATATACATATAGCCTAAACAGTAAGCTTAAATGGTAGAATTCATTGTTTTATAAGTTATATGTTTCGATTGCATCTCTTAAAACTGAACCTACTTGTGACGACTAAGCCATAATGAATCAACGATAGTAGCTTAACCGATGTATTTTAGTATAACTCATCATGATATCTTATAAACGTTTTGTAGCCCAATAATTGACATGACTTTGAACATATATACATAATCAAAAGTCATAATACTTTATTAGCAAAATAATTAAAATGAAATGTATTCATTATTTTAAGTCAATTAGCTAGGGAGAAAATAATAATTTAAAACATGGACATCTACACTACTACACCATGCATGCATGCAGTACCTAAAGGAGAATATTCCTATAGATAGACACAAACCAAGCGTCACAATTCACTCTCTTTTAGGCTGAGGGGTGTGGGGGCTCCAACGGGGGCGCGAGTGGGGGCTCCAGCCAATAATATTGTGACGTGTGGCAGAGAGAGAAACTGGATAAGGTGGGTGTTGGAGGCTCCAGCGGATTTTTTTTTTATTTTTTTATAAATATATTCAAAAAACGTATTATTAAAAAAACTCATAAATTATTAAAAAAAACACACATTTTTTTTAAAATTCAAATTACAAAAAAAAACATACTAAAAATTAAACAAACAATAATACTTAATAATAACACTAATCTAATACAAGATCATCGGGTCGCCTCGCCCACAAATGTTCAACCAACTCATGTCGAAGATCCCCGTGTATCTCACGGCTCTTGATATTTGCTATGTTATGAAGTTTTTGTTGATCACTGATTGTGGACGGTTGTGGCGGAATGTCACCTTGGTAGTTTTGGCAGATAGCTTTGCCCTCGTCTTCTAACGTCATGTTGTGTAGGATCAGACACGTGTAGACGACGTCCGTTATCCTCTCCCGAGTCCAATAACGTATCGGGTTCGCCAGAACATAATATTGTTTTTTTATAGCTCCAAAAGCTCTTTCAATATCTTTTCTAGCAGACTCTTGCTTCTTCGTAAAATACTTCCGTTTGTCGGCGATTGGATCTGTAAAAGCTTGAACTAACAAAGCCCATTCGTTGTAACTACCATCGACCAGATAGTACCCGTACTTGAAGAGTTCTCCATTTGCAACAAAAGATTGAGGTGGTTCAACCCCGTCGATAAGGTCGTTGATCAAATTTGACTGATCGATAACATTAAGGTCGTTATTTGACCCAGCAACACCAAAAAAAGCATGCCAAAACCAAAGATCCTGTGACACCGCCGCCTCAAGTATAAGGGTCGGCCCTTCATGATCACCACGGTGGAACTGACCTCGCCAGGCCGTTGGACACATAGCCCATCCAACATGCGTACAATCGATGCTACCTAGCATCCCAGGAAAACCATGTTTTTCTGCGTGCACCTCATATATGCGTTGGATGTCATACATTGTAGGTTTACGCAGATATCTCCGAGCGTAAGTCGATATGACTCCTACGTATATAAAATAATCTATAAACATATAATATATATTACAAAATGTAATAAATATTTAATAAAAAGTAAAATTAATGTTTTTTACCTTGGCAGAAAAAATGAAGGGATTCACGTGCAACCCTTTTCGACATCTGTAAATACTCATCCAAAGCGTCCGACGAGATGCCGTACGCTAATTGACGGATAGCAGCCGTGCATTTTTGAAGAGGGGTAAAACCGGGAAGACCCCTAGCATCCTCCCTTTGTTGAAAAAAGGGATACCGTGCCTCTAAATCACTTGCTATACGCATGAACAATTGTCTGCTCATTCGGAAACGAGTTCGAAAATCCGACTCCTCGTATACCGGTTGAGGGCTAAAATAATGCCTAATCAAAGTATCGTTAGCACCCGATCGATCACGATCACGAGGTGGTGCTCTAACCCTCGGGACTCGAGGTTGATGGGCTTGATTTTGCAAGAGATCGACCACGGTTGCGGTCAAAACTCCCCCTACATGAAAAAGCAAATCATCCTCTTCGGAGGAGTCGGAATCAGACGAGTACCACGACATTTTTTTTAAAAAAAGTTGAGATGATGAATTGATTTTGGGTGAAGGTTTGAAGTTGTGGTATAAAAATGGGATGAAATGGGGTATTATAAAAAGAAAAAAACGTTTTTTTTTTTAATTAAATAAGAGCCAACGGCTCTTTGTCCCTTCCCAAGGTCACTTTTATGCCCTCCGCAGCCGCGACCCACCTTGCGCCTGCTTTGTTTTTCGTGCTCGCGCCCCTCTCGCGCCCCGGTGGTGTGGTGCTCGCGCCTAGGGGCGCGAGCGGAGGGGCTCTCGCGCCCCCGCTGAAGCCCCACACCCCTCAGCCTTAGAATCAGAATCAACACTAACCACCCCCAACCCCCCCCCCCACCCCACCCCACCCCCTCACCAACCCACAAAATGCCTATAAATATGATCTTCTTACATTTCACTTAGGACAAACACATCCTTCTTCAAGTGTTTCCATTGCTACACCTTTCTAGCAACAAAATCTTACAATACTCATTTCAAGAACAAAAGAAATGGAAGGAAAATTAGGACGTTTTGCAAGGTTTTTCCTCTCCGCAAAACCATATATCGCGATGATTTGTTTACAATTTGGCTATGCGGGTATGAATATCATCACAAAAGTGTCTTTAAACCGTGGCATGAGCCACTATGTTCTTGTTGTTTATCGTCATGCATTTGCAACAGCTGCGATTGCCCCATTCGCCATTTACCTCGAAAGGTAATTAACCGTTTATAGTCGAAACTAAATACTATTAAAAAGGATGCATAAAACAAGTTCCTTTAAATTTGTTCACATGTGAAATATTCTACTTTTGTGATTGTAGGAATATTAGGCCCAAGATCACTTTCTCAATATTTATGCAAATGTTTGTCTTGGGACTTCTTGGACCGGTTATCGATCAAAACTTCTATTATGCCGGATTAAAGTTAACATCACCAACCTTTTCTTGTGCTATGAGCAACATGCTTCCTGCAATGACCTTTGTTATGGCTGTCCTCTGCAGGTATATATCTATTGGACTGTATTATCTGATCACTAGTGTTTGTTAATATGATTATCTAACAAAGTCAATTATTTTATATAAAGGATGGAAATATTGGACATTAAGAAGGTCAGGTGTCAAGCAAAGGTAATTGGAACCATAGTGACAGTAGCAGGAGCCATGTTGATGACACTTTACAAAGGTAATGTGGTAGAGTTGGTTTGGACCAAGCATGTACACCCTCACTATGCCGAGACAACTTCTGCGGCATCCGGATCATCTGATAAAGATTGGGTTGTGGGATCCATTCTTCTTATTATTGCTACTTTTGCATGGGCTTCTTTTTTCATTCTTCAGGTATTAATAACATATATATAAAAAATTAAAAATTCATCATCACCTCATAAATAAAAGTTAATTAGGAAGCTAAATCAATCATTATGAGACAAGTTTTATTTTCATGCAACATGTTTATACTTAAGATTTTTAATTGCTTTTGCAGAATGTGACAATGAGGATATACAAAGCACCTTTTTCTCTCACCTGTTTGGTGTGTTTCATCGGAACTCTACAGTCCATTGCTGTTACTTTTGTAATGGAACACAAGCCTAATGTTTGGAGTATTGGTTGGGATATGAACCTTCTTGCTGCTGCTTACGCCGTTAGCATCTATCTCTTTTTCTATATACTGGGACGTGTTCCTTTCAGAACCAATATTATGTTGAGAATTACGAAAGTCTCATAAAGCATTGTGTGCTTCTTAACAGGGAATTGTGTCATCAAGCATTGCATACTATGTGCAAGGTCTAGTAATGGAAAAGAGAGGACCGGTTTTTGTGACCGCTTTTAGTCCGCTAATGATGATCATTGTTGCCATCATGGGTTCTTTCATTTTAGCTGAAAAGATCTACATGGGAGGGTAATTAACTTATCATAACCTTTTCACTCTTACTACTTCATAATATAAGTGAAAGTGTAGGAATTTTTTTTATTAACTAAACGAATTTTTTTTGCAGTGTGATGGGTGCGGTATTGATAGTGATAGGGTTGTACTCGGTCCTATGGGGGAAATACAAGGAGCACAAGGAAAAAGAGTTGGCTGAAGAGATCATGGACCCTGTAAAAGTTGCTTCGGGAAATAACAATAACATAATGGTGATCGAAGATGTTGAGGCGAACGATATTGAAATGCAAAAGAACGAGATGAACAAAACATCTGCGCCCCCAACGATCGCAATCAGTTCATCGATCTCGACACCGACAATGATAGCTGTGCAAGCACCAAAAGTGTGATTTAGAAGTGAACTAATTGATTGAGAGTTTGGAAAAAAAAATAATGATGGACTAAATATGTACAACTAATAGATTAGGGGGTTGAAAGAAAAAGAAAAGAAGCAAGGGGCTTTTTTGTAATTTTGGTTTTTCTTTAAGTAATATTTTTCTTTTTTAATGTTTCTTTTGTGGAAGATTAATGAATTGAAGATTCCATGGAATGCAAATGAGATCTTTGTTTGAGAACAAAATGTGTTGTTTTTTCTGCTGACGCCTGATTCGGATTCCACTTCAATGTTAGTGTTTGATGTTTGTAAATCCATTTGTTGCAACTCAAATCAATAAATTTAATTTAATTAGTATAATATAAGAAAAGTAACATATGTCATATTTTGTTATAATAAACTATCATTATATATCATCTAAATTTCTAAAACCATATTTAAACAAATAAACAAACATATACATAGTAACCCATACTTTCTAAAATCATATTAATTCACAAGCAGTAAATAGTTTGTAACTTACCACTTCTTAAATTAATCCCACCAATTATACGATAAGTTCGTAACCAGCTCAGTCCACTCGATTAAGTTAGCGAAATATACAACTTTTACTACAAAGGTTCTTATTTTTTTAGAATATGCAATGGAAAAATTCCAAACAATTTAGATACAATCAATAAGAATTGGCCACATAACCTCCTTGGGCTACGACGGCTACACTAAGGAAGTGACTAGCGAAGTAAACTTTTTTGCGTATTTACATTACTTTTTGGAAATTGAGTGAGTTTACATTCTAAGGCATTTAGGATGATATGCAGGCATCAACCGGATGCACGATGTTTATTTAATCATGTTTCTTTTTTATTCTTATATATTAAAGTGGCCGACGTTTGTTTTATTGGAAACCACCTCATCGATTATATATTCGGATTGTTGGATTCAATACACCGTATCATCCATAACACATTGGCATCTTTCACTTGTGTAATGTCGAATCCGAACTTATTTAAGCCTTTGACAAGGGATACCCACAAAGTAAAGAGACAAATGCTTGGAATATATGCTCATTTCGTATCATTCAAAAATAAGATAAAACCATTATATCTCATATGAAAGGGTAGAATGAATTGAATGTGAAGTTTATCTTAGATATAACATACTTCAATTTTCTTATCATAAATGTACACTTGTTTTTTTTTTTTTTTCATTTTCAAATCCATAATAATCAATTCATCCATATTACACCTTGATTCAAATCCAGAAATGTAATCATACTCTAATTCGATCAAGAATAATTCCACATAAGATAGAAAGTTATTGATTGATGTACAACAATAACTTCAACATACAATACGCTGTACCTTGCTATCGAGTTTAAATGTCTTTCCAAGGAATGCTCTAAAATGAATGTTTCTCTTATATTAATGGAGGATGCATATTAAGAGTCAAATTGCAGGTTTCTCATAAATGCATAATACGAACAACATTTTACACACTTTTCTATCGAACAAGACCGAGAAAATGTGCAAAGCGTGTGTTGTTTTGAAGTTTTTTTTAAGGTGTGCACAAATATCATATATGGTAGTCATTAATTTGCACCTTATGGAGGTGTATAAGGTCAAAGAAATGTATATTATATAAGAGTGGTTTAATTTATTGTAACATGGCATAAAAAGATGAAAGAATACACTGTTTGACAAGTATTGGGGCCTTGGGGGAGTGTCATCAACTGACAGGCATAGCTCTGTGCTAGATAGTAGGTTAAAACTATAATCTATCAACTTTTGTTATCTGGAAATTATATGACGATCGACTGCTTGTCAAATAGTTGAAGGCTTAAAGTTGCCAATAATATTGAAGACATGTCAAATGCACTTCGTGTTATGTACAATCACTATTTAGAGATGCATGATGCATTAATCAAGGAGACTATAAATTATAAAACTGAATTTTCTTTAGTGACGTACATGTATGTATCTCATATGAGTTACATATGTAACAATAAATATATGGATATGTATATTTATGTATGGCCTACATGATCATTTATATTATAATAGATCAAAGTTAATTAATTATACCTTATTATTTTATTAGCTAGGTAATTGTTGATAGACCAAATTAATCTTTCTTGCTAATCAAGGGTTTCCCCTTGCCTTTCTTGCTAATCAAGGGTTTCCCCTTGGATGTATATAAATATGGAGAGACTAATTAACATCACATATAACTTAACCCTAAACCCTCACACAAATTCGTGAGCCTCTCTCCCTCTATAATATTCGGTTTCTCAAGAACCCTAATCCCCATCACTGATATACATCCTAAAGGGGAACTCGACCAAGCTGACTGTCATGTCGTCTGGATCGTACTCATCAGCCGTGGCCACTCTCTCTGCTGTGACAGGTATGTTTTAGTTGTAGGTTTATCATAACATCCATGTTTTCTATTACATACTTGAAGAACTGATCATCATGTGGTATCAGAGCGATGTTGATTAATCAGTTCTTCATGTCTTCCATTAACTCAGGATCTAAACCGGAAGACATGGACTAAAACATGATAAACCCTAACAGTTTTCGGTTTTCATTAGTTCGTATTATTTATTTATCGTTTTGATTAAAATCCGAAAACTGATAAACCCTAACAGATTTTCGTTTTTTACATATTAATTCGTTTTATTTTATTATCGTTATTAAAATCGCGAATGACAGAAACCCTAACAATTTTTCGGTTTTAAAAATCGCGTCTGATATAAACTGACAGTTTTCGAAATCCGGTAAATTAATGATTATTCGCGTTCAAACAGTTTTCGAAAACCTAGTATAATCTGGTTCAATATTCGAATTGTTATAACCAAATCTTGGATAAACAAATAATCCCTAAGAATTCAGATTAAACGTTATTAGTTGTTCATAAACTTATGGGTGTATGTGTTTACGGCTAAAACAGTTTTGGAGAACACTAAGTTTTCGAAAACACTAAAACCCGTAAACACATCAAACCGGAACACTAAGTTCGATCCGCGCTAATAGTTTGTTTACTATTAACTAAACCAATGTTTTGTAAATACTTAAAATTCATATTAATTACTTTTACAAAATATATAAAAAGCTTAACTTGAATGAATGATGATGTACACTTCTGCCCAAAGGTGATGTGATACATCTAACATACCATTCAAATCTAAATACAAGCTATGTTAGTTTAGCTTAAAACATGATTTAAATATATCACTTCTGCCCAAAGGTGATGCGATACATCTATATCAAAGCAAAACTAACTCGTGCATAATTAAAATGGTTGTTTCACTTCTGCCCAAAGGTGATGTGTTACAACTGTTTTGCACATATACTTAAGTAAAATTTAATTCTGCCCAAAGGTGATTTATCTTTTATTTAAGTAGAATTTTATTAATTACATTAATCTATTATTTTGATGTTAATAATAGATATTTATTATCACAGCTTCATAATTTAAATGGTTCTTATTTATGCCTGCATTAGTTTAAGTTGCCCCTAGTTCACTCTAAGTTTCTTCTAGTTTAGTATCTTAACATTCTCATATAAATTCCAATAACAGCTCCAAATGGTGGAATCACATCATTAACTGGAGATAAATTTGCTGTCTGGAAGGACTCTCTTATGCTTAATCTTGCCTTCCTGGATTTCGACTTTGCTCTAAACGAGGATGAACCTCCAGCACTAACCACTGAAAGCACCCCTGCTCAGCACTTATTGTTCGAAAAATGGAAGAGTTGTAACCACATGTCTCTAATGCTTATGAAAAACTCCATTAGCATGTCCATAAGAGGATCCATTCCAGACTCTGAAAATGATAAAACCTATCTGGCTTCTGTGGAGGAACAATTCAAAGGAACGTCTAAGGCGCATGCTAGTACTCTTATTCTCAAACTGGTAACTACTAAGTACGATGGAAGGAGTGGCATTCGTGGGCACATTATGATGATGAACGACATGGCCCATAAGCTGAAGGGATTAGAAATGGAGATCAGCGACGGTTTTCTGGTACACTTCATCATGACCTCTCATCCACCTGCCTATGAAGCTTTCAAAATCAATTACAACACCCAGAAGGACAAATGGACCATGAGTGAGCTGATTGCTATGTGCGTGCAAGAGGAAGAGCGTATGAAGATGGACAAACCTAAAGTTGCTTACCTTGCCACCAGTTCCAAGAAGAGGAAGAACACTAATCCAAGAAAGGAGTTTGCTAAAGTTCAGAAAAATAATACAGGTGCCTCAACCAGCTCTCAGAACTCCATTGGAAAGCCTTTCTGCAAATTCTGTAAGAAGTACATTCATAAGCAGAAGGACTGTTCAGACTTTAAGAAGTGGCTGGCTAAGAAAGGTAATGATCTCTTTATGATACTTGATTCCTATAATTTAACTGTTCCTGCTAATACATGGTGGTTTGATTCTGCTTCTATTGTAACACCCCGTAACCGCAGCGGAAACATAAACGGGGTGCAACAGACACGTCTGATATCAACAGCATTGCTTATAAAGAAAACACTACTACATTAATTTACACCATATTACATTGTTCCGAGTTTAGTTACCGTCTAGGCGTTAGCACATAAGTTTTACCAACAGTACATTAACATATTTAATACAAAAAGATCATTAAGCTTCCACAAAAAAAAAGCACGCATCGTCAAGCATGTAGCAATTATTCCAGTTTGAGGGTACCTAGAAAGCATGTAAAGAAAACGGGTCAACTACGAATAGTTGGTGAGTTTCACTATTTTAAATAAACAGTGACAAATCATTATAATAATCATATATTAGCGATGTAATTATGCTGAGCCCACAAGTGAAACCTCTGACTATCCACATACAACCCCGTGGCATACTCCGCCCACGAACCTGCCCCAAACTGCTATGCCTAACATTACATAGCAAAATAAATAACAACAAAATAGACATGTGCAACTGGCTGAGAAACATCAGCAAATCCATGCCGAAGCAGTTGGGTTTGTCAGACCAATAGTACTATTTACACTCTACCGGCTTTTAGCTAATCACTCGTGTTGCGGGGCCTTACAATGTTAGCAACTCAGACAATCACCATCTTAGTACATTTCCGTACGATTTCCGTACAATAAAATATATATAAATACACGCAAATCCATGCGTTCAGTATGTACTTAAACATTTTAATAGTAACATGCTTTCCGTCCCGAGAAAATATTTAAAAAAAAACAATTCAGAAAAAGGGGCTCGTGAAACTCACCTTATCGCAAGCAAGTAGGTAACACAGTAGGCAAGCTACTAGTCCGGGTCTGTAATACGATCCCTAAGTTCGTTACTATACAATCACTATTAATATAACTTTAACCGTGTTAACCGGTACATCTGGGGACACTGTTAACCCAGTACTGTACCCGTTCCGGGGGCAATGTTAACCCAGAAACACTTCTTCGGACTCAGATTGTGATATCGTTTAGAGTTCAATAGTCAAAATTACTATTAGTTCGTTTTCCCCGTTTTGCGTGCCTAGCACGGTTATCCGTTTTTACGTTTCAAAAATGAGTTTGGTTACACACGACCCGAAAATAGTTGTTGACTGATAATTTAATTAAAGTTGTGAAATTAGAGCTCGGTTTAGACGCCCCGATTGGCCGCGGGACCCGTTTCCGTCTTTAGTGTACCGGAAACTGTTAAATCGGATAAAATTACCCAAATCATCCGAATTATTTTCGGATGATTTATTTTTACCTGTTTAACTCAGTTATATGAAAATAGTTCATTTTTTGGGTTTTTATACACCAGTCAGCTCGTTTAGGCGAACTTTACCGGTTTACGCGTTTTAAACTTTAAAAGTTTTTTTTTTGCACAAATAATTATCCGTTTAATCTCGGATCTTGAAATTTTGAACAAATAACTTTTTGACAGTGGGGAATTTTATAAAAACATTTCCAGAATTAATTTTTATATTTAAAATTTATTTATCTATTTTTAAACACCATTTAAACACTAAATATGTCGTAAATACCAAACGACTTTAGAAAAATCCCAAATTTTTCCTGGATGACCCCTGCTATCTACATAGTCCCCTGTAATTTTCCAGAACCAAAATCTCTTTTTACATGCCATTTTCACTAAAACTGAGCTAGAAAACCCTAGAACTCGTTTAACCGAAAAACCTACTTAGACTTCTCCAACTGACCTAAAATTTTGTGTGTGACTTTTAAATGTTATAAAAAGCTTATCTTGAATTTTCCAGAATTTATCATGATATTTAAATATTTTTCACCATTTTTAGCCAAAACCGAGCATTAAATTTACCAAATATTCATCATTTGTCCAAAAATTACCAAATTTTCACAGAAATCATATTTTCATGTATTTAACACATTTGTAAAATTTCATGACCTAACTCTAACCCGTTCACAATCTGTCTAAAAACTCATAACCGAACATAAACCGAATATACCTTTTGTTCTCCGCCACTACAAGCTACAAACACGTCTTTCCGCCTTATCTACCACTAAATACAGAACCTACAACCAACATACCACAATACCAAGCAAGTTACACTCACCATCAAGCCTCTTACACTATAGTTTCGGTTATTGTTTCAAAATTAAAGTTTAAACCGTAAAAATTCGTTTTTGGTTCGTTTAACTCCTTTCTTGGACCAAGATCCCTTGTATAACCCGTATACATCACTTGATCATGCAAGAATCGGTTTTCATCTCGGGTTTTCACCCTTTTTTTTCACTTGAAACCTCATTTTCTTGCAAATAAACTCAAGAAACGAAGATGAAAACGTAAATAACTCGATTTTTACCTTGCTTTGTCTTCAAAATCTTTGGATTTCTAGAGAGATGATGGAGATTGGTTATTTACTTGAGAAAATGAAAAATTATGGTGTAATTATCCACTTATGGCCGTGAGTTTGGAGGGGGTGGGGTGGGGCCCACCTCCTTCATTCTTGTCCACAAGTTTGGATTTCTAATTGTGGATTACGTTTTGGATCAACTCAGTTCGGTTCGTTTTTCGTTTAGACGTTTAATTCGGCTTTTAAAAATGCATTTCATTTAAACCGGTTTAATACATTTAAAAGTTTAAACCATAACCCTTGTTTACTTAAAACACCATAATAATATTACTTGCGCATCTTTTTCGGCTTGAATGATGGTATCTTGCTCGGTTTGGTATTCATATTTCGTTTAACGTACCGACGTATCGTTAAATCGAAATTCTTTTTCTGTGCCATACTTTACTTATCCCGAAGCATTAATGATTCGTAAGAATCACTAAATATTATAGATATCATCTATAACTGAACCCTCGATTCGATCGGGTTTCAATAACTATCAATCGATTAATCGTATATTGAATACGATAAGTTATCTAATCAAGTATAATCAATTTTGAGAATCATATATCCTCGTATAATCACATCAATAAATCGTGCATTCAATAATAACTATAACGTAAATAGTACATGCCGGTTAGGGTCTACCTGATTTCGTCGGAATCGTTACATCTATGGTTCTTGTAACCAATTCTACTCAGGGATTCCTTTCAATCCGGAAGCTGGAAAGAAACCAAAGAACACTAAGACTGGGGAATGATAAATAACTTGAAGTCAAGGCTGTAGGAACTTTACAATTAGTAATGAAAACTGGTTTATGTATTAAACTTTATGATACCTTATATATTCCTGAGATTACTCGGAATCTTGTATCAGGACCAAAGTTAGACATGGTCGGTTTTGATGTTTCTCATGGTAGTGGCAAACTTACTATTTCTTTAAATTCTCAAGTGTTTGGTTATGGCTTTTTGGATGGTGGTCTTTATAGATTAGAACTAGATGATAATTTTTCTAAATCTTTGTTGTCATATAATATTAATAAATCACTCACAAAGATTAAAGAGAAAAGAGACTTAGAAACTTCTTCTATGTTGTGGCATCAACGTTTAGGCCACATCTCACGAGACCGGTTAGCCCGCCTCGTGAAGAATGAGGTCTTACCACATCTCGATTTCACCGATTTTGGAACATGTGTCAAATGTCTTAAAGGCAAAATGACATCAGCAAATAAGAAATGCGCCACTAGGAGCTCTAATTTATTAGAACTAATTCATACTGATATTAGTGGTCCTTACCCCATTGCTGGCATAACTGGACATACTTCATTTATCACTTTCATTGATGATTATTCCCGATATATGTACTTGTATCTCATTAAAGAAAAATCTGAATCTGTAACAACTTTTAAAGATTATAAAACTGAAATTGAAAAACAATTAAATCGTCAAATAAAAGTTGTCAGATCAGATAGAGGAGGTGAATATTATGGAAGACATACTGATGTGGGTCAGGCCCCTGGTCCATTTTATGAGTTTTGTAAGGGCCATGGGATCGTGAACCAATATACCATGCCAGGTACTCCTCAGCAAAATGGTGTCGCTGAACGGAGAAATCGAACCCTTATGGATATGGTACGCAGTATGTTAGCCAACACTAATTTGCCTCTATTTCTCTGGACTGAAGCCTTAAAAGCAGCTGTTCATATACTCAATAGAGTTCCTTCTAAGTCTGTCCCTAAAACTCCTTATGAACTTTGGACAGGAAGGAAACCGAGTCTAAATTATATGAAAGTATGGGGCTGTATTGCTGAAGCAAAACTTTATAACCCTTTCCTAAAGAAACTTGACCCTAAAACTGTTACCTGCTTCTTTATCGGGTATCTTGAAAATTCAAAGGGTTATCGTTTCTATTGTCCTTCCCATGTCACTCGTATTGTAGAAACCAAGCGTGCCGTGTTCCTGGAGGATTATAGATCAGTGGGAGCAGTACTAACCCTTATGAAGAATTGCAAGAAATACAAGATGCGGGGGGGGGGGGAGACTCGTCGATTATCGTAACTCCGGCTATTCCTCTTGTACCCCATGCAATTGAACCTTCTGCACCACCTTCTCCACACTCAAAACCCGTTATCACAGAAAATGAAGGCACATCAAACACTCAAAACCAAGACAATGCTGAACCCGCTAATCAACCCAGGAGGTCATCTAAGTCTAGAAGACCTACTAACTTTGATGATTATGTCACCTACCTGACTGAAGCTGACGCCGAAAAGCTTAACGATCTTATCTCTTATAATGAAGCCATGAGCAGTGATCAGTTTTCTGAATGGAATAAAGCGATGATTGATGAGCTTGATTCCATGAGGAAAAATGATGTTTGGGATTTGGTAGAATTGCCCAACGGTGTCAAACCCGTAGGATGTAAATGGGTGTTCAAAACAAAACTTGATCCAAATGGGAACGTTGAACGCTATAAAGCGAGATTGGTTGCAAAGGGCTACACTCAGAAAGAGGGAATTGACTATCAAGAGACTTTTTCACCTGTCTCTCGAAAAGATTCATTAAGGATCGTTATGGCCCTAGTAGCTCACTTTGGCTTAGAGCTGCATCAGATGGACGTGAAAACCGCTTTCCTTAACGGCACTTTAGACGAAGAGGTGTACATGAAGCAACCTGAAGGTTTTAAACCTGAAGGTCAAGAACATCTAGTCTGTAAGCTCAAGAAGTCAATATATGGGTTGAAAAAAGCATCACGTCAATGGTACCTAAAGTTTGATGAAGTCATGAAGAAACAAGGTTTTGCAAAGAATCAAGTGGATCAATGCACCTACCTCAAGATGAGTGGGAGTAAGTTTACTATACTTGTCCTTTACGTAGATGATATTCTATTGGCAAGTAATAGTTTAGACATGTTGCATGAGTCGAAGCGATTACTCTCGCATAACTTCGACATGAAGGATCTCGGAGATGCTTCTTATGTTATTGGCATCGAAATTCACCGAAACAGACATAGAGAGATCTTAGGATTATCTCAAAGGGCCTACATTGACCGTGTCCTTACTCGTTACAAAATGCAACATTGTAACCCAACTGCAGCTCCTGTAGTTAAAGGAGACGTTTTCGGGGTATTCCGATGTCTGAAAACAGAAGTTGAAAAGGAGCAAATGAGATTGATACCTTATGCATCAGTAGTCGGGAGCCTTATGTATGCACAAGTTTGTACTCGCCCAGATATTGCTTATATTTCTGGAATGTTAGGCCGTTATCAGACTAATCATGGCCTTGAACACTGGAAAGCAGCTAAGAAGGTGCTTCGATATCTTCAAAGGACGAAAGACTACAAACTGACTTATAGAAGAAGTGATAATTTAGAAGTGGTAGGTTATTCTGATTCTGACTTTGCTAAATGCAAAGATGACAAGAAGTCCACTTCGAGGTATATCTTTATGTTATAAGCAACAGTTAACGACTACTTCCACTATGATGGCAGAATATATAGCTGTTTATAATGCTACATGCTGTGGAATGTTGCTTAAAAATCTGATCTCCGGACTCAAATTAGTTAAATCTATTTCTAGACCATTGAAGCTTTATTGTGATAATTCAGCTGCCGTTAATTTCTCGAACAGTAACAGTTCGACTGGAGCTGGTTTATATATTGATACAAAATATTTGTTCGTGCGTGAACGAGTTGTGGAAAATAAGCTTTGTATTGAGTATATTAGTAAACATAATATGCTAGTGGATCCGATGACTAAAGGTCTCCCACCTAAAGTTTTTGAAGAACATGTTGTTAATATGGGATTTACTGAAGACCTTATTTAATAGCACATTGTACTTATTTACATTTTATTTAATAACATTTCCTCAGTTTTGATTTTGTATGTCTCTTAATATGTTATGCATGTGTAATGACATATAGACAAATTATTATACAAATCAAACATTTGAAGGGCTTATTTATATAATTTTGATCATAACTACTTAGGTTTTAAACAAGGACTGCAGTATGATTAATAGGGGTCTTGAGCTGATGTTCAATTCAATGACTGTATTTCTCTGCTCCAGTTTAAGTTTAAAGCTAAAATGAGTATTAAAATCTGCAGACTAATCTAATGCTCATAATAAATGATTATTTGGCCAAGTGGGAGAATGTAAGAATAAATATATGGATATGTATATTTATGTATGGCCTACATGATCATTTATATTATAATAGATCAAAGTTAATTAATTATACCTTATTATTATATTAGCTGGGTAATTGTTGATGGACCAAATTATCATTTCTTGCTAATCAAGGGTTTCCCCTTGGATGTATATAAATATGGAGAGACTAATTAACATCACATATAACTTAACACTAAACCCTCACACAAATTCGTGAGCCTCTCTCCCTCTATAATATTCGGTTTCTCAAGAACTCTAATCCCCATAATTGATATACATCCTAAAGGGGAACTCGACCAAGCTGACTGTCATGTCGTCTGGATCGTACTCATCAGCCGTGGCCACTCTCTCTGCTGTGACAGGTATGTTTTACTTGTAGGTTTATCATAACATCCATGTTTTCTATTACATACTTGAAGAACTGATCAACAATATATATATATATATATATATATATATATATATATATATATATAACTTCGTGGACTGCACATTAAGCCCACACTAATTTATAAAAACAAGGTTTACGGAGCAGAAGAATGCAAGTAGAATGGTGCAAGTCCTATTCGAATTAATTTGTGTTAATTTATAATCTTCCACAAAAGCCACTTTTGGTTAATGTGGTTAACCTGCAAGGATGTCACTAAACCTTGTTAATACATAAATGTGCGTATCGGTTCCCCACGTAACTTCCTATAATAAAAAAAACATAAGTTGATCCAGTTTCTCTGTTTACAATAAAAGTACATAGACACTTGCCCATAAATTAAAGGAGGTAGCATATATTTAATTTTTTTAAAAGTTGGTCACCTTTTTTTTGTTTTTCTTAACTATTGAAACATTTGAACCCCCTACTCTTTTGTGTTTTTCTCAACTATTGAAATATTTAAATTTAATTCTTATAAATATTTAATAATTGTTATTATTAAAATCGCTAATTAGTACAGAAAAATACCTCATATATTGTAACAACATTCACATCCTTTCCCCGTATCTCTAAATTCAAAACTATATTAAAAATCACTACATTTTATCTCTCTATTGTAATTAAATAATACGTTTTTATACCTTTATCATTACAATTTCTCTCTTCTTCACACACTATCCAACGACAATGAGTACTAAATGTTTAACTTTTCTTTTTTGTATGTTATGTTTACATTTCTTTAAAGACTCTTTAGGACAATAGTAAAGCAAGAGATCACCTTAGTATATGTGATCATACACTTTGTAAAGCCGTGAGGATATGTTTTGTAATAAAAAGACTCAATAAATTGAAGATCGGATAACAGGATATATAACTATTCCATAACATCCACCCTAATTGTTATTTATATATGTTGGGAAACTAATAAGACTCCAATTTCTGTGTTTACGTCATGAAGGCCTTTATAATATATTGTTGTAATTTAATCTCATACAATGATTGTTTTATTAAATATTAATTTTTATTTCGAACGTTGATTTCAAAGTTTACTAATTTATAAAAGGTAAATCAGATTCCAAGTCAATCGTTATGTTTTATTAACTGTTATGATTTTTTTTTGAACGGCCAACTAAGTAACGCCGGGTATTTTGTACGCGGCCCACATTGGCTAAAGGTAGCCCGAGCCGGCCACTAGTCCGGACGGACGGAGCCCCGACACCTATTGAGGGATTCACCGGATAAAACCCGACCCCCACGCCCGCCAAATGGCACGACAGCGAGGAGCCGGTAAAACCGGGTGAGATCAGGACTCGAACCCTGGCAAGCCAGGGTCATCCCTCATATCTCAGTTGATTACAAATAAATCCTTGACGTATTCAATTCCTTAATGTTTGTTAATTAAGGGATGTGTTTATTTTAAATTTCTAGCATACTTTGTATATTAACCATAACTCAATTTTGGTATTAGTATAATTTATATATTTTCTAATAACTATATTTAACAATAACATGGCAATATAATATTATACCTTTGTCATGCAACAAAATAATGGTGTATGAACAACTTGTAAGTAAAAGTGGATCAAGATTTTTTAGGAGATTGGTAATCTTATTATGCTTGGAAAAGAGTAGCATCAACAATTTCACATTATTAAAATCTATTAATGGATAACCCTTTCTTGATTACATCATATTCATTTAGTTCTTTTTATGCATCCATCCCACCCATCAAGTGGGAAATTATTAGCTTTTAGACAATATTTTTAATTCATTATGGATATTTGGTGTCTTATATTGATATTATATGATGTCCATAATAGATAGTAATCCAATACTGCCTATTATATGATGTTCATGTACTATTTTTTCTGAAATGCATCCATCACTCCCACCAAGTTAAAGCTTAGCTTTATGTAAGTTGGATAACTAATAAGATTCAACTTGTGACATGCATCTCTTCGTGGCTTTTATTTATATAAATCGATAAAAGTTTGTAACATGATGGGAAAATAAGAGCGAAAGATATACACTAGGAAAAGAATGTATTTATCTTTTCACAAATTGCTATCATATTAGTGTATCTTTAAAACTATATTAATGTACAAAAGTTTTGGTAGTTCCATACAAAAAAACTAGGTATCGCCTACGCCTAATCAGTTATCACCTTGCTCAAAAGCCATTGGCAATTATCGGCTAATCAACAATGGTTCCCAAAAAAACCAAATACTATTGGGATACCAAGCCCAACACAAGTACTAAAAGGATTCTCCTCGACCCTTTAAGCTGTTAGTTCGTGAATGTTGTATTTTGTTTTACAGAAAACACTGTCTAATTTATTTATAGAGAACATAAGTTATAGAAAACATATTAAGTTTTATCATTTTTATATACACCCAAGTGGAAACCCTTTATTAGTTAATTGAGAGTAGTATGGTTCATTAGCAATTATCAAATGAACATATAATAAGGGATAGTTAATATTTTAATATATTATTATATAAATGATTATAATGGTCATATATAAATAAATACATATTATTGTATTTATTCTTACATTTCCATTGGTACATGATGGTACACTATCGCCAAATAGCCATTGGTAACGTGTTGGAAAAAGCATCTTAGATACGACCCGGAGATAGCAGGGGTAATATGTCAATGCGATCTTTAATGGTGATCCCTCGTTAAGTGCTTGCTCATATCTTTCTCAAAAGTATGTTAGCTTTGGCGCAGACTTAGAGGTCGGTAATTCGTCGGTGATCATTGTACTAGGTGATTTGTTAACCGCGTTATCAAAGTTCTTTACACACCATTTTTCTTGACAAAGTTTTCTGACTTATAGGTTTGCTATTGAAACTAATTACCAATATTTCTTCAATTCAGTTACTAATTACTAATATAGTTATTTACTTCATTTTGGTCTGAGTTATGTTTGGGCTGAAAAGCTGGACATTGGATGCATTGGGCTTATAGCTGAGTAGCTGGAGTAGTAGGCTAGTAGCTATGGGCCTATGGTTTGGGCTTGTTGAGCTGATTCGATCAAAAACCGAACGGTTTGGACCTAAAACCGGTTTCCTGCACCTGGTGAGCCTATAAATTTATATTCATATTTTGTTTAAAAGCAAAACGGTCTGGACTCTAGACTGCTACTAAGCTAGACCCATTTTGTCTAGCCCGCCTTAGGCCCAAGCCCAATAGGCAACTGATTCATGTTTAGATAAAGTTTTAACAAGAAAAAAACTAAAACACCATGCAAAATTAAAAATCTTATTAAGTTCATTGATAAGGTCTTTATATAAATGATTTTGAGAAGTAATCATATATAGAGGTGCACAAATCGGGTTTTTTTCTAATACCCGGGTTCGGGTATGGAACCGGTTTCGGGTAAGATCGGGTATTGAGAGAAATCGGGTAGGGTTCGGGTAGGGTATTGAGGAGAAAAACTCCACCCTATGCACCCGGGTAGGGTATGATCGGGTTCGGGTATTACCGGGCATTGGAACCGGGTATGTGTCCGGGTACGACCGGGTATTAATACCCGGTTTTGAATTTGTAATTTTTTATTCATTTTAAATTTGTTTAAATTTTAAATTTGCTTTATAATTTATAAAAATAATTAAACTATATTACAAAAACCATAAATCCACTTAAGCACAAATTCTTTACTTAATAATATGCATTTTCTAAAAACTTAAATGTAAAAGTTATGAAGTAAACATAAAAATATACTATAAACACTCATGTATTATTTCGGGTATTAAAAAATTGGTATCGGGTATCGGGTATAACCGGGTATAAGTATAGGGTATGACCGGTTTCGGGTATTTACGGGTATAAATCGGGTACGGTTCGGGGTACGGGTATTGAGCTCAAAAGGCATACCCTATCCATACCCTACGGGTAGGGTCGGTTCCGGTTGCGGGTATAGAATACCCGGGCATAAAAAAACCCGGTTCCGGGTATTTTTTTCGGGTCCGGTTCCGGGTACGAGTTTTTTGTGCACCTTCTAATCATATATACTTCAAAATTTGGTTAAGGAAATTTGTGGATTGGGCCTGTTTGAGGTGATGGTTATGATTCCGGTAAGGAACCACAATGTAAGGCTTGGTTATAAGACGGTTTTGATGAGGAGACCAACGTTAAGGGCTAAAGTTGGAAAATGATATAGACGATGATCCCAATGCATCGAAAGATGCAGGTGGTGAGTTGCCAAGAACTGATCAAGCTCTTGGAACTTCCACAACTCAGGGGGAGTCGAAAACTGCAGCTGGTGGTGATGGTGTGGTGGTGGTGGATGTAGAGGAGATGGATGATGTTTTGGTTGGTGATGATGATGTACTACCGAGTGATGTGATAGAGAAGATTGGTGAAGAGATTGTGATGGATACAGAGATAGAAGAGGGAGAGATAGTAGAGGAGAATGTGGAGCATGAGATACCGCAAGTCGAGAACGTAGATATGAGTCAACAGATTGGGAATGATGAGTCTGAATGGGAAGAGCAGCCTAGATGGAAGGAAGGCTATGCTCAGTGGTTCGTCAAAACGAAGAAACCGGCGGTCCCTACAATGTTTAAGAAGAGTTACAACATTAAAGGCTATGCTGAAGCGAAGAAATGGATTGATATATGATGAGCAGTTGAGGTTTTTCGTGATTAAAAGGTATGACGGTGTTCAGTACTTTAGAAGGATGTTAAGATCGTTGAATACACTGCCAGAATGTGAAGTGAAAGACTTAGCCAGATTGGGATTGATAAACAGAAGTGACGATAATACGGCTAGAGTCATTGGGAAAATTGTGTGGAAAGAGAGTATAAAAGAGAAGAAATTTGAGCTGTTGAAGCCACAAAAGGGAAAACTTGTTGAAGACAAGGATAGAGGTTTGAGAGCTGATGGAAAGCCTTGGATGATTATGAAGTATAAACCGATCCGGTGTTTGAAAGAAGTACCGATGAAATTAATGCCCAAGGATGTGCTTAGAGACCTAAAGTGGTGGTATGTGGATTGTGAGACAGCTGAGGCAGTGATGGAAGACGAGGATGAACAAGAGGTGCTTAGAGTGTACGATCCGATGCACTTGGTAAACTTATCGCAAGCTGATTTGCAGGTGTTGAATGATAAGAAGATATTTTATATTCCTGCTTGGAAAGACGAAGCGAGGAAATATCAAAAAGTTGTCTCGGTTTGTGTTCGAGAAGAAGTGCATGCTTGAAGATAGAAGATTGAAGATTACAAGACACGTGTTTGAAGCTAAAGGGATGAAGCTATTGCCAAGGGGGAGTCTGTTGGTGCATGATGTCAGTAGTTCAGTGTCGAGTGTCTGTAATCGTGTTAGTTATATTTGAGTTTTGTATGTAAGCGAAGTTGCTAACAAGTTCGCTGATATAGGCGAACTTGTTAGACAAGCGAAGTTAGTGACAACTTTGCCTGAACATGCCAGGCGAAGTTGTCGTGTCTATATAAGATGTTTATTACTTCATAGTTAGGAATAATCAAGAGTTAGAGAGTTTTGTATTCAGTGGTTATTGTATCACGTGTTTACGGTTGGAATACAACGTGTGTTTGGTTATCGTTTCTTGTGTTAGCTCGTATTGTTTTCTATACTCGTAACGTCTTACGTAGGGATTCCGCACCTACGTAGTACGCGATATCTCGTGTAGATCCGGCTGGGAACCTACACAAAACATGGCCCAAATTAACACGAAACCGATCAAGATGGAACACAAAACCCAAAGGTAGTATACAGTTTGGTAATTAAGTTAAAAATATGTTTAATCACGTTAACCTGATTAACCCGAATTTACATAATAAAATGTCAATTATATGTATACATACATAATCAATAAAAAAATATATAGTTTTTCTCCCATACATTTTGTTATCGTTGTATGTTGTATGCATGCATATATACATATGAATATTTATTTATTTATTTTTGAACATGACGATTTGACGTTTTCTTTTTAGTTTATACATTTGGTTGACACGCTTTGGCTTTGGCTTTGGCTTTGTGCTTATTTATTTGACATTTTTAGTTAATATATGTGTTTATCACATGGGTTTGAACGAATGATCATACTGTTAGTTCTTATATTTCACATTTGCAATTATTATCAAATGAATGTCATGCTAAGCTAAATTGTAAAGTATGCATTCCAACTTATACCTAGAAACCCGAAGCCTGATTAACCCGTCCCGAATAACCCCAAAACAGAGCATTCCAATCGTATTTGGGTCGATATACGGTTTGAATTCCTATAGTATATGAATAATCCGACATGAAAAAACCCGATTAAAATACCCGAACAAAATCCTGGCGTGCCTGATGGTCGGGTATTTTGTATATATATTAGTGTATTAATTATGTAGTTTTATTGAATATATTTTTAGAACTTTGGTACTTTATATGTGCTTTTGTATTTCAGGTCATTGATCATTAAAGATGCTAAATTGGAGACTTGTACGAGCATGGAATGATATCTCGGGAAGACCGAAGCATGATTTGATGTCTTGCGAAGTGTTACAAGGATTCGGGAAGAGTATGGATGAGAAATCATAAGCCGATGCTAAAACTGAACAAGATGGGTTGACAAAATGCGACCTTGAAGTAAAACAAACATATCCTGAGCTAGAAAATAAGTTACGGAAGCCTTAATATATGAATTTTGGGTTTCTCGACGAGAGGAATCTAAAAATAAGGTTTTCTTAGGTCGCGATGGGATGGTCATATGGCCATTGCGTATTGAGATGGACATAAAAAACGAGTTTTGACCTATATCTTCTATTTTGCGAACCCTAATTAATATTGACGACCACCAGCAGCTATTAGGCGATTTTGGGTGAATTCCAGGGCTACCAATCATCTCTTGATCAATCCTAATGGCCTTCCTCATCATAATTGAAGATCTATCGATTACGATGCTCGGCTAGTCTTCTCCGAATCATACCCAGGATGTAAAGTTTGTAACGATTTCAGTTTTCTCATGTAAATAAGAACATTTATGTATAATTGTTTATGGTTAATCTATGATTATTGATGTTCAGTATTTCTGTATGTTCAGTCGATTTAGGTTTACGTTGATCTGTACGATTAGTTACCAGTTGCTATAATAATTGATCATAGGGTTGTTTGATTAGGTTGAATGCGATAAAGCATATAATTGCCCTTAACTGAGTCACACTGGCAGAGACTGTTTAATAACCAGTGCCGTGTGTAAAGCGATTATTGATGCCTAAGGTTTTGTCTAGTTGATCAGTCTATAGTTAACCGTTAATGATTAATATGTTAGGTTGCATGAGATTACTGTAAGTTGCTTACTTGAAGTCCCGGGTGAAATTTGCTTTTATTATTTGATTGAAACTTGTTTGCTTGTTCGTTTGCTTGATATTAAACTAAAACTATTTGCTTGTGTGATCAGCACTACCAATTATACTTCATAATCTTAGAAATTGTTTACACGATTACATTGACCACATACTCCTAATGGATACGATACCTTATTTACCCTATCTACTTAGGTTATTTAGGTTTTTGCAAGACTCGAACGACGTTCATCAGTGCCCTAATAAGAACCATCCATGTACTTAACTCTTTGTTAAACATATATATAAGGTAATATAAAATATAAAATAAAGAAACGTGATCGTTTCTTTTCTTATTTATCGCAGTTAAATATAAACCCTATGTGTTATGCTTCTGCTATATAAACAAAGGATGTTAAAGATATGATATTTTCAGAGATGAATTTACCATTTAAGAAACCATTTTGGGTACGATGAATCATATTGGAGGATGCCTTTGTGCACTTAGCCGGGGAACCATGTGGGTTATGAAGGAACACAACAATGGTCTAAATGTATTCGTTTAAATTATGTATACTTGATACCACCTATAGTTACACGCCTCTTTGTATTTTGGATAGTGGAAGAATTCTTATGATGATCGGGAGCCCCTCAAAGGACCTCATTATCTATGATTCAACCACAAAGTTGTATAACAAACTCAGCTTTTCACTTGAAGATAAGTATGATTCGAGGATGCATGTTTTGGAGTATGCCGAGAGTCTGGTTTCACCTTCAGATATCATGCCACATGCTTTGTGATCCAGAAGAAAGGTAAATTTAATTAAGAAATAATGTTCCCTTTGAATCCAAGTTTGAGCTTTTTTTTTGAATCCTTTCAGTTTGTTTGTTGGACTTTACAACTAATGTATTTTCTTCTTTTTTAATCTAGAATGTAAGTTTATTCAATTATTAAGTGTACCTAAGCGTGCTGTCTTGTATCTGATTGGGCGGCGCACTATAAACAGCTTGTCGAATCAACGCAAAAATCAATCGCAAGAATCCAAATTCCATGCCTATGATTAGCACTCGTTTACACGTTTTAACATAGATATCATTCAGTAAGTAGGATTACAACTTGTTAACTCAATGTGCAATATAAGTGTTTGATTAGTCATAGAAAACACATATAGTGATGACGGAATTAAAAAATACATAATATACAATTACCCTTTTTGTGGAGCCCATTTAGACCATTTTTGGTTTGTGTTTTCAATCGATTGCCAATTGCCAGTGCCCAGTAGTATAAGTTTGAGCCCATCACTAACTCTTTTGGCCCAATTAACTTAAAATTTGTTGCTATTCTTTAGTTGTTGAACCACAAGATTAATTCCATCTAGAGGTATACAAAACCAGTTTAAAACCTAAACCGAACCGGTTTATAAACTGAAAACCGAACCGATTTGGTCAATGGCTGATCAAAACCGGGTTGACTCAAACCGGTTATTAGACTACGTTGGCTATAGTTTCAGTTTATTATCATTAAGTTCTATATTGTATAGGGTATCTAAATGTATTTAGTATCTCTATATAATTGGTTGTAATCGTATCTCATTAATTCAAAAACACTGATTATTGATGACCGTCGTTTAAGTCAATCAAAAACCTAATTATTCTAAATAGTTAGAGCAAGTAGGATATCGTATCACAAGGAGTATGTGATCAATGTATTCGTGTAACAGATTTCTAATTATGAAGTGACTGATTTTTAGTGCTGATCACACAAGCAATTTTACTAAATGTAGAGAACTAAGCAACGAACAAATAAACGAGTTGTAAGCAGTTAACAAAGCAAATCACACCCGGGAATTCAAGTAAACAACCAACAGTATCTCATGCAACCTAACAGGTTAATTATTAATGATTAACTGAAAACTGATCAGTCAGACAAAACCTTAGACATCAACAATTACTTTACACACGGCACTGGTTATCAAACAGTCATTGCCAGTGTGACTCAGTTAAGGGCAATTGTATGTTTTATCGTATTCAATCTAACCAAACAATTATATGACTAATTATCTAGCAACTGGTAACAGATCGTTCAGACCAATGTAAACCTAAACCGATCGAACACACAGAAATACCAAACATCAATAATCATATATCAATCATAAATAATAATACACAAGTTTTCTTAATCACATGAGAAAAATTGTAAAGGTTACAAACTATACATCCTGGGTGCGGTTTTAGGAGATTAGCCGAGCCTAGACATCATCAAATCTTCGATACGGGTGATATGAATCATGCGGAGGGTCTTGGCACAAGCTATGATGGTGGAAATCGCCTCTTAGAGCTGCTGGAATCGCCTTCGGTTCGTCAAAACGGAGTTAGGGTTGTTAATGATGAAGAATATGATTATAACCTAATTTTCCCGTTTTTTATGTCCATCGCGATACGCGATGGCCATATGACCATTCCATCGCGTATCGCGACCTAAGAAAACCTCATTTTCAGATTCCTCTCGTCGAGAAACCCAAAATTCATATATTATGGCTCCCGTAACTCATTTTCTAGCTCAGGATATGCTCGTTTTACTTCAAGGTCGCATTTTGTCAACCCATCTTGTTCAGTTTTAGCATCGGCTTATGATTTCTCATCCATACTCTTCCCGAATCCTTGTAACACTTCCCATGCTCGTACAGGTCTCCCATTTAGCATCTTTAACGATCAATGACCAGAAATACAAAAACACGTATGAAGTACCATAGTTTTAACAGTATACTCAATAAAACTACATAATTAATACACTAATATATATACAAAATACCCGACCATCACATCCCCACACTTATCTTTTGCTTGTCCTCAAGCAAACTCTAAAGTAAACATCAACCTCCATCATAGGTATGTAAATTATCACCATTAATACTAGTAAGGTTTAAGGTCATACCCAGTTCCCCAGACTGACACTTTCTAGATTGACATCCCACAAATAAGGTTAAACGATATTATAAAAACAATAGAGCCGCCCAGACGAGTGTACTTTGTTTCCAGTTAAGGCATACATGTTCATACCCCTCACACTATCAACACTCCTCTCGGTTTAATATCTGGACTAGCAAAAGTTGTGCCAGTATATGTCTTTGCCCTCAAATACCAAGTATGAGTCACAACTTAATAAGCTTGCAGGTCAGTCTTATCTCCACCCATTACCCACCGGTTGCATAAAGACTCGGGCTAGGGTTTTGCTGAGGCTTAAGTTGGGTGCGGAATAGGCATATTTAGTGACTAAGGTGGATAAAACCCAGTTAAACAAATACACAGACAACTAATAAAAACCAAACAGACTTCTAATTACATAACTGAATAAGAACTGACTTTCTTTTTGGCTTTTTTGCATATTATTATTTTTTTCAATTTTTTTTTTGTTTTTTGTTTTTTTTTTGTTTTTTGCAAACTGATAGACAATGCACTGAAGCAAATAATTGTACAACTATGACAAACACATATTTACAATTCAACCGAGACATACGTCATTGTGTATTATGCTCAAAAACTGACTATATACAACTCGATAACGAACTAGATTTCATCACAAAGGGTTAAAATATAATGAAGGTCAAGGCTGAAATGGTGTGTAATGTCTGGTTTAGCAAATAAACAGGAATGAGGTCCAAACGGGCTCCTAGGGGGATAATGTCGGGTAAAGAATTTTATTTAGTGGAGGAAAAGTGTATGTAAAGGTTTTCTAAAGTCCTAATCTCCATACAGGTGGTGGTATTAAGATCTCGAAAAGCATGTGACAAGCAAGTTCTAACTCTGTAAAACATACCGGTTTCCCTCAATCAATGGTGTAAGACATGATTTATATATATTATATAATATGTGTATTAAGTATATGGGGGCATCTCACAATATGTCTGGAATAATGGGTTGCCGATATGAAACATGTATACCCGTCCCCTTGACTCGTTATCCCCGCCGCCTAAACGACCCCATTTTCAACTTCTCTTTTTGAAAACATTCGTGAGTAAAACTATCGAGAAGCTGAAAAACCAACCATGACCAGAAACCTATAACTTGGCATTAATGACAATAATTAACTGTTAACAACTTTGGTGTCCGAACACTCTTCGAGGTACTATCGGGCTAAAATTCTCAAATTTCCCCCATCCCCACACTTGAGGTTTACATTATCCTTAATGTTAAAATATTTAAACAATTAATGAACATTTGAGAGACGGGGTTGAAATTGACTGTTTAACAATTGAAAACCCGGGACTCTAATGTGATGGTTCTACTAGCAATTACACAATTACACTTTTAACATCTAAACTAATAAGACAAAATAAATTATGAAACTGAAATCACCTGATATCCTCGACAATGAAATGGAACAATTGGCTCGCGAACCCTCGTAAACACTCGTGCACACTCGTCTCACACCCAAATACCAAAACTGACAACCAATCCTGCAAAATCTCGAGACGTGTAGAAGCAAGCTTTTCACAAGTGTAAGATATAGGGCTTTCAAGAGTTATAAAAATGATTTTCTGTTAATTTTATTAAAAAAAATTACCGAGCCGAATTAAGTCGTTTCATAATAAATTTTGTTAAAGAAGTTAAAAACGTTAAAAGACCTAACTCACTTTCGTAGGAATCACGATTGCATTTAGCGTACGCAACAAGCCCTTTAAACCCCCCGGTAGCCCGGGTGGACGAGTGAGGTCTTGTGAGGGTTTATAGTGAACTACACCCACAAAGTTCCAAATACAACACAATATACAATAAATCAAAATACAGCAGATAATAACTCAAATAAAAACAAATTGGAAAGATACTTACAAACCCCGGGTTGCCTCCCGGTTAGCGCTGAATTGATGTCTACAGCTCGACAATACCTGAATTCCTCACGGTGGTCGAAGTGCACACTTACCCACCGAGTTTCCAATATGCGCTCGGTAACTTACATGCCAAGTCCATAACCGCTTTACTGTGATTGGCATGCTACTTGAATGATTATTGTGAGGCCGCTTCTTAATTATTTGCCCAATATCTTGCATGCTTACTTTCTTTTCATTGTTTACCAAGCCTTCATCCCCACACTTGTTGTTTGGAATAATAAGTACTGGAGAAGGCATAGGATTCACAATGGCTACCTTGGGCTCTTCATACTCTGAATGAGTTGTATCTTCTACTTGAATCAAAGTTTCACTTTCTTGCTTTGGAAGATCAACAACCTCATTCTCTTCATCACCATCAGACATAGTACCACTAACCAACTCCTATTGGTCTCGTTTGATTTCAATTTTGTCCTCAATATTCGGATTGAGCGAGGCAAAAATTCTTTCATGTCTTAGCTCATATTCCTTTTCTTCTTCCATCATCTATTTCTTTTGTTCCATTAACACGTTCATGATGGCATCGAGCTTAGAATGCAGAATATTTTGTTGCTCTTCATCAAACGACTGAGGATATTCATACTCATCTTCTTCATGAGAATATTCAAAATCATCCTCATCCTATTCTGGTTCAGTGTGTATAATCTCTTCATAAATTTTATTGGTCGACTTAGCCTCGAGAGATTTCCTTTGTTGTTCTGATTCCTTGTTATGCTCAACCATAATATTTATCAATTTGTCAAGTTTGGATTCCACCGTGTCTTGGGAACTTGAGGAATAGGGCATCTCCGGTTCACAGTTGGAATAATACGGCTCTTGATCATTTTGGTCATCCATGTCTGATTGATAATCTTCATCATAATTTGGTAATGTGTGTTGATCAGAGTGTGAATAATATGACAAAATCTCTTTATCTTCATAGCCTATCGTCATATATCTTCGCCCATAGAAACGCTCTTGTCAATTTTGTGCAACTACTGGACAATCCCGATAGTGATACGGGCCTTCACAATAGCAAAAATCACCATAATTACTCATAGTGACAATTGTGTGCTCGGGTTTCGGGATGGGTTTTGGTTTTGACCCATAAGGTGTGACTGTCTGTCCGAGTGGCGGGTGTGTAAAAATTTGTTACCTACACAAACAACACACCCCGCGTAAAATGGAAAAATAAAATAAAAACCAAAAATAAAATTAAAAATTACTAAACTAAACTAAACTAAAATAAACAAAGAAATCAAATAACACGAAAACACTAAGCGCACTAACTCCCCGGCAACGGCGCCATTTTGATGACCGTCGTTTGAGTCAATCAAAAACCTAATTATTCTAAATAGTTAGAGCAAGTAGGGTATCATATCACAAGGAGTATGTGGTCAATGTATTCGTGTAACAGATTTCTAATTATGAAGTGACTGATTTTTAGTGCTGATCACACAAGCAATTTTACTAAATGTAGAAAACTAAGCAACGAACAAATAAACGAGTTGTAAGCAGTTAACAAAGCAAATCACACCCGGGAATTCAAGTAAACAACCAGCAGTATCTCATGCAACCTAACAGATTAATTATTAATGATTAACTGAAAACTGATCAATCAGACAAAACCTTAGACATCAACAATTACTTTACACACGGCACTGGTTATCAAACAGTCCTTGCCAGTGTGACTCAGTTAAGGGCAATTGTATGTTTTATCGTACTCAATCTAACCAAACAATTATATGACTAATTATCTAGCAACTGGTAACAGATCGTTCAGACCAACGTAAACCTAAACCGACCGAACACACAGACATACCAAACATCAATAATCATATATCAATCATAACTAATAATACACAAGTTTTCTTAATCACATGAGAAAAATTGTAAAGGTTACAAACTATACATCCCGGGTGCGAATCTAGGAGATTAGCCGAGCCTAGACATCATCAAATCTTCGATACGGGTGATATCAATCATGCGGAGGGTCTTGGCACAAGCTATGATGGTGGAAATCGCCTCTTGAAGCTGCTGGAATCTCCTTCGATTCGTCAAAACGGAGTTAGGGTTGTTTATGATGAAGAATATGATTATAACCTAATTTTCCCGTTTTTTATGTCCATCGCCATAATCGATGGCCATATGACCATCCCATCGCGTATCGCGACCTAAGAAAACCACATTTTCATATTCCTCTCTTCGAGAAACCCAAAATTCATATATTACGGCTCCCGTAACTCATTTTCTAGCTCAATATATGATCGTTTTACTTCAAGGTCGCATTTTGTCAACCCATCTTGTTTAGTTTTAGCATTGGCTTATGATTTCTCATCCATACTCTTCCCGAATCCTTGTAACACTTCCCACGACATCAAATCATGCTTCGGTATTCCCAAGATATCATTCCATGCTCGTGCAGGTCTCCCATTTAGCATCTTTAATGATCAATAACCTGAAATACAAAAGCACGTATGAAGTACCAAAGTTTTAACAATATACTCAATAAAACTACATAATTAATGCAATAATATATATACAAAATACCCGACCATCAATTATCTTTTCATAACTGATTTGGTATCAGAGCCAAGATCAGCTCTTTGTTTTTCTCTAACCCTAATCTTTGCCTTATTAAATGACCATGATTTTGTGGTCACCAAACTTGTGCAAAAGAACCCGCAGGCACTTATTGTTGCTGCCTTTACTCCTTCACAGCAGCCCTACACTGCTCCTGGTCTCTTAAAATCTCAACCAACCCTTGAACAACTACAACAACAACTCCAAAATATCCAGTTGATGGCCTCTCAGTTGGGTCACCAACTGAATCCGAATCTTTCACCACAACCCCATGCCTATTTTGGATCTCGATCATACAACACAAATCGCGGTAACAAGAACAACCGTGGCCACTCTCGGGGCAACTCACGTGGCTCTCTCAACTCACGTCCTAGAGACAATGGTGGAAGCAGGCAATTTTTATGGGCCTCCACTCAAAACACCGTGTATGGTCACTGCAGTCGTTGTGGAATTGGGCATCTACCTTCTCAATGCCCAAATCAGCCCAATCAGCAAAATCGGCCCACTCCACTGACCAATTTTTCCGCCTTTTCGGATGGAGCTTCTTCTTATGGAAGTGCTTGGAAACCCGACACGGGTGCAACCCATCATGCCACTACAGATTTAACTAGCTTGGACAACTCTGAGGCATACTATGGTAATGATTCATTATTTGTAAGCAATGGTAATTCCATACCCATTTTACACATTGGCTCATCTAAATTCCACTCTTCAAACAAAACCTTTAACCTTTCAGATACTCTTCATGTTCCAGAACTTAAACAAAACCTTTTATCTATGCAAAAATTTTGTCGTGACAATAATGTATTCTTTGAATTTCACTCTTCTCATTTTGTTGTGGAGGACGAGTCTACACACAGTACCCTCCTCACGGGCCCCAATGAACAGGGTTTTTACTCTATTCGCCTTCCGCAACTCAAGTCTCTGTCCAAGGTTGCCTTCACTGCTGTCAAAGCTTCCTCGAATATTTGGCATCAACAGTTGGGACATCCTCACGCTCAAGTATTTAAATCTATTGTTTCTTATTGTTCTTTACCTGTTTTGGACAAATTATCAAACATTTTATGTTCTTTTTGTCAAATGGGAAAATCAACTAAATTGCATTTACCAGATTCTAATTTTCGTAGTTATAATATCTTGGATCTTGTTTATTGTGATGTTTGGGGTCAGTCACCGGCACCATCGCTTGATGGTCACCGGTATTTCCTATTGTGTGTTGATCATTGTACTCGATATATGTGGTTTTATCCCTTAACTCAAAAATCGGATGTTTATGTTATATTAACAAACTTTATAACCATGGCTGAACGTCAATTTAACACTAAATTAAAATGCATCCAATCCGATTTGGGAGGTGAATTCCGCTCCCTTACCAACCTTTGTCGCAACCTTGGCATCATCCATCGCCTTTCTTGCCCACACACCAGCGAGCAAAACGGAATTGTGGAACGCCGACATCGGCACGTTGTTGAAACGGGTCTCTCTCTATTGGCTCATTCATGTCTTCCCTAATGTTTCTGGCACTTTGCCTTCAAGACAGCCATTTACCTAATCAATTGGCTTCCCTCACGTGTCTCCTCAAACAAATCTCCATTTGAACAGGTTTTTAACGATAAACCCGATTACGCTTTTCTAAGAGTTTTTGGATCACAATGTTTTCCTTATCTCCTGTCACACCTCCAATATAGGCCTAGGAGTGTGAACCATAGTTGGTACCAAATTTGTAAAATATCAGAGTTACGGGTTTAAGCGGAAAACTTTATGAAAACAAAGGATCGATAATATAAATATTTACATTACAAAATACGAGACGAAAGTCTCGATTTGTTTTACTTGTTTATAAGATTACAAAAAACACCATGTTTTAATATTTACAATAAAGATCCGAGCCATCGGATACTTGAGCTTCCTCGTCCTTAAATCTCTACTCATGATTACCTACAAAATGTAAATAAAATACGTCAGCAACGAATGCTGGTGAATATGCTGATGCTTAAAATATATTCTTTACTTAATTACCCCTCGAGACCACGTAAGTCTCGGCCCATCTTGACTTAGGAATAATTAAGATAAACAATCATCATAAACTCGAGTCTCTGCACTAGGTCACCTCAGCGAAACACCGCAGCGTTTATGACATAACTTAGGACTACAAATATACACATGTCCATTCCCCACTCGGACGTAAGTTAGGTTCGGCCCATCGTGGCTGGAGGTCGTGACCGAGCGTGGTGCGATGTGCCCACCGCGTTCCACATATGAAAGGATCCAGACAAAAGTATACCATACCCTGAGGGCTGGCTTATACTCTTATTTATAATTTTTTTTAGAAACACATAGCCTCATGTAAAGTTTTGCATAAAATCAAGTAGACTTTGTTTGAAAACAAGTTTGTAAAAGTGGGGCGTGTTCACCTTTTCAATGGGATCGGCTTCCAACACCGTCCGTTAATCTTTCTTCACTGTCTCGCACCTATAGTACGAGTATAACATTCATTAGTCGGATACACGATCCGGCTTAAGACCTTTAGTCTTATTTATCTCGATGAACCTTTAGTTCATTATTTTATTTTACTTTAAAACCTTTAGTTAAAAAGTAATCTTTATAAACCTTTACTTTATTTATAAAACCCGACGTTTCTTCTTCATTAAGAAACGTATTCTTTTCTTTTATTATTTAAGTATATTCATAATACTTAAATAATATATTTCATAACAAAGAATAATCTTATATATATATACATCTATTTATATATATATTTTATCTTTTCTTTTCTTTATTTTCTTTGTTATATCTTTCTTTGATTATCGAGAATAATTTCGACTTAGGGTATTAAGCCCTTTCAATATTTTATTATTATTTTGGTCGGGTATTATGCCTACCTTTGTCGGCTTGATAAACCCTAGTCACTTGGGCATCACTTCGTCGCCGCTCAATCAACACTCTTTCCTTGCAAAATCTTTTCTCCTTACTTGGCACGCTTTTTGAGACACCAACACTCTTGGCACGCACTTCGAGGAAATCACCGGGTCGTCGGGGCAGCACTTCCTTCTTAACTCGGAATGTCGATGGAAATTGGCACGTATATCGAAGTAATGGGCACGTAAAACGAGGTTTCAGGGCACGTTTATTGAGAGGGATCGTTGGCACGTAACTAGAGGTAGTGAGAGAGTCTAGAGGGAGAGAGTATGTGTGTGAAAATTTGGTGTCAGTGGATCAATCCCGCAGCCCTCCTATTTATACCCATTTTTGAACCCCATCGCGGTACGCGATGGGTTCCCTGGCTCCCCTATCGCGTACCGCGATATAGGGTTGGTGAGTCAGGGTGTAGACCTGCCACGTGTCGACAAGTGGCAGGCACCGCCACACGTGTCAACACGTGGTGACACGTGGCAGCAGGTGCTGCCACCGTGTGCCACGTGGCACACGTGTAACGCTGTATCAGACACCTCATCGCGATACGCGATGGGTGTCTTTCTCGACCCTGTCGCGTAGCAAGATGGGTCAAGAAAACAGAAATTTCAGTTTAGTCCCTGGAGTTTGGAAATTGGCAGAATTGGTCCCTTGACTTTTGAAAGTTAACATTTTTTGCCCGAATTTTACGTGATGTTACATCCTCCCCACCTTGAAATAAATCTCGTCCTCGAGATTTCTTACGAGAATAAGTGGGGGTACTTCTTTCTCATTTCAGACTCGAGTTCCCAAGTATATTCGGGTTCTCGTCGGGAGTCCCATTTTACTTTCACAATTTTCAAGGTTCGTCTTTTAAGTTTTTTGGTTTTCGAATCTTCAATTTGAATTGGTCTTTCAATGAATTTTAAATTCTCGTTAATTTCTACATCTTTTAGTGGCATTGAAAGAGATTCATCGGCTAAACACTTACGTAGATTCGAAACATGGATTACGTCATGTATCCCTTGCATTTCCTCGGGTAGTCGCAAACGGTATGCGATGATACCAATTCGTTCGAGTACTTCGAAGGGTCCAACGAATCGAGGACTTAGTTTGCCTTTCTTGCCGAATCGGACTACGCCTTTCCACGGCGAGACTTTCAAAAGAACTTTGTCACCGACATTAAACTCTAACGAATTTGAAGAACATTGTCAGTAGTTTCTTGGACTATCTCGGGTCCAGATAATTGATTATTTCCGGTTTCAGACCAGCACACGGGCGTTCTACATTTTCGTCCATACAACGCCTCGAATGGTGCAGTTTGAATACTCGTATGATAACTGTTGTTATACGAAAATTCCATTAGAGGTAAGTGGTCATCCCAACTTCCTCCTAAGTCAATCACACATGCGCGGAGCATATCTTCCAACATTTGGATTGTCCTTTCACTTTGTCCATCGGTTTGTGGATGATAGGCGGTGCTAAGGTTTAGCTTTGTGCCGAGTGCTTGTTGGAAGCTTTTCCAAAAGTGAGACGTAAAACGACTGTCTCGATCGGATATTATAGATAGCGGTACTCCATGCAAAGCAACGATATTGTTTACATAAATACGCGCTAATCTATTCATTGAGTACGACTCATTAATAGGAATGAAATGTGCGGACTTAGTTACACGGTCCACAATCACCCATATAGCATTATGTTATCGAGTCGTTTTTGGGAGTTTGGTAATAAAATCCATTGTGATTAACTCCCACTTCCATACGTGAAGTTCGGGTTGCTGTAGCAGTCCCGAAGGCTTTTGGTGTTCAGCCTTGACTTTTAAACAAGTGAGACATTTCGCAACATACGAAGCAACATCCTTCTTCATTCCGTTCCACCAATAATTCGCTTTAAGATTTTGGTACATTTTGTCGCTTCCGGGATGCATTGTATATTTGGACTTATGGGCTTCGTTTAATATCTTCTCGCGCAATCCTCCAACGATTGGTACCCAAATTCTATTGCCAAGTCTAAGGATACCATCGTCACTCTTGACTAGCGGGTCAATGGTGCCGTTTCGTTTTTCGTCAGAAATTTGATTTTTGTTAATCGCTTGAGTTTGCGCGGATTTGATTTGGTCGATAAGATCAATTTGAAGTTCTAGCCTTAAAGCTCGGACTCTTTTCGGCTTTTCGTGCTCTTTACGACTTAAGGCGCCGGCCACAACGTTGGCCTTACCTTAGTGATAGACAATTTCACAGTCATAGTCGTTTAGAGTTTCCATCCAGCGTCGTTGGCGCATATTAAGTTCTTTTTGATCGAATATGTGTTTTAAACTCTTGTGATCGGTGTACACGACAAATCTTACTCCATAGAGATATTGCCTCCATATCTTAAGTGCAAAGATTATGGCGCCTAACTCTAGATCATGAGTTGTGTAGTTCTTTTCGTGCATTTTAAGTTGTCGAGAGGCGTAAGCTATAACTTTCTTGCGTTGCATCAACACACATCCCAAGCCGGAATGTGATGCATCACAAAAGACAACGAAGTCTTCGATACCTTCTGGCAAAGCCAATATAGGAGCTTGGGTAAGCTTTTGTTTAAGTATATCAAACGCCTCTTGTTGCTTTGTTCCCCATTCATATTTAATGTTTTTATGAGTTAGAGAGGTTAAGGGAACAGCGATTAAGGAAAAATTTTCGATGAACCTTCGATAATAGCCGGCCAATCCCAAGAAACTTCGGATCTCGGTTGGCGACTTTGGAACCTCCCACTTTGAAATGGCTTCAATCTTAGCGGGATCTACTTGTATTCCGTTAACGTTTATTATGTGACCAAGAAATTGCACTTCGTGTAACCAGAACTCGCATTTCGAGAACCTGGCGTACAACTTCTTGGTCCTAAGGATTTCAAATAAGGTTCGAAGGTGAACTTCATGATCATCCTTTGACTTAGAGTAAATAAGTATGTCGTCGATGAAGACGATAACGAATTTATCCAAGTAAGGCTTGCAGATACGGTTCATCATATCCATAAACGCGGCTGGCGCATTAGTGAGTCCGAATGGAATAACGGTGAACTCATAATGGCCATACCTTGTTCGGAAGGCGGTTTTAGGAATGTCTTCGGATTGAACCTTAAGTTGGTGATAGCCGGAACGAAGATCGATCTTGGAAAAGTAGCTAGCACCTTGCAATTGGTCGAATAGATCATCGATACGCGGAAGTGGATAACGATTCTTGATTGTAACTTTGTTGAGAGCTCGGTAGTCGATGCACATCCACATGGATCCATCTTTCTTTTTGACAAATAATATCGGCGCTCCCCATGGCGATGAACTTGGTCTTATGAAACCTTTCTCGAGAAGTTCGTCCAATTGCTTCTTTAGTTCTTTCATCTCGGTTGGCGCGAGGTGATATGGTGCCTTGGCGATCGGAGTAGTTCCAGGAATAAGATCGATTCTAAACTCTACTTCACGATCGGGTGGAATGCCGGGGAGTTCATCGGGAAATACATCGGCATAATCAGAAACAACAGGATCGTCTTTGATTTCTTTGGGTTTCGATTCTTCGGTGACGTAGGCCATGAATGCTAAGCATCCTTGATTCAAACATTTGTTTGCCCTTATCATGGAGATTAGGCTAACTTGGCCAGCGTCCTTGTCCCCTTCAATTCGTATAATACGTTTATCGGGGGCTTGGAGTTCAACAGTCTTGGTATTGCAAAGGATACGTGCATGGTTGTCGGATAACCAATCCATACCCAATACAACATCAAAACCAGCAAGAGTCATAGGTAATAATAGAATAGGCAAAACATAACCGGCTAACAAGATTTTTCCGTTTTCAAAAGCTTTGGAGATTTTAACAATGTCGCCATTAGCGGTTTCGACGCTTAGAGTTTTATTAAGTTTGATTAAAGGTTCGTTTAATAGACTACAAAATTTATAATCTATAAAACTTAAATTGGCTCCTGAATCAAACAAGACTCAAGCATAAGCGTTGTTAACAAGAAACGTACCGGTGATAGTTTCCGGCATGTCAGCCGCTTTCTTCGTATCAAGAACAAAGACCTTTGCATTGCCCTTCTTGGGCTCGTTCTTTTGACCGATACCACCCGCACCACCAGCCGTGGGTTTATTTTTAGGACACTCGAAGCTAAGATGTCTCATCTCCTTACAGTTATAGCAGGTCATCTTTTTCTTCCAACAATCGGCCGTAGAGTGGCCGGGTCTATTGCATGATTCACAGACTCGTGAGGCGAAGTTGCATCTACCTCGAGGATACTTCTTGCAAATTTTACATTGAGGGACGCCGAGATTGGAGCTAGATCTTCGTTGGTCAACCCCTTTACCTTTGAAACGGGTATCTCCACCTTTTCTCGAGTCATGTGCTGGTACAACCTTCTTATCTTCCTCCTTATTGCGGATCATTCCGCCCATCAGATATCCAGCCAACTCCATCGCGGAGTCGGCAGTTTGTGGCAAGTGCGATCTTACCATGTCACGAATTTCTCGTGGCAATCCCCAAATGTAACGAGTGACTTTACTTGATTCGGGGGTTACCAATTGAGGTACCAAGCGACAATGCTTGTGAAATTTTGTGTTATACTCACGAAGGTTTATTCCGATAACCTTATGAGTCAAGAACTTTGTTTGAATTTGATCTGTCTCGTGCATCGGACAGAACTTTGACATCACTAATTCCTTGAACTCATTCCATGTCAGTTTATACATTATTTCCCTTCCTCTACTCATCACTAGCGTGTTCCACCACTCAAGTACTTCGCCTTTGAACATCAGGGCGGAGTATTGTATTTTCTCTTCTTCCGAACATTTTCTTGTAATTACAATTGTTTCCATCTCTTCGAGCCATCTTACGGTCGCAATGACTCCTTTGTCACCATAAAATTCCTTCGGCCCGTAATATTTAAAGTCTTTGAATGAACATCCCCCGATTTTCAGTTTCTTAAATTCTTGTATTACGCCTCCATCGGCATTTGATTCGTGCATGCTTTCGTCTATGCGGGAAGGTCTTGATCGAGGTTTCGAAACAGACTTTCGAGAAGGATTTTCAGAATGAGAATGTTTTGTTTGGGATCTATTTTCAGATGCTTCTCTAACAGCCCTATCGATCATTTGTTGTATTTGATTCATGTATTTTTCGGGAATCGGATCCTCTCATTCTCGGCTTCCTTTCGGGAAACCTCATGGTTATCGCTTTGTCTAGACATTCTCTTTTAAATCTTTTTATCTTTTATATTCTTTTGATCTGAAATTTAACACATTTCTTTTCTTATTATACAAGTTTTATTTATTTCACATTCATATACATATCATAAATGATATGTATTTTAATTTACAACATACTTTATATATCGTTTAAAACGATATATAAGATCCTATCCTTATTACATATGGTACATCTCATACACATATCATACAAACTATTTTATGCACATAAACTTTTTCTTCTCATGCCATCCTCTTCTCAATCTTTTATAAACTTCCTCACAACTTTAGTGAGCTTGTTGCATTTGCGAAGAAGTTTGTCTCCCATTTTCTTTTTATTCTTTCCATCAGCATCAATCTTCTTCCTCAACTCATCAGTTTCCTGTAAGGCTCGATCCAAATGCTCCTCCTGGGACTGCGGTATGTCGGTAGGATACCCATATCTTGGAGGTGGGTCGCGGTAACCCATCATCACAATGTCGTAGTGGTTCTTGGGATCTGGGTATGGTGATGCAGTCACATCGGAGGGATAATTGAAGAATGCATCGGCTGCTTTATTTTGGTCACGAATTTCATTGGCCTGTTCTTCAATGGATGGAATCTCGCCTTGATATGGTGGGAAACTTGTTGACGCCTTTCCCTTGAGTTCATGGAGGAATTTCATGTACGGGTCCACAAATCCATAGCTTGGGGTTGAGTGTTGCTCCTCCATTGGTGTGGTTACTTCATTTGGATTGTCCGGATACTCCTCTTCAGGGTCGGTTTCCTCATTTGGTTCCTCTTCGGTCATTTCTGGATCAATTTCCTCTTCCGGTTCCTTTTCTAGCTCTTCTTCAGTCATTGCCGACATATGGATCTTCTCATAAGGCATAATTACCCTCATCTTGGGCTTGTGAGATGGCTCTCCTTTGTTGATGTGAGATTTGGCAGTATCCATTGTTGAAGTGCCGGTATGCCACCTTCTTTGGTCGGAATGGCATTTCATCCATTCGGAAGAAGGAGAATTGGGTTCCTCCTTACTTGTTTGTTGGCAAGAAAATTGTATGACGGATGCGGATTTGGCGGCGCATATGTTTGATCTGAGTAATGTAGTGGGGTCTCCATCGGTTGATATGTTGGTACCTCTAATGAGTGATACATTGGCAGACTTGTCGGGTGATAACTCGAGTGTCTTGGCGGTTGGTATACTTGATGTGGAGTGTTGTCTAAATGGTAGATAGGACTTGGTTCCATGTTGGGATGTTGGCTAGGTCCTTCATTGAAATTGAAAAATGACTCAAAATAATCCTTGCTCATAATGTCCTTGGGGAATTTATAATACTTCCTTGTTCTTCTTGCTTCATTATCATAATACTTCATTAATTCTTCATACGACATCTTTTTGGGTGGTTTAGAATGTAGAGAGGGAAAGAAAGGGTTACCAACCAATCTTATCCCTATTCAAATAAACAAGTAAGTATTTCCTATGCTTGAATCGAAGCTTGGGTATTGTTTTATGATACCCAATTCGCTAAGATCGATGACTCTGATACCAACCTGTCACACCTCCAATCTAGGCCTAGGAGTGTGAACCGTAGTTGGTACCATATTTGTAAATATATCAGAGTTACGGGTTTAAGCGGAAGACTTTATAAAAACAAAGGATCGATAATATAAATATTTACATTACAAAATACGAGACGAAAGTCTCGATTTGTTTTACTTGTTTATAAGATTACAAAAAACACCATGTTTTAATATTTACAATAAAGATATCTGAGCCATCGGATACTTGAGCTTCTTCGTCCTTCGAGCTCTACTCATGATTACCTACAAAATGTAAATAAAATACGTCAGCAACGAATGCTGGTGAATATGCTAACGCTTAAAATATTTTCTTTACTTAATTACCCTTCGAGACCACGTAAGTCTCGGCCCATCTTGACTTAGGAATAATTAAGATAAACAATCATCATATACTCGAGTCTCTGCACTAGGTCACCTCATCTAAACACCGCAGCTTTTATGACATAACTTAGGTACTACAAATATACACATGGCCATTCCCCACTCGGACGTAACTTAGGTCCGGCCCATCGTGGCTGGAGGTCGTGACCAAGCGTGGTGCGATGTGACCACCGCGTTCCACATATGAAAGGATCCAGACAAACATATACCATAGCCTGAGGGCTGGCTTATACTCTTATTTATAATGTTTTTTTAGAGACACATAGCCTCATGTAAAGTTTTGCATAAAATCAAGTAGACTTTGTTTGAAAACAAGTTTGTAAAAGTGGGGCGTGTTCACCTTTTCAATGGGATCGGCTTCCAACACCGTCTGTTAATCTTCCTTCGCTATCTCGCACCTATAGTACGAGTATAACATTCATTAGTCGGATACACGATCCGACTTAAGACCTTTAGTCTTATTTATCTCGATGAACCTTTAGTTCATTATTTTATTTTACTTTAAAACCATTAGTTAAAAAGTAATCTTTATAAACCTTTACTTTATTTATAAAACCCGACGTGTCTTCTTCATTAAGAAACGTATTCTTTTCTTTTATTATTTAAGTATATTCATAATACTTAAATAATATATTTCATAACAAAGAATAATCTTACATATATATATACATCTATTTATATATATATTTTATCTTTTCTTTTCTTTATTTTCTTTGTTATATCTTTCTTTGATTATCGAGAATAACTTCGACTTAGGGTATTAAGCTCTTTCAATATTTTATTATTATTTTGGTCGGGTATTATGCCTACCATTGTAGGCTTGATAAACCCTAGTCACTTGGGCAGCACTTCGTCGCCGCTCAATCAACACTCTTTTCTTGCAAAATCTTTTCTCCTTACTTGGCACGCTTTTCGAGACACCAACACTCTTGGCACGCACTTCGAGGAAATCACCGGGTCGTCGGGGCAGCACTTCCTTCTTAACTCGGAATGTCGATGGAAAGTGGCATGTATATCGAGGTAATGGGCACGGAAAACGAGGTTTCGGGGCACGTTAATTGAGAGGGATCGTTGGCACGTAACTAGAGGTAGTGAGAGAGTCTAGAGAGAGAATATGTGTGTGAAAATTTGGTGTCAGTGGATCAATCCCGCAGCCCTCCTATTTATACCCATTTTTGAACCCCATCGCGGTACGCGATGGGTTCCCTGGCTCCCCTATCGCGTACCGCGATATAGGGTTGGTGAGTCAGGGTGTAGACCTGCCACGTGTCGACATGTGGCAGGCGCCGCCACACGTGTCAACACGTGGTGACACGTGGCAGCAGGTGCTGCCACCGTGTGCCACGTGTCACACTGTGTCAGACACCTCATCGCGATACGCGATGGGTGTCTTTCTTGACCCTGTCACGTAGCGCGATGGATAAAGAAAACAGAAATTTCAGTTTAGTCCCTAGAGTTTGGAAATTGGCAGAATTGATCCCTTGACTTTTGAAAGTTAACATTTTTGGCCCGAATTTTACGTGATGTTACATCTCCGCCCATACAACCGCCACAAAATCTAGTTCCGTTCTACTCATTGTGTCTTTCTTGGCTATAGCCTTTCTCATCATGGCTATCGGTGTTTTGATCCTTCCACTGAACGTATTTACATTGCTCGGCATGTTTGATTTAATGAACATGTCTTTCTGTATACACCTTCACCAAAGCCGAACCCATATCCACCTACATCCTCCCCGTACATCTCTATCTTTCCTAATCCACCGCCTGGTTTCTCACCAGAACCTAACACACCAGCCCCGACCTCGTCCCCAGCCAACGAACCATCTCCACCACCTTCACCATCTCACCCGTCTCCTGCTAACCCTACCCCCATGGCCCAACCCTCTGCTGCCCAACCCTCGGCTGCCCAAACATCCCATTCCTCGGTTGCCCAGCATGCGCCCACGACTGCCCAACAACCAGCCCCTCCCCCTATGGATGCTCGTTCAAGACCCCCCAACCTCAGACAACACCCTAAACGACCATATCGGTATAACCCGACCGCTTACCTAGCCAAGACCACCTCCTCCTTACCCATTGAACCAACTAGCTTTACTATTTCCAACAAATATGCTGAATGGCTTCATGCTATGTTCGAAGAATTGGACGCGCTTCACAAAAATGGCACGTGGACTCTTGTGCCTCCTGTTCCTAACGCTAATATTTTTGACTGTAAATGGGTTTACAGGTTAAAAACTGATGAACATGGTAACATCAGCAGGTTCAAAGCCAGACTGGTTGCGAAAGGCTTTCATCAACAACATGGCGTGGACTATCATGAGACGTTTAGTCCTGTAATCAAACCCGCCACAATTCAGACCATATTGTCCTTGGCTGTTACGAACAAATGGTCCCTGAGAAAACTGGATATTCAGACCGCTTTTCTGCATGGTGATCTTGAGGAAACCGTCTATATGCGCCAACCGCAGGGGTTCGTTGATCCTACAAAACTGGATCATATTTGTTTTTTGCACAAATCCTTATATGGCCTCAAACAGGCTCCCCGTGCCTGGTTTAACAAATTGTCTGGTGCTCTTCATCAGTTGGGGTTCTTTGGGTCCAAAACTGACCCATCGTTGTTCATTCTCCATTCATCGGGTTCTTTGGTTTATCTCCTGGTTTATGTGGATGACATCATCATTACCAGTAACCATCTTGACACGGTTGACAAGCTCATTACCCGCCTCAATTCACTTTTTGCTCTTAAATATTTGGGGGCAACTACATTATTTTCTCGGGGTGGAGGTTGTTCACAAGAAATCAGATTTGGTTCTTTCCCAATGAAAATATATTTGCGCTATTTTACATCGGGCGGGCCTGGCTGTCTGCAAACCAATTTCCACTCCTATGCACACCTCTCATGTCTTACTTCCTGATGATAGTCCTCTCTTGGACGATCCCTCTCGGTATAGACAAACAGTTGGCGCCATTCAGTACGCGACCCTTACTCGTCCTGATATTGCGTTTGCAGTCAATCGGGTGTGTCAGTTCATGCATGCTCCAACGGAAAATCACTGGGTTGCTGTCATACGCATCTTGCGTTATTTACAGGGTACTATGACTATGGGTCTTTGGTTTCGTCACAACACGAGCTATCGGCTACAAGCCTTCTCTGATTCTCACTGGACCACTAATGTGCAGGCATTCTCTGATTCTGACTGGGCTGGTTGTCCAATCGATCGCCGCTCCACGGGGGGATTTGCTACATACTCGGGTTCAAACCTCATCTCCTGGTCAGCTCGCAAACAACAAACAGTTTTTCGCTCCTCTACTGAATCAGAGTACAAGGCCATTGTAGATACTGTTGCAGAATTAATTTGGCTAAAGTCTATTCTTCGTGAACTTGGCTTACAAAGCGAGGCACCGACACTTTGGTGTGATAACCTTGGTTCCACATATCTCACCGCCAATCCGGTGTTTCATGCCCGTACTAACATATCGAGGTTGACTACAACTTTGTTCGTGAACAAGTTACTCAAGGTCATCTCAATGTCAAGTTTATTTCAACCAATGATCAAATAGCCATGGGCGACCCTTGGGTTGGGCGAGCCGGACAACCGTCCGAGGTACGTAATTCTTGGGGGCCCAGAATTATTTTTATATATATTTTTAATCTTTTATGTAGTGATAGAAGTTTTCATGAAGGAAATGAGTTGCAGAGATAAAATGAAGAAGAAGATGGTTGTTGAATAAAAATACTATTTTTTTACTTGGCTTTTTGTTCTCTTTTCTCTCTAACACCACCAAACAATCATTCACTTTATAATTTATATGCATACTTTTTTCACTTTAAATTAAGTCGTAAATTTATTTTTATTTTTTATTTATTACTATTTAGTATTTACTAAGATACTAAGATGTAAATTTATTTTTTGTTTTTTTTATTACTAAATGAGTAAACGATTTGAATAACTAACAGTTTTTTACTTTTACTTTTTTATTCTAACAAGATATTTAACCTGCGCGATGCGATGGGCGTTAAGGTGATATACAAAATGAAATTGGGCTAAGTTCCAACCAATAACCATAAAGCATAACATATTACAATACCTTAAAACTCTACATATGATCGATCCAATTTATATGATCATTATATGATCACAGCTATATGTTCGACATACCAAAAGTTTCCCAAAACCTTGTGAGTCGATGGAGTTGTTGAAAACATAATACCTTAGCAATGATTGTAATGGCCATTAATGGCATATCTGTTAAAACCTTGTGTCCTTTCACAGCTAGTAGAAGGTAACATTCCTCAATATCAAGTCATAATATGCTCAAGAGTGAAGACATATATGAAGTTTCCCATACTACCCTACATCACGAAGCGGAAATTTACCGTGTATTCTTCAAACTGTGTATTTATACAACCACCTTAGAAAAAAGTGGCTACTGGTTCAGACCGTGCCAAGCCGAAATCACATACTGTCTTTCAATTGGGTCAAACCTGATGCGCAGGTTCTTAGTTTTATTTGTATGAAGATCTTTATCTGACAAAAAAAATATAAAAAAAAACTAATTAATGGCTTACGGGCCTCTCACAAACTTGAAATAACTAAAAAAAAACTCATCAATATTGATCTGTAAATGTGGTCCCAGATAGGCACCATCTTTTTTTAGCCTCGCCATCTTTTTTTAGCCTTAAGATCTCAACCTATGAACTATAAAGTAAATGAACTGATGAATTACCTTAATATGAGCTTTAGTTGATGGTAGCATATATGAATCTCTACTGCAAGCTAATAAACAGATAACATATAGTGGTCAACATAAATAGAACACATAGGCATACCTCTAAATAAGTCAACATAAATGGATATAAAAAGAGTACCTGAACATCAATGACCAGTCCTAGTTGATAAAAATTCTCCTTTTCCTTTGTGAATCAAACTATCAAAAACATAAAGATATTGATAAGTTAGGCAGCATTAAGAAAACACCTAATAGACAACAAAACATATTACCGGCCTAAAAAACAAAAAAATAACTTTTTAACAAAAAATTGACATATTCAAATCATAAATACTAAGTCCTAACCCAATAGTCGAATAAAAATAACATAAATTATAAAAATTGGCACTCTTCTAAACAAACCTCAACTACAACTACTATAAAGATATTCTTGAATAAAGTGAAGATCCGAGGATGTTAGTTTACCTTTTATATGAGATTTAAACCCTCTATATACTGGGTTTCTCTTTTAGGGTTTCATCATCGTCATGTCGCCGCCGCCATCAAGGGTTCGAATCGGAATCTGCCAACGGAATACACATGTGATTTAAAATTCCTACAACAACGAAGCCGACGACAGCCAGATAACCACCACACCACCGCCAGAAACCACCACTCCGTCGCCAGCAAGGGTTCCGAGTCGGATCCCGGTAACGACAGATGGTGTCGCGGACATATGATTGTACCGGCGACACGTAAATAAGATGTCTGATTAGAATAAACGAAAGTGAGTGAGAGAAAGAGAGAGAGAGAGATAAATAAGATGAAGATGGATAATTGAGTGAGAGAGGAGAGTATGAATACAGAATACATGTTTGTGGTGAGACAGGTGTGTGGCTGGAAACAGAGAGGTAAACAAAATCGTGTTGTTGAGCTTTGATAATTTCATGAATAGTACAGACGGACAACATATTGGTTTTTAATATTTATATAATTCTATATGATTATTATATTTTCTATATCAAGCTTTTAACTTTGCTGACTATAAATTTATATGACTTACTCTAATTTTTAATTTAATAATACATGTTTATTTCTTTTAAATTTTTTCTCTAGAAGAATATGTTGTAAAAGAAACTTTAAACAATAGTTGGGTTCTATCCTCTCTTCTAAATACCAATGAAATCAATACTCAAAGAAGTTAGAAAAACTTTTTGAAGAATAAATGATTGGTGATCTTGTTCTCCGTAAACCGATTAATGATTAATAATTTTAAATATACACCCTAAAAAAAATTTTATATCCAAAACCCATTTAAACTATACGGGCCTTTTTTCCAGCTCGGCCAAGGTATATAAATCCTCGAGAACGGCCCTGCAAATAGCTGATATCTTTACGAAGCCCTTGTCTTCTCAAAAGTTTGAGTTTTTGCCGTCCAAGTTGCAGATTGCTAACCGCCCTGAACTTGCGGGGGAATATTAGACTATGTCGGCTATAGTTTCAGTTTATTATTATTAAGTTCTATATTGTATAGGGTATCTAAGTGTATTTAGTATCTCTATATAATTGGTTATAATCGTATCTCATTAATTCAATAATATTGATTATCTTTTCATAACTGATTCCGGTTTAGAAGCAAGATAGGCCGGTCTGCTTAAGTTGGTTCGGGCCGGTTTTAAACCGGTTTTAAAACCGATTTTTCCCAAACCGGTTTGGTAAATTTTAAGAAAAACCGGTCCTGAAACTGGCGGTTTGGGTCTGTTTGGAAACCGGTTTGGGTGAAACCGGTTTTAAACTCAAACCGGTTCGGTTCGGTTTGCCTAAATCCGGTCCCAAACCGGTTTTTTTTACACCTCTAATTCCATCTTATTAGTTCTCCTTCACTTAACAAAAAATCACTAGGTTTTTTCCATGGTAAAGAAACAACTCATAATTAATTTATGATACGTTTAACTCGATTGCAACTACATACATAGTTTATAACTTAATATTCAGTTTAGTTTGTGACGTGTTTAGCTGATTTACAACTAATGAGAAAGTTAACGTACAAATTAAATTAACGCGTTAACAGTGAGAATCAAGTAGAGTAATTATGTAATTAAATCATAATGATTTAATTATATAATTACCCTACTTGTATATATAATTACTATACTTGATTATCATAGTTAGCACGTTAATTTAATTTGTATTTTATCCAAATCCTACAACTAATTAACTTGTCTAGATGAATACGTACATGTAGGGGTTGATCAAATCATCAAACGGGTCTTACTCGTCAAAACTTACCCGAACCCGGTTAATGGAAAGACTATACTCGGGAACCAACTCTAATGTTAATACTCGGTTTGGGTCCTAGAACCGTTTTGGAACCCGATCTAGACCTGAATTTTTGGTACTTGTAGAACCAGGAACTAATTCTATTTTATTATAAGTGGGTACGATTTGTTCAGGTTTGATAAGTAAGGCTTGAAAGCCCTGCACGGGCATGTCTGAGTTAACTCGTTTTAAACAGCCGCGAGTTATGACTAAAATTCATTTTCAAGTTATACTAGTTACATTTAAATATTATATTCTAATATTGCATGTGAATTTTGCTTTCAAAATTTTTAAATGAAAACATGTGTGTATTTAACTGATGTTTCCTTCTTTTGTTTTTGGTGGGCTTGGAAAACAATGGTTTTACAATTGGTTAAATTGCTTTAAAAGTTACTTCATATAATATGATTAAATATGAGAATACATGTCTTAACAACCATATATTTATACATATTGTATTTAACAATTTTAGTTTCCTTACGTGTGAAACTGTGAGGCTACATGAGCGAGTTTAATAAGTCATGCATAATAACATCATAACCCCGAAATCTATCAACGTGGTTTTTAAATGATCTAGAGTTTAGAATTCAAAAACGAATAGCGAGTATGTCTCGTTGTAAATGACTATAATATTTTCAACGAAATCTACTTTCCAAAACCATTTTTTTATATTTTATTTAAAGAGATTTGGGGTAGGTTGAACTTTGAAGAGAAAATTCAACTTCAATTTCTATACCACAACACAAACACCTACCTACCTCCACCCAAAATTACAAATCTACCCTTTCACGTGGACTTAAAAACACCACCAACTAGTCAACCACCCACCCTTACTTAAACACACCTAACCCCTTCTCTCTCAATATATATCAAACCCCACCCAAAATTACCAATCTACCCTCGACGCCGGCCACCATGCTCATACCACTTCTACTCGCCGTACTCCTCCCCATAATAATCTACCTCCTCCAATCTCTCTACACCCGGCTGAGATTCAAGCTCCCGCCGGGCCCACGCCCACTTCCGATCGTAGGCAACTTCTACGACGTGAAGCCCGTCAAGTTCCGGTGCTACGCCGAATGGGCCAGAACGTACGGGCCCATACTGTCGGTGTACCTGGACTCGAAACTGAACGTGATAGTGAGCAGCTCGGAGTTGGCTAAGGAGGTGTTGAAGGAGAACGATCAGCAGCTGGCGGATCGGCATAGGAGCCGTTCAGCGAATTCGTTTAGTAGAGGTGGACAGGATCTGATATGGGCTGATTATGGGCCCCATTATGTGAAGGTCAGGAAGGTGTGTAATCTGGAGCTCTTTTCGCCTAAGAAGTTGGAGGCCTTGAGGCCCATTAGAGAAGATGAGGTTACGGCTATGGTGGAATCTATTTTTAAAGATTGCAATGGTATGTAATGATCTACATCTCTTGTTATCTTATCTCATTATATTTATTTATTTCTTTATTCTTATTATTGTTATTATTATAACAAGTGATCTAATCTTGTCTTTTTTGGGGTGTGTGCCTAAAATGATTTTCATTATTTATTTATTTATTTTTTGTTTAATTTTGACAAACATGTTGTTTCATTAATATTTTAATTAGTTAAATTTTAAATAATAAATCATTTCTGGGAGTGCATTGATGACTCAATGAAGTAATACTAAGATCTATGTGATCTTCGGTTTGATTTGATCCTGAGTGCGTTTAGGTTTTACACCTGTGTCTTCGGGCGGGTGGGTTTTCCTTGAAACCGGAGTTAACTTGGAGGCGTTGGGTTGCCTTTTATCATTGAGTCATAGGTCACCCGTGTGTAGTATCTTGACAATTCTCTGTTTGTTGGCTTCTCCAAGAAAAACAAAAAGAACGTAGTTTGGTATACTGTCTGTACAATACTGGCACTCACTGTAGCAACCGAACATAAAACCCAAAATAAATAAAGTCGTAATATGGAAAAGGCAAAACGAATGATTTTGTATTATGTTTTTTTACATTTTGATGTGCCAAAAAAACCGAACATGTGTAGGTTTCTATAAAAAATTATGTAAGTTTATATATAGATACCTACCGAGTTCTCACCGAACTCGTGCCCCATGACGGCCAGGTTAATTGCAACTAGTATTATTATTTTCACTGATTTAGATCTGCTCACATTTTAGATTATTTTATTTTTTTCCATATAAACTAATAAATTATGTAACACCCAATGTGTGTGAAATCTTTATTGCCGTATATAGACTGAACTACATAAAGTTGACTTTATTTAAAAATTATATAAAAAAACAGTTGTGTGGTTAGGTAATATGGTGCCAAAAGCGTACCTACCAACCCTTTTAGACACTTATAGCAGCCGTAAAAGAAAACATGAAAAACGATTTTGTATCATGTATTATTTTTTTAATAACAACGCGATAAGTGAAGCTTGAACTCGAGCTTGTTTAAGCTCGTCTTGATTTAAGCTTTTAACAAAACGATCTCGAGTGGTTTAAAAACAGCTTGGCTCTTTTCCAACGTGAACACTGGCCACAAGATTTTTATGCATCTATTACTTGCAATGTATCAAATATGATGATTGGTGAAAATGATTAAATTATTGTTAGATAATTTATTCAATACAACATTTTTTGTACTAAAAACATATTTCTTTAGCAAACTTATACCAAAAGCTGATAAATTTATCAATTTTTAACTGCAGAAAACAGAGAAAAAGGCTTGGTAATGAGGGGTTATTTGGGATCAGTTGCATTCAACAACATTACAAGATTGACATTTGGGAAAAGATTTGTGAATCCAGAAGGTGAAATGGATGAACAAGGAAAAGAATTCAAAGGCATCGTATCAAACGGGATTAAAATCGGTGCGAAGGTTTTCCTGGCCGAAAATATTCCTTGGTTAAGTTGGTTCTTCGCCGGTGAAAATGATATTCTTTTGAAGCATGAACAACGAAGAGACCGACTCACGAAAGCCATCATGGCGGAACATGATCTTGCACGTAAGAAAACTGGTGGGGCTCAAGAACATTTCATCGATGCGTTGCATACGCTTCAACAGAAGTATGATCTTAGTGACGACACGATTATTGGTCTTCTTTGGGTATGTAGTTTTTATCTAGTTCTTTCAAGTTTTAACTTTCATGGGTCAGGTTAGCCGGTTGGGTAGCATGTTGTAAATAGGGGTTTACATGAAAACGAAATAGCCAAACCGAAATCGAACTGATATAACCAAACCCGATAAAAACCAACAATTTTCTTTCAAGTTAAAAAAAATTGATTTTTGGGTCGATTTCGGTTTTGTTATCAACCAAAATTGAAAAAATCCAGGAACCGCTCTGCTTTGGAGATTCCGCATAAGTTCCCGGATCTTCAAAAGGGGATGCGACGCAAAATTGTTAAGAAATTAATAAATTAGTTTCGAACGTGTAATAATCAAGTAATCATTAATTAAAAAAAATTTAGTCCCAAAGTTTTATACCTACATTCATTATTTTGGGCTCTTTTTTGGCTCGAACGGTAAAACCGAAATAACCGAAACGGACCGAACCCATTTTGAAAATTGAAAACCAGAAAAACCAAAACTGAGCAGTTTTCAAAAACCGATTATTTGGTTATTGGTTCGGTTTGAGTAAAAAAACTGACCCAAAACTGACGCAAACCGATCCATGCGCACACCCCTAGTTGCAAGGTCAAAAAGATTTTGTATGGACAACTCAGGGTCATATTTGGTTTGACACATTTGAGATAGAAGTCTAGAACATAATCTAGTTTCCATGATCTTTTTGTTAAGCGTTTGACTAAATTATCTATTGATCGGGTTCGAACAGGACATGATCACCGCGGGAATGGACACAACTTCTATCTCAGTGGAATGGGCAATGGCTGAACTGGTTAAGAACCCGCGAGTTCAGAAGAAGGCTCAAGAAGAGCTGGACCGGGTCGTAGGGACAGACCGTATTATGTCAGAAACCGACATCTCAAAACTCCCTTACCTCCAATCGATAGCCAAAGAAGCCTTGCGGTTGCACCCACCGACCCCACTAATGCTACCACACAAGGCTAATTCAAATGTGAAACTCGGCGGGTATGATGTCCCAAAAGGTGGTATAGTCCATGTGAACGTGTGGGCCATAGCTCGTGACCCGGCCATCTGGAAGAACCCGGATGAGTTCTGGCCCGAACGGTTCTTTGAGGAGGATGTGGATGTTAAGGGTCATGACTTCCGGCTACTTCCCTTTGGGGCGGGCAGACGGGTCTGCCCGGGTGCACAGCTGGCTATAAACCTGGTCACATCTATGTTGGGCCATCTTTTGCATCATTTTGAGTGGACCCCACCGGCGGGTGTGAAGCCCGAAGAAGTGGATTTGACCGAGAACCCGGGAATGGTGACTTACATGCGGACCCCACTTCAGGCCGTGGCGACACCTCGATTACCGAACAACTTGTACAAGCGGGTTCCGGTTTGATACTTATGCTGAACTATTTTGTAGTGTTCTGTTCTTGCATTTTGTAGTGTAACTTTGTGTTTTGTAATGGGTTTATGTTTCTGGGCTTGGATTTGAGCTCACTTTTGGTTGGTTTTGATATTTGTTATATTGAATTATTGAAAGTGATATTTATATGGTTATTAAGGTATTAAGTGAACAAATGTAACAATAGTTATCTAGTTGTGTAATGTCATATTTGGATACTTTTTTATATGCAAGTGATTTTCGTATAGGTATGTTAAAAATTAAAATATAACAAAAAGGTTTCATAGTTGTGCAAATGAACGTTTAAAAACACAGAAAACGAATTTGTCAATAAAAAAAGGAAATATAACCAAAAGATAAAGTCGTAACTAAATAAGTTTAGCATCTCAAAATCTAGTTTGTTAAATAGTATAATTAATTAAATTATAGTGTGATTATATTTTTCGTCTTTTATGTTTACATAATTTTTTAGTTGATTTCCTTTACCATAAAAAATTTGTCAAAGAATTGTACTTTACGTTCAAAGAATCTAGCTAGGTTTGCTCTTTTTCACTATGAGTATTAAATTTGTCAGTTAAGTCTAGTCATGTGTATTAGGACCTAATAAATTTACGTTGGCGTAAAATAATAACTAAATTGACTAGTTTTTTTTTGAACGGAAATTGACTAGATTTAATAGTATTAATTAAATGACCACTCACCCTTTTGTAACCGGTAATAGACTGGTCTTCTACCCATTCCTTGAACTCTCTCAACACTTTGATCTTTTCTTGATTTGTGAAGAAGCGTGGATCGACTTACTTGTATTCGATCTACGTCTCTCGGGTATGAGTGTGCTATATCACCGATGGTTTTCCGAGATACGAGTTCTTCCACCTACAAAACGAACAGCACCGTGAGCTTACCCTCAGAAAGGGACAGAGGGGTCCTCTTTGGGGTAACCCTCCGGTGTGAGAATAAGATATCGCAGGAGAAGATAAGAATGTGAAAATGAGTAAAGGATTCAGAATGTATTTCTTCCCTTTTTCCCAACTGTGGAGGTGGTGTGGTATTTATAGTATTAGGGTTTCCAATGATTGGGCTCAGACCTAATTAGGGCCTTTTTGGCCTCCTCCTATTGCTTCGCGCCACGTGTACTTAGGACACCTGGTGCTTTTTCATTGATTATTCTCTGACCAAGGTATTTTACCTGACCCATGTGCCATCACGTGGTGGCACATGGATTTTGCTGAGTTGTCCACCTTTCATTGGCAGCTGCCAACATCAGCACATTCTTTATTCCTTAAAAGATACCTTCTGGAAGGTTGTCTGATGAGTACAATCATGGTTGTCCTTATCCTGATTTGGATTAGACTATTGTCTCATTTGTTGTGTTGTCCTTTATGCGCCTATCCCGGGGATGCGCAAGGTCTTCTCTTTATTCTCACGCGCAGATGTTTCATGCGCAGATGTGATATGCGTAAGCATATGTAATATGCGTGAGCATATGTGATATGCGCCACGCGCAGATGTGATATGCGTGAGCATATGTGATGCGTGAGCATATGTGATGCGTGAGCATATGTGATATGCGTGAGCATATGTGATATGCGCCACGCGCATAGGTTTTGGCTTTGTGTCTTCATGACATCCTGATTTCAAGCCTCGTCTATATCTTGTGCGTTGACCTGCCCCGCTCGATGTTAAGGCGGGTGCATACCCCTTCAAGCCCCCCCAGTCTAATGTGTGTCTTGTCTCGCGCGAGCGTGGTAAGATAGATATTAGACTTAATAGTTTGCTCTTTTAACAGGGTTTGTCTTTTTCATTTCTCATATGTGCGTTGCGCGAAATTCTATTCCTTTGGTTAAAACGAATCGTCAATGCACGTGGTTGGTTGATGCTGACATGCATCAGAGATGGAGACGTTATGTGTCAGACCTTTCGCGTGCTCGAGGTGCTACAGTTGCCTTTCACGTCTCCTCATACAGTGTCAGGAACACGTGTCGCGCTTATGTTGGCCTACGCCTGCGCGTGGGGGCGCGTGAGCGTAGATCTGATTATTACTTGTTTCTCTCTCTCCCCTGGGCCTATAAAACCAAACCTTTTGAACGGTTTTTCCTTCATCTCCATTGTCATTTTCAGAGCTTTTGCTTCTTCAATTTAGATTCCGATTAAGAGCCTTTATCTTTGCTTCCAGATTTCCGTGCTTAAAGTGACCATATTGTTCGATTCGCAATTGTATGTCTGATAAACCAGACACCACAATTTCCCCTAGTAAAGGCCGTGTAAAATCAGTGGTTATGTCTACTTTGAAGAAGACCGGCAAGGGTAAACGGGTTGCCGAGGCCTCGTCGGAGGAGGGAGGGAAGAACAAGGCGGTGAAGAGATGGGATGAGATTCCCTGCAAGTTGAAACAATCTGACTTTGATAATCTCGTCGCCTCTCAAGGTTTTCTCCCTGAGTATGGCTGTCTGCTCCCGGCGACCAGGCAAACGGCGGCGGATCCTCCCGCCGGCTATATCTCTTTATACTCATTTTTTCACCCACTGTAATCTTCGTCTTCCAATGACGAGGTTTATAGGTGCGCTCCTCCAGTTTTACAGGATTCATATATCTCAGGTTCATCCCTGTGGACTAGTGCGCATGACTCATTTTGAGTTCATGTGCAAAGCTTAGCGCGAGGAGCCCACCCCTCGGCGCTTTCAATATTTTTATAAGCCGAAAATCCAAGATTCTTGGTTCTCATTCACACCGCGCAGTCAGAAGGTTAAGTGCTGCACTGTTTCCTTCAAAAGCCTTCATGACTGGGCTGAAAAATTCTTTTATATCAAGGCTGGTGTGATTCCCATCCGCATGACTATGCGCGCGATTACTTCCGCGCCCGCGGATGATGACGTTCTTAAGAATCCATCTGGCGCGTGGGTTAAGAAGTTATCTGCTGAACCATCCCCAGCCAGGAAAATTTGCGAGGAAGCGTTGGTGGGGGTTGGCATGAGCAAGAGGTGGATTGACAACGAGACTGAGCCTGTCATCCATGTTGATGGCTCAGGTGGGTTGTTTGTTCATTGCATTAATTTTGCGCGAGTATAATTCGTTTTGCTGATATCGCTTGTCTTGTTTTATGCAGTAAGCAAGGAATACATCCACGCCGCCTATGACGAGCATATGGAGGGTGGATCTGCTGCGTTGAACCCTGGGGAACCCGCCTTTCCTGATCGTTTTGACGATATGTTTATTCCCGTTGACTTAGAGTTTTGCTTTGACAGCGATGCGCCTGGTAAGCCTTTGTATTTGTGCTTAGGCCCTTAGAATACCAAATTTGGTTTTAACATTTCTGTTGCGCGTATTGTAGATGCGCTCGCTAATTATGAGTTGGAGCTTGTGGAAGAGGAAGTGGAGGAGGAAGAGGCTGAAGCGCACAAACTCAAGCGCAAGGCTAAAGGCAAAACTGGCGCAGGGGCCAGTAAAAAACAGAAAAAAGATGATGCCTCTGTTGCCCAGAATCTTCCTCCTACCCAGGCGAAGGGACTTGAGAAAACCAAGGGTTTTACTTCCCAGTTTTCCTCGTCTTCTTTGCCTCGAGATGTGAGCAGTCCTCCCGTCCACACGAGGTATGGTGCCGCCACCTCGTCTCTGCGTGTGGCGGACAAGGGGAGCGGTGCGGTGCCTGCTGTTTCGTCTTCTCCGACAGGTATACTTTGTTTATTTTTTGTGGTTTTATGAGCGTGATTCTGATAGTCATTAACGAAGCTTTGTTCACTCAAATGTTTGTAGAGCCGGCAACGTTGGTGGCTCAACCTCAGGCGCAGCAAGGTGCCGAGGCTACACCGAAGGTTGTTTTGAAGTCCCCTGTTTTACCCTCGAAAAGGGGGAAAATGGACTTCATGGCGATGTTTAATTCGCGGACTGCGGTGCGCCAAGGTATTTATTGCGCTTTGATTGTCTTATTTTTTCCTTTAGTTCAAGTCATGAATCATTTCTCCTTGCTGGTTTTTTAATAGGAATTATAGCTGGCACATAAGCTGCTGGTGGCACTGCTAGCGCTGGCGCCGTTAGTTCTGCTCCTGCTCCAACAAGTACTGAATCTCCCCTCATTGGGATCACTAAGGAGCATAAGACTATTTTTCGCGCTACTCTAACAGCGTCAAGACCTCCCTCACCTCCTCCTGCGCGCAGCCCTCCCCGTGAGACTATTTTTGATTCTTCCAAGTCGCAGGAGAAGAGACCTGTTCTAGAGGATGATGAGGAGGTTAATTCTGAAGGTTCTGATGGTGGCCGCGCAAGCCCTATAGCGCCACGAGATTTCGTGGCGCAGCCTTTTTCTCATGGGGCGGGCGGGAGCTCACCAGCTGGCGCTAACCTTTCTGCCAGTTCTCCGTAGGTATAAGTTTATTTTGCTCCGCTGTGCAGACTTCCAAATTAGTGTTTAGATAACTAAAACCTTTCTTTGCGTTACTTTGTGTTTGTAGGGAGCCGATCACATATACCGCCCGAGCTGGAATACCACTAAAGAGAGCTCATTCCAATCCATGGGCGTATGTGAAGACTTTTGGGCTCACTCTGTTCCTCCAGCTGAAAGGAGGTTTCAAGAGGACCGCGCTCGCGTGGACTTGCTTAATGACCACCTTTTTGCTGGGCCTGCGTTCTTTGCTGCCTCCCAAGAGCTTCGCAATGATTATATAAAGGTACGTGATGCCCTTGCGGAGGCCAAGCAAAAGGCTAAGATTTTTGCTTGGAATCTTTCTGATGCCCGAGAGAGGGCTGAGAAACTCCAAGCAGAACTTAGCGAGAACCGGGCAAGTGCCAACACTGCTTTTGTGAAACGCGGGCTTGAGCTGCAAGCTGCGCGGGAGAAGCTGCAAGCGGCAGAGGCAGACGCGGCCAAGTACGCGCATCGAGCGCATGACCTGGAGTTGGAAGCAGAGGCGCGTGACCAAACTAATGCGCAGGTTAATACTGACAAATCCTTATTGGAGTGAGGTTGCGCGCCTGAAGAAAGAGCTCGATGCTGCGCGAGCGGAAAAGAATGAAGCCTTGGCGGCAGCGGCGTCTGACAAAGAAGAGCTAAAGCAAGCCAAGGAAACTGTTGAGTTGTTAAACTCTCAGATCCCTGCTCTTGAGACGTCTGTTTCTTCCCTCGCACAGGACCGTCAATGGCTGATTTCACAGGGTGTGACTCGTTGCGCTTATGCGATGAAATACTCCGACGAGTTTCAGACCCTTGTGATGGATTGTAATGCAGCGTCGCGCTTGGTGGGTCGAGCTGAAGGGTTTAAGGATGACTATAAATATGGCATGCTAAAGAAGAATCCATCCGACTATCCTTATCAGCTCGACGTTGTCTGCGCTGACATGGCTGAGGTGGGGGAGAAGTACCTGAATACTCCAATTCCCATCCTTGAGCAGGTATTTTAACCTTAATGAGTTTACTTGACTTATTTTCATAATCTTTTGTACTCATACTTTTCCTTGTGACTTTGCAGATAGCCGCGCTTGCTGACCAGCCCGATCTTGGCGCTTTAAAGAAATTACTTGATGAATGTGAAGGGACTGGTGGCAATGATGATAGCGCGGGCAACGCTACCTCTGCTAGCGGCTCTGGCGTGGCCAAAGGACCTACTCCTGACGCTATCATAATAGAAGACGACTATATTCAAGACGAACAGCTTGATTATGGTAAGTTTGGAGATGAGGAGCGGGCTGCGCCAGATGCTGAGGGAGGAAGTAATGATGAGGACGATGAAGAGGCTGATATTGATATAGAGACTTGAAAAGCCCTTCTTTTTTTTTTTGTAGTTTTTACCTCATCATTTGTAAATTTGTAAACTTCTATGTTTATGGAATGAAATTTTGTTTTTCCCTTATTCGCATCTTGCGCATTCCCAATTCGTCTCTTTATATTGCATGTTTGTGCTCGTTGAATATAAGGTATGCTTATTGAAACTTGGACAAGGCTGTAAGGAAATTATTTTATTTAATCCTTAACAGTTGTCATATTTCAAGTTATTTTGCAATATTCTGAATATGCTGACACGTGCCTTAGCATTTCATTGTTCCTCTTTTGCGCGACGTTATCGTGCATTTATTATAGGGAATTATGAATGAGTTTTTTAGCCTTTACGTGTCAGTATGTGTTACTCTGCTTATATCCATTATAACCCCATGCGCGGCCCCGACCTGAGACCTTAACAACTATGCTTTGGCATGTGCTTTTGCCTTAGTTGTGCTTAGGTATTTTTATGGTCCAGCTGCGCAATACGTAGGATAGATGCTATGGTAATTTGAGCTAAGGCTCATATTATTGGGCTAAGGCCCTGAGCTAAGGCTCATATTATTGGGCTAAGGCCATGACGTTTTAGAGTTAAAACTCGTTAACGCGTTTGAGCTTGAAGCTCGCGCATGTATGTTTTACTTCTTTTTATTTTTAGTTTGACGTCAATACAATGTTGTCATATTGCTCAAAATTAATAAAGGGAAGTGTGAAACATGTATGCAAAAGGTAATAAAACGCATATTAAGAGAAAATAGCGCGTATCATTATTCATAATGGCTTAAAAAGCCTTTATTACAAACTTGACACTTTTACATGAAACATTTTCTAAGTTGTGCTGCGTTCCATGTGCGCGGGATCTTCTTTCCATTTAAATCTTTTAAAGCGTATGCGCCTTTTCCCAATTCTTCCGAGATTTGATAAGGTCCCTCCCAGTTGGGAGATATCTTTCCCGGGGGTATTGTGCGACTAGCTTCATTGTTTCGAAGGACAAAATCATTCTTCTTGAAGTGGCATTCTTTCACGCGCTGATTGTAATATTTTTCTAGTTTTTTCTTGTATTTGGCTTCACTGATGATAGCCGCCTCTCTACGCCCTTCAAGTAAATTGAGATCCAACCTCCTTTCTTGCTCATTATCTGTCTTACTCATCATGAGCACTCTATAGGATGGGCATCCAATTTCTGCTGGAATCATAGCCTCCGTTCCATAGGTTAGGCTGAACGGAGATTCGCCATTGCTGGTTTTGCTTAATGTCCTGTGCGCCCACAGGACATTAGGTAACTCCTCAACCCATGCATGGGACTCTCCCTCTAACCTTTTCTTCAGCCCATTTAGCAAGCTTTGGTTCACGCGTTCCACTTGGCCATTCCCTTGAGGGTGGTATACTGAAGTGAAGACCTGGTTGATGCGCAATTCCTTGAGCCAACTAGATATCTTCCTGTCAGTGAACTGTTTGCCATTGTCGCTCACGATTTCCATGGGCAGGCCAAACCGGCATACGATGTGGCTCCAAATAAACTGCTTCATTGCCTCAGCTGTGATTTTTGCCAGTGCCTTGGCTTCAACCCATTTTGTGAAATAGTCTACTGCCACTACCAAAAACTTTACTCGCCCTGGCGCTTGCGGTAAGGTACCCACAATATCGATTGCCCACTTGTGGAAATGCCATGCAGAGGTCACCGGAATCCAGTTGTTCTTTGGCCGCATGGTGTTTGGCGCATAGCTCTGACACGCTTTGCATTTTTGGATTTCTTTTAACGCGTCCAAGTACATGCCTGGCCAATAGTAACCTGCGTTCATTGCCTTGGCAACCACCATGCGCGGGCCAGCATGTATTCCACAGATTCCTTCGTGTATCTCTCTGATCACATAGCTTGCTTCTTCAGCGTCTAGGCATTTCATGAGCGGTCCAAGATAAGAGCGTCGTTATAACGTACCATCAAGCAGTTCGTAGTTCTGCGACTTATGTCTTATCTTCCTCGCCTGTGCGCGATCAACTGGTACCTTTCCCTCCTTCAAGAATTCCATTATTGGAGTTATCCATGATGAAGGTGTTGTATGAATTACAAGGACAGACCTCACTCCCACTGACGGGTTGCTCATTACTTCCACCCTGACATCTTTGCCAAAATGATCGAAGCTGGTTGATGCCATTTTGCTTAGCGCGTCGGCGGACTTATTTTCACTGCGCGGAATGTGTATGATTCTGAAAAAGTCAAATTGTTCAGTGAGTTTCTTCGCCTGCTCTAGATACAGAGGCATGGTGTTCTCCTTGGCATCATAAAGGCCATTGACTTGTGCTGCTACCAGGTATGAATCTACATGAGCCTCTAGCTTTTTAACTCCGAACTTGTGCGCGATGCGCAAACCAGCCAGCAGGGCTTCATACTCAGCTTCATTGTTGGTGCTCTTGAAATCCAACCTGATTGCGTAGGTATATTCATGATTTTCTCGATCCACCAGTTTGAGGCCTGCGCCGGACCCTTCGTTGTTTGAAGCTCCATCAGTGAATAATCTCCAAACATTTTCTTCATTATTGGCTTGCGGAGGGTCTACTTCGCGCTGAGCCTCTTCAACTTTTCCTTCAGGGATTTCTGCGATGAAATCAGCTAAAACTTGTCCCTTGATTGCTGGATGAGGCTTATAGGTGATCGTGTGCTCCCCTAATTCCAGCGCCCATTTTGTCAGCCTTCCTGAGAGCGCGGGACGCCGCAAGACTTGCTGGATGTTGTAACCAGTCAGGACTTCAATAGGATGACCATTGAAATATCTGTGAAGCTTGCGCGACGCATACATTAGTGATAAAACTAACTTTTCTATGATGGTGTAGCGCGTCTCAGGATCTGTCAGCACCCGACTTACATAATAAATTGGTGTTTGGATTCCCTTGCGATCCACCAACAACACTGCACCAATGGCGCGTTCTCCTGCTGACAGGTATAATGTTAAAGTTTCACCTGGTAGTGGAGCTGTGAGCGCAGGCAGATTTATCAGACATTCTTTTCTCACTGAAAGCTTGCTCGGCTCAGGCGTCCACTTGAATTGGCTTTTCTTTAAGCAATTTCTCAATGTGTTAATGAATGGGGTAGATTTGCTTGCTTGGTTTGCTAGGAACCTGTTAATTGATACCAATCTACCATTCAACTTCTGAACTTCCTTCATGGTGGATGGTGAGGGCATGCTGAGGATAGCCTCCACCTTCTCTGGGTTCACCTTGAAACCATCCTTGGTGACCATTACGCCGAGAAATTTCCCTTCTTCCACGCCGAATGTGCATTTGCTCAGGTTGAGCTTCATGTTTACTTCCATTAGGCGCCGAAGGGTTTCGTCGATGTCTTTGAGCATTTGTTTTTCCTCCCTGCTTTTAATCACAAAATCATCCACGTAGACTTCTAAGTTTTTTCCAATCTGCTCGTTGAAAATTGTATCCATGAGTCTTTGGTAAGTAGCTCCTACATTCTTTAAACCAAAGGGCATTTTTGTGTAACAGAAAACACCCTTGTCAGTTCTGAAAGCAGTCTTGTCTTCATCCTGCGGTGCCATTTGAATTTGGTGATAGCCCTTATAGGCATCCAGGAAACATTTGAGCTTAAATGGCGCTACAGAGTCCACCTTCGCGTCAATGTTTGGGAGGGGGTAACAATCTTTTGGACACGCTTTGTTGAGGTCTTTGAAATCAATGCACATTCTCCATGACCCATTGCTCTTCTTTACCATCACAGGATTGGCTACCCATGTTTGGTATCGTATTGGGCGAATGATATTCGCGCGCAGTAGATCTTCTACTTGCTCATTCATGGCCTTTGCCTTCTCGTCTCCCATGACTCTTTTCTTTTGAGCAATTGGCTCTACAGACTTGAATGTGTTGAGAGTGCTGAGCCAGGTCTCGCGGAACCCCAGTCATATCAGAATGTTGCCACGCAAAGACTGACGTATACGTTGTGAGCAATCTTTTCATTCTCACCCTTGTGTCATCTGATATCGTAGCTCCGATTGTGATTGTTTGTTCTGGGAATTTTGGGTTGAGAATCCATTTCTCTGGCGCGTTGTTTGCCACTGGAAGCTTTATTCTCCCTTCTCGAGGTATACTTGTTACTGCGCATAAATGATCTCGATACACAAATGTTACTCCTGTTGGTGTTGGGAACCCCAACGCGCCATGCGCTGGTGACGGTATGGCGTTGAATTGGGCAATCGTTCCTCTACCCAAGATCATGCTATGGCATGAAGTGGTGGGCAAGACCAGAAAGTTGACAATTTCAGCTCGCTTGTGCTTCTCATCCCCCATAGTTAGTTCGAATTGTATCTGACCTAGGGGGTGAATAATTTCGTTTGAGACACCTGAGATTGGTGCACTCACAACTTCGAGCCTTGCTTGGTCCTCTGGATCCAACTTCCTGAAACATTGCTCATACATGATGTCTGACTCACTACCGGTGTCCACCAGGACTCTTGACACCTCATAATGAGCGATGTGTGCAGTGATGACTAGAGGACTGCTGATAGACGGGCCTCCTCTGATTCTTGGAAAGATTACTTGTTGCTCACGCCAATCCCCTTGGATTTGCGCGCTTCTCTTCCTCGATCTTTGCCCTTGCCTTCCTCCTTCAGCTACACAGATTCTTTTGAATTTTTTACTGGCTGAGGCTCCGTCTGGTTGCTCGTTCTCTGGTCTTGGATTTTTTAATAGGTGAGCCAACCTGCCTGATTTCACATCTTTTTCGATCGCGTCCTTCAAATGGTGGCATGCATCGGTGTTGTGCCCTGTGGATTTGTGAAACTCACAATATTTGCCACTGTTTGGTGGTCCCTTATGGAGTAATGGCCTGGGGCTTTTAAACTGGACATTCTCTGTGCTTAACACTTGCGAAGGCGTTTTGGTGAGGGGAGTCCATATTCTTGGTAGAGGTCTTGTGACAACCGGTAAATTCCCAAACCCATAAGCTAAGTAATCAACCTAATAATTAGGTGATTGTAAATATTAAGCGCGTGCATTTGTTATGTGCGCCCTGCGCGAGCGCGCCATGTTAGTCAGCGCGTGCAGTTGTTATGTGCAACCTGCGCGAGCGCACCATGTTAAGAACCAGCGTGAGCATTTGTTATATGCGCCATGCGTGAACGTTTTGGCCTTATGTTTTTCATGAAACTTTATGTTGCCTAAATGGGTTGACCGTCACGCATGAGGCTAAGGCGGGTGCATCCCAAAACCAATTATGCGCGTGCGGGAGGGGAACTAACCTACCCGCATGGCGGGAACGTTGAGAGCTAGTTTGTCTGAAGCTCCAAGATGGAATTGACTTCAACATGACTGATCACTATGTTGAAATACCAAGACCACCTGGAGAATCTACAAATGAAACTCAAATGTCCCTAACTGCGAGAAGGTTACGTATCTACCCGCAGCAAAGAAATGTCCTACACGCTGAAAGCTATGCGCACAAAGTTATACGCGCAGAACACTTAGTCTATTCTCCAGTTATAAGGAGATTACTCCCGCCCGAAAGGAAACAGTAGCGTGTTTCAGAGATTTTCCACTTTTTTCTGTACACTGACAAAAGTACCTGAAAAAGCACACTGTAACATGAAAAGTCAACTGTCAGCCACCCTATTCTCACCAACCCCAGACCTGCATGTTCTGTCCAAATCAAATCAAAATCTTTTATCCACCACTCCACTCTTAAGTAAATAATAATAACTTCCATACTTTATCATCATTACATTTAGATATGAAAAGATTTCAATCCCCTAAAGCAAGGGACTGTGTTCCCTTGAGTTTGCCTATAAATATGTAACCTAAATTATCACTCAAAACACACTTCAAAGAACTGCAAACTTGCACTAATCATCTCCCAAGCATCCATTATTTTCGATTCCGTTCCAGTTACTAGGTAAGCCGAGGTTATAAACTTGAGATCTACTTTCCAAACCTTATATTCTCCTATTTCTTATATACTTCTTGCTATTTCATCGTATTCTAGACCTTCAAATTCAAAGACCAACACCAAGAAAACCCGAATCTCGACTAAATCCCTTAACAAGAACCACAGGTGAGTCTCACAGCCCCTATTTTCACTGTTTTCACTGTTTTTAAACTACTTTCGGGGCGAGGGACACGTACTTAAATAATGTTTTATCATGGTATACTTACAAGCTATGCAAACGATTACGTGTTTAAGTTATGTTTCATGATGAGCAATGCGAACAGTTATCTATGGTATTTCAATGTTAGTGCACCAGATTCGAGTAAGTGATCACTCTACCATTGGAACTCTAAGGGTAGGGACTGCTGGTTTGATCCGCCCACTCGTAGGGGTCGCACCTCTTACACAGACGAGTGCCTAGTATGGTCATGGGGCAGTACTATGGGTTTGAGCCCGCTCGTAGAGGTCGCTCCTCTTACGCAGACGAGCGCCTTGTTTTCCGGCACAACGTCCGCGCGTAACCCGCGGGACGGTATTACAGTATTATTCGCTCGTAGTGGCAGCGCCACTTACTCAGACGAGCACAGTTTTCCAGAAGTGTCCGCGCGTAACCCGCGGGACGGTATTATATTATTTTAGCTCGTAGTGGCAGCGCCACTTACACAGACGAGCACAGTTCCCAGAAATGTTCGCGCGTAAACCGCGCAACGAGTTTATCAGAATATGTTGATAGATCTATGTTTTACCAAGCATGTGTTTAATAATGCTATCAGAATTATGTTTCAGAATGATTTGTATCGAGATTATGATGCAATACGATTTATCAAGTTACTAAAACTTGTGAACTCACTCAGTTTATACTGATTCAAATATTTTTACGTGTCTTTCAGGAGATAACTAGGTAGCGCATGGAGTCACACTTAGAGCACCTCACGCTGAACATCTAAAACTAGCTTCTTGGAAGATTTTAGTTCTATCCCTTCGATGCGCGTGGTTGTACCCGCCGCGCAAAGGGGATATGGCGTGGAAATCTTCAACAGTTTTTATACTTGGATGTTTTTATGTAATCTTTAAACAATGTAATGTATTTGTATTAAACATTTCATGCGCAATGAAAATCTTTGAATGTTTTGCAATGGCCCGTGCTTAATTATCAATCCCCACTCGTGCACGCCCGGCTGTTTCCGCCGCTCAGGGCCGGGTGTGACAGGTCTATTAGGCTCTCTGCCGCCTTCCTTCTTGTCACCCTCTCCGCGATTAAGAATGTCTTTTTGGGGCTGGGGTGAACTTTGTTGCGCTTCCTTTTCCGCGGGAGAATAATTGGTTTGTTGCAACCTGGACCATACGGAGTTTTGTTTGCCCCTCATTTCATTGTTGCGTGGTGCTTCTGTTTAATGCCCTCTATCTCTTGCTCTGTCTTGGGCAATTTGTTTTTCATTTCGCGCGAAGACTCGCGATGCTTCCATAAGCTTAGACCAAGTGGTTGGCATGCCTTCTCTGCTCACGAGAGCTCTGCGGAGTTGATCACTGCGCGCACCTTGTATAAAGGCAACGCGCAAGAGTTGTTCAGTGATGCCTCCAATTGCAAGAGATTCCTGATTGAAACGAGTTATGTAGTCCTCAATGGTTTCATCATTCCTGCGCACGCAGTGCATGATGTCATCGGGGTCGCGCGTGTGTCTGCGCTGCTGTACAAACTGAGCCTGGAACTTTTCCAATAGCTCTTCGAACCCATCGATTTGTCCTGTCGTCAAGCTTTCGAACCAGACACGCGCTGCGGCCGTGAGGCAGCGAGCAAACATGTGACACCATGTTGGCATCGTCCAGCTTTCTAGGTTTCCAGTGTTGTAAAAACCTTGTAAGAAATCATCTGGATCTGTTGTACCATCGTACTTACCTAAACCGCTTGGCATCTTGGCTTTGTGTTGAATGGGAGCCTTTGCAATGCGCTCAGTGAATTTTGAATGTTTTACCAAGATGGCTGGCCTATATGGTGTGGTTACGTCCACTTGCTCTTTCGCTTGTGGGTTGTATGGTGTGTATAGATCCATATCGGCTTTGGCTTCAGGTGCTATGTTCATGTGTGCGCGAAGCTGTGAACCTCCCGCATGAGTATCTCGCGTCTTCTTTATGCTGTGCACCTCTTCATCATCACTAATATCAGCGTGTTCGGTGTGAACAGAATGACCGTCTTCCGGCGCGCGCGCCTTTTTTGTTGTTCTCTGAATGGTTTGTTTATCAAATGCGAGCCTTTGTGTTAAGTCGGCTAACTTTTTGTGTTTTACCAGCTCATTGTATTTGTCCATTAAACGCTGTTGTTCGTTTATGAGCCATTCTTTAGGGTCATTGGTTTCAACTTCCGGACCCATTGGTCCTTTTTGCTTTGTATCAGTTAGATTTTGGAACGTGAGATCGTCTGGAGGAGTTTCAGTCTGGCTATGAGGTGTTGTGTTGAAGGGATGGTTACTGGTGGTGCGCGCAGTGTCACGCGGCACCCTCAGAACCTGATGTCCCTCATTAACATCCTCAAGCTCATTATCCTCCAGAACTTGATCATTGTTTCGAACACCGGAAACCATGGTGAAGATTTTTAGAGAGAACTGATGAAATAGTGGTTTTGTTGCCGTTGTAACAGGTGATGGCGCCAATGAAGAAGCGTGGATCGACTTACTTGTATTCGATCTACATCCCTCGGGTATGAGTGTGCTATATCACCGATGGTTTTCCGAGATACGAGTTCTTCCACCTACAAAACGACGGCACCGTGAGCTTACCCCTTAGAAAGGGACAGAGGGGTCCTCTTTGGGGTAACCCTCCGGTGTGAGAATAAGATATCGCAGGAGAAGATAAGAATGTGAAAATGAGTAAAGGATTCAGAATGTATTTCTTCCCTTTTTCCCAACTGTGGAGGTGGTGTGGTATTTATAGTATTAGGGTTTCCAATGATTGGGCTCAGACCCAATTAGGGCCTTTTTGGCCTCCTCCTATTGCTTCGCGCCACGTGTACTTAGGACACCTGGTGCTTTTTCATTGATTATTCTCTGACCAAGGTATTTTACCTGACCCATGTGCCATCACGTGGTGGCACATGGGTTTTGCTGAGTTGTCCACCTTTCATTGGCAGCTGTCAACATCAGCACATTCTTTATTCCTTAAAAGATACCTTCTGGAAGGTTGTCTGATGAGTACAATCATGGTTGTCCTTATCCTGATTTGGATTAGACTATTGTCTCATTTGTTGTGTTGTCCTTTATGCGCCTATCCCGGGGATGCGCAAGGTCTTTTCTTTATTCTCACGCGCAGATGTTTCATGCGCAGATGTGATATGCGTAAGCATATGTAATATGCGTGAGCATATGTGATATGCGCCACGCGCAGATGTGATATGCGTGAGCATATGTGATGCGTGAGCATATGTGATATGCGTGAGCATATGTGATATGCGCCACGCGCATAGGTTTTGGCTTTGTGTCTTCATGACATCCTGATTTCAAGCCTCGTCTATATCTTGTGGGTTGACCCGCCCCGCTCGATGTTAAGGCGGGTGCATACCCCTTCAATTTGCATAAGGTAACGATTCAAATCTCATTTGATTTTAAACCTGACACGCATATGTAGATCCTTAACTGGGTGGTAAAGGTTGTTTCCTCAGAGAAAACACCGGTCTTCAAATCCTGACATTTTGTAAATTAAGAACTGGTATAGTTCAGAAGTATAAGTAGACAGGTGTGCATGTGATCGTTTTTCATGTTATGTATGAAACTATAAACTATCTCCACCAGGAAACTAAACATCTAAAAGCACATCTAGAAAAGATGAATAAAAAACGTTGCTATTATTTAGCCCACATGACTGTCTCTTCAAATTCTTTTCCAACATGTTTTCTCTATATTTGTGGTTCTTGTCTTGTAGGGTTAAGCTACATTTGAATGGGGTGATGTGGCTAAAAATCCGTTACTTAGCTGTAATTTTGTTTTGACTCTTGTTGGGAATTTTCTAACTATTCAAAAACGGCAATAATCACAAGCAACATCAAATGGAAATCAAGGGAGATTGTGAGAAAGAGTTCGAGGGCGTGATCGATACCTAATAGGCTAATACTTATGACAAACCCTAATACTTAACATCAAAACATTGCATGGTAATCATATAAAGAAAAAGCTACGAGCAACCCCGTTATTTTTTCCCTACTTTCTTGTTACCCTATAATCTTTTTAATAGTATACTATACAATTAAATTATGTATGTAATCTTTTTATCTATCAGATTTCCATCTTAAGTCAATTCATAATACTTATCACCTTATTGATAAATTTCTTACTTTATATCGCTAAAATGACATTCTAGAGTGTAGTAATTCAATTTCTTTATCGGTTTCGATACAAGTCGATTTAGGTATTTTTCTATACTTTCAGCCTACAAGTGCCGTAATGGTTTGTGCATATGTGCCGAAATCCCGCCCACCATGAGAGGGGGTTCCACTAATTTAATTTATATTTTTTAACGGCGGAAATTTTGTAAAGCACCGACTAACAAGATTTCAAGAAACTAGATGAGTAACAACAAAACACTTACATGAATAAAAGAGTATTCTTCAACTATTCTATCCAAGTTACTTTACACTTATTATTTCTAATGAAACAAACTAAGAAATTTGTAAATAAGGTAAAAAAGTATTAGAAATTGACTTAATATGGAAACCAAATAAATAAAAAGATTGAATACGTTCAATTAAGTGTATTATGTTATTAATTATCTGGGTACAAGAAAGTAAGGGATAAACACATCATACATGGGGTCACTAGTAGCCTTTTCTTTTCCTTGGTTGTCTCGAGCGCGTCTTTACGACTCTTTGACTCATTATAAAACATGTTTGATGATTATTTTCGAAAAAAAAGCAAACACATGACGGGACTGAAATACGCAAAATTGGCTCACGCAGATTTTAGATGTTGCTATATAGCTAGACTAATAGTCATCCAATGGTACGTTCAGGTAAGTTCTTCAAATAATCAAAAAATTGTAAATTTAATCGACTAATTTGTAATTTTTATTTATTTATATATTTGTGAATAGTGTCAAAGGTGGTAGTGGCGAATGTATCTTAATACGAGGGATAGCCTCTGCTACCCCTCAACTTCTCGTCGGTAGTATAAAAAAATATATTTTAGGTCGGTTTTCGCGTTTCGTTGCCCATGAAAAAAATAACGCTGCCCATATGCGTTTTAAGTCCAACTAATTCAAAAATTCAACCCAACTAAAGCCTAAACAAAGGTGTAAAGCCGAAACCAATAAAACTCATTAACCCTTAAAATAATATATGTTACACTTAAATAATATATATACATTTGTTGGACGATATCTTAGGTCTCACAAATGCTCTATCAAAACATATTAAAAAAAAAAATCAAGACTTGTTAGAAACGTCTAAGTTGATAAGTGGGACAAACCGGTCATTAAATAAGAGAAAACAGGTTTGACAAGATCTTGGCTAGAGTGACATCTTTTTGTGAAAAATACAAGATTAAGATGCTAGATATGACGAAAAGTTATGGTAATCAACGAAACCGAAAGAATATTATTACTAATCAACATCATTTTGAAGTTGAAGTTTTTAATACCGTTTTGGATATGCAAATTCAAGAAGTTGAAATTAGATTTAGTGAGGTCTCAATTAGTTTGATAGAAAATATGTCTGGTTTAAATCCTTGTGGTTCATTTTGTAAGTTTGAAATGTTGAAGATAGTGACATTTTCTAATATGTATCCAAATGACTTTAGTAATGAAGAAAGAGAGTGTATTTCGGTTGCAACCGTAACCATTGAAAGATGTTTTTTTTTCTAAAATGAAGTTTATCAAGACGGATTTGCGCAATCGAGTGGGTGATGAGTATTTGAACAATGTTTTAATTTGTGTGGTCGAAAAAGAAACTCTAGATAAAGTAAAAGAAGAGGATGTCATGACGCGGTTTCAAGCTTTTAAAAACCAAATTTAAAATATGCAACCCATGTGTTTCAATTTATTTATCATTGTGTTTCTATTTTTTTAGTTTACATTGAATGAAATACGGTTAAATTTTTTTTCGAAAGTTACCCATGACATTTAGCTCTAAATCCGCCACTGAAGGATGGTTTAGTTTTTGTATTGGAAAAATGTTTGTCACACCCCGACCAAAGGCGGCGGAACATGTCGGGGTGCTACGGATTGCCCAAAACACAAGACACTATTAAAGTGACAATATTTAATCAACTCATTTATTTCATAAATCAATAAATAATCACATAACTTGTTTATGCATAACAAATTGAATACAAGTAAACAAATATATATATTGTTCGTTTTTCTAATATCCTAATAGTCTTGATAACGTTTTTCGTCAAGTTATCGAGTCAACCAAAGTCAAACCTGTAACATTGCATAAAATAAAGTTTGTCAACACAAAGATTGGTGAGCAATTTCATAGTTTTTTTAACAATATGTATACAATAAGAAATTCCACAACTTGTATACGAAACAATAAATAAAGGCAATAATTTGGATAAAAATGAGGTCGATAATAAGAATACATTAGCGGCATCGTCTATAAGAGAATACCAAATAGATTCGGATTTCATGAAACCGTTAATAAGAACACATTAACGGCACCGTGCTATAAGAAAATACCAGATAGTTCACGGATTTATGAATGAGATCGTTAATAAGAATACATTAACAACACCGTGCTATAAGAGAATACCAGATAGTTCACGGAATCAACCAAACAAAAGCGGTAAACACATTAGCAATTAAGTATGTAAGCATATAACACCAAATCGAGCATTTATTTAAGTAAAGTATACAATATATTTTGTTGTTTAATACTCAAGTATAAAACATTTAGTTTGAATAAATATGTAATACAACCCTCAAAACGAAAGATGAAAAATGGGGTATGAAAGTACACACATTCAAGTAATAAACTTGATCGTTAAAAGACGAGTAACCAGAAGGATGAGGTTTAAGGAGCAAAGTCTAGATGAAAGGAAGTCGTGTATTAGAAAAGTTGTCTAGAAAGTCTTTAAATAAAATAAATGATAAGAAATGCAAACAATTTAAAGTTTAAGGCTTAAAATGTGAATATTTAAGAAAAAACATAATAATAGTCTTTTAAAAATATAAGTTTGCTCGAAACCGGGTTAAAGTATCTAGCCCTCAATATTTACTCAACCTATGTTAAGTAATAAGGTGTGTAAAAATGCAAGAATACAAGCCCCTTTATAATATAGATACTAAAACGGGTTTTAACTAGTGTTTCGGGTTGTTGGTCCGAGTCTTGATAATTGGTCAAAGCCAAAGTCAACTTTCAAAAATAATGAATGTTATGAGATAACTCAATAAAATTTAATAAGACTTAACCAAGTATGTAGTTCTATTGTTTTAGAACTAACAACGTCCATTAAACGAGTGTTCGGTTTTGTCGGTCCAAACTTTGTTATAAGATCAAGTTGGATCTAACATCCCAAGTACTTTAATAAAATATTTAAAGTCAGTTTGTAAAGTATCTTTAAATAAATATACAAGTCTTGATAGCTAAAAACACACTTGTGTGTCTTAAGCGAGTGAAAATCGGTTTAGTTCGGTTTGATTCGGTTTCCATCTCACAATAAGTTCATAAAAGGTTTCCACATGCCCAGATATCAAAGAACTTGTATAATAACTTATAAATGATGAAACTTAAGTTTTACAACCAAAAAGTTAACAATAAAGTCTTTAAACGAAAGTTCGGTTTTCAGTTCGGATCTAGTTTCGGGTTAAGAACGAGGTTATAATCTACAAACCCATAACCATAGAAATTGTATAAATTATTTTAGAAGTTTAAATCTACATAAGACATGTTTAAACAATTATTTAACAAAACTAGTTAACAAAGTTCGGTTTACGGTTTAGAGCTGTTTACGGTTAAACCGAGGCTAGACTCTTCAAACCCATAACCATGGAACTTTATAAATATGATATACAAACTAAAATGAGCATGGTTAGTAAGCAATAATAAAGTTAGCTGGTTAGATGCGGAAAATATATAACAAGGACCACGAAAGTCCTCCATGTAGCCTTGACTTACGAGGCCCGAAACTTAACCGACCGAGGCCGGAAAAGTAACCACCAAAGGTAACAAGGGTGTATATTATATATATGTTGTGCCATATACTTCAAGTATTAATTTAGACTAAGTAACTAATTAAAATTGAAGAACTACATCAGTTTGACTTTCAAAGTCAAACTTAACATAAACAATGAAAAACAACCTTAAAGATCTATGAATTTGAGTGAGGAAAGAGTTTATGAGCAGGTATTAAAGTAGGAAATGGTCTTGTATTTATAGGACAAGGTTTGGGGGGTTAAACAAGAGGTTTAGAGGGTAAAAACCGGATTTTGGATAAAGAAACAAACAAGAAAACACAAAAAGGCAGATCTGTAGGTTTGAGGCTGCGCTACGCGACCAGCCTAACCTCCCTGGCCGTGCGGTGCGGCGTGCTAGGGGGGTTGGGTTGGTCAACTCGTCTTGCGTGGTTCGTTTTGCGTCCCGGAAGTTCGTTTTTGATTTAATTTGAGCGTTTTAAAGGCGTTTTCGAATCCGTAAAAGTGGTTTTTCAAATTGAACAAGTGGGAATGATTTAGTAACATAAAATCCAATATTTTATATGTTTGAAAATGTTCGGGATATAAATCGGGTCGGTTTACAACATAAAAACAAATACAAGATAACTCGAAATTGACGAATGTCACAATGTTTAACGCATTGAGTTGTACGTTGATCGATTTATCATTGATCTGTACGTTGATCGATTTTTTGGCAAGAATAATTGTCACGTAAGCCTTTTGTTTTCTTTATATAATTACCATGGTTTTGATGTTTAAATATTTGGGTTTGCCATGAATGTTGTTAAAAGTTAAAACTAACATTTGTTTTCTTGAATGAGTGAAATAGTTGCATGATTAAATTATTTTCTAATTTCTTTGGCTTCTTTGTCTCTTGCTATCAAATTTGAAGACATATTTCCCCTCATTGCCATGAATGTTGTTAAAAGTTAAAACTAACATTTGTTTTCTTGAATGAGTGAAATAGTTGCATGATTAAATTATTTTCTAATTTCTTTGGCTTCTTTGTCTCTTGCTATCAAATTTGAAGACATATTCCCCCTCATTGATGACGACAATCTAGAAAATAATGATTCAAAACACGTATTTTGCTTACTTTTACTGACATAATTCAATATGTGAAATTATTGTAGACATTAGATTATTTATATATCGACCATGTGTCATTGCCATGAACAAACTTAGATAAGTGGTGAAGCTTGGACAAAAGCACTCCAGCGCTAATAATTTTCAGACATAAACAAGTAAATTTATATTATGATCAAACAATAAAGAGTTTGTGCTATAAATGTTTCAATTTATACGGAAAATCTACAATCCTTCGTTGTCTCGAGCGCGTCTTTACAACACTTTGACTACTATGTCGATCATAAAAATGGTACTTGGGAGACATATGATTTTCTTCCTGTGATTTATGGGTGGGACATGCATCTAACCTCTTGTTTGATGATTATTTTTAAAAAGAAATCAAGTACATAACATGAGTGGAATACGCAAAATTGACTCGATTAGATGTTGCTAATTTTAGACTAAAATCCATTCAATGGTTCGTTCTTGTAAGTTCTTCAAATATTCAAAATTTTCTAAATTTAATTGGTTGAGTTTGAGTATTCTAATTGTTGTTTTTTGTGAATATGTACCGTCAAATGCAGTTTAACTATAGTATTGGAATAGTGTTTTAACGCTTTGAATTATGTTGATCGGTTTATCGACAAGAATAATTGTCATGTAAGCATCGTGTTTTCTTTATATATCTATAGTTACCATAATTTTGATGTTTTGATGCTTAAATATTAGGGTTTGCCGTGAATGTTGTTAAAACTAACAATTGTTTTCTTATAATGGTAATAATAGTTCTTTTGGAACGACGACTTTCTTGTGTGTTAGGTCATACATTCTTTAAATATAGAGAGTCTCGTTGCCCTACTCTGGCAAGACTATGGCGTCTTAATCATGCCCACACTAGCTTTCAGAGTTTGACTTGGGCGTTACCCTAAAATACCATATCGTTGGTTGTTACTTAACAATCGTTGTGAGAACTCTCTGGCCTAACACACGGTAGAACAGAAATCCACAGGTGGCCTGGGGGACATCGTGGGACGAAAAAGGGTGGAATAGTTGCACCAGGAAATTGTTTTCTTTGGCTCCCATGTCTCTTGCTATAAATTTGGGGAACATGTCCTGCCTCGTTGCATGAAATTCGGGTGGCAATCTCTTTTGATTGATTACATCCTTCTTTTAAATGCTTTTTAGTTTTCACATAAAATAAATATAAGGTAAAATATGATACAAATGAAATTAACTTATTAAACATATAAATAACTTAAATATTTGTTATCACTATATAGTTTAAAACTAGAGTTCTACACTACAAAAAATGAATTAGAGTATTATCTAGTTTAAAAACTGTGACGAAGTAATTATAATAATTACTCTAGCGCTAAATATATTGGATGAAGTATGATAACTGAAGAAACACTAAGTGACCCCGGCAGATTACGGATAATCTGGGGGTTAAGTAGATGTTTCCCACGAGGGTTAGGTCCGGCAAAGATGGTTATTCCTCTGATGACCTGCAAAACAGACACCGTGAGCTCGTCACTGAGAAGGGGGGGGTACCTCCTTGTGACCACCCTCCGGCGTGAGAATCAGACTAGATTGCTCTTGAATATAAGTGTATATTAAAAGAAATTACTAGAGCAGATATCAGATAATATATGGGGATATAAGATAAGATATGATACCGTTCCAAGGTGTTGGAGTATTTATAGCCGAATGTAGGTTTCCAAGCAGGTACAGCCAGCTGTATAATATTCCTTTTCTACCAACTGTGGGCTACGCACGTGCCATGCTGGTGGTTGGTGGGTAGGCAGCGGCTGATAGTGACATGGCCGGCTGTGTACTATTCCTTTTCCACCAACTGCAGGCTATGTACGTGCCACGACAAGGGTTGGTGAGTAGGCAGCGGCTGATAGTGACATTTTGTACTAGAGCGTGCTCCTCGTCGTACTGTTGTCAATGAGCTGTCACCCTGTGATTGGTTCATGGGCTGCTTTGGTCAGATCTTGTCTATTTTGTCCATACCTTGGCAGGTATAGTACAAAAGATCCTCCAGAAGCGTACGGACTGGCTCATTTGGGCGGGAGTATTCCCGCCTTGCTCATTCCTTCTTCAGGTGACTACTGAATTATTGAGAGCTAGTGCCTTGTGCGTGTAGCCTTGCTATTAGTGCGGGTAGCCTTCCCTGATGGCTTGTATCCGCAGCTGCGGGAACAGGCGGGGTACTTCACCATTGGGAGGCTTTTCCTGAGGGAACAGCTGGCGTACTGCGCGTAAGGTCTTCATCTCTCTGAGCATGGTGGGTCCTGCGGAACCAGTTGGTCTTTGCGCTGACGTCCCTCTTCAAGGTAAGTCTTGCGGGTCCAACTGGGCCCTGCTGGGACCTACCTCTTCAACTCCCCCCAGTCCAATGTTCTTCTCATGAATTGTTAATAAGTGAGGTGAACTTTTGGACTTAAGCAAAGGGTTTTGAAAAGGGTTTTTAGTTTTAAGGTTTTCCGTGGGGATTCTTCCCGCGGTTTTCCTAATGTCACGCATAATTTCCCACTTTTCTGCTTGATCTTTGGGTATGATGCGGGTAGGTGTGTAACCTCCTCGCAAGTCAGGAGCGTTGAGTTTCAGTTGTATAGATTCTCCACGAGGTTTTGGTAGTTTTAGACATAGTGATCAATTATGTTTAAACAACCAATTCCATCTTGGAGCATCAAACAATCTAGTTCTCAATGTTCCCGCTATGCGGGGATGTTATATCCCTTTCCACAAGCATGGCCCAGAAGATCCTTCTTGGTTTCAATTCCCTGCGAGTGCTAAGTATGTGAAGGGTTTCGCCTTGACACTGTACCCGCACTCGTCTTATAGTTACTTTACTTCCAAGGTATTCTTGGCTTCAATTCCCTGCGGGTGCTAAGTATGTGAAGGGTTTTGCCTTGACACTGTACCCGCACCCGTCTTATAGTTACTTGGTTGCCAAGGTATTCTTGGCTTCAATTCCCTGCGGGTGCTAAGTATGTGAAGGGTTTTGCCTTGACACTGTACCCGCATCCGTCTTATAGTTACTTGGTTGCCAAGGTAAGGGGGTGTATTCCCTCTTATTTTTGAATCTTTTTGAAATTCGAAGAGTTGGTGAAAGTATAAGAACAGTCCAAACTGTTGAAGGGACGTTAGCGTCGTCCGACGGTTTCTTCTGACAGTTTCAGGACGTGCAGGAAGTTATGGTGACGTGACGGTATATGGTCATTCCAGACACTTTTTCAGGCGCGTGGGCGCGAGTTTTCGGGCGCGTGGGCGCGAATTTTACGGCACGCGTCCTTTCAACAGCTGTTGTCAGCTTGCTCTTTACACGTGTCATAGTTTCATTGCACCTGCGCTTTCTCTCTCCTCCGCATTAAATTCATCGCATTCATTGCGATGAGTATATAAAGGGGGAGAGGGTGCATCTTAATCCACACCTTCACTTCACTCTTCTTCTTCTAAACGATTTCCGGCGAATACTCTAACTTTTCCGTCGAGCATTCTCCTGAAATCGTTCTTCTTTACATCCAAAACATGTCTTCCATTCATGATCCTGAGGCTACTGCCGAGGAGTCTGAGGTGTACACCGAGAACCCAATGTCCGCGTCTGATAAGGACAATAAGAGTACTACTGGCGAGTGCCAGTGTGCTCTTCCCATCGACCTGTACCAGTACATCATCAAGAAGTTCATGCTCGAGCCTTTCGAGCCTGAGTTTTCTAGCCTCACCAGAAGGTGTACGATGCCCCCAAGGGCAAGATAGGGGTTTATGCCTCATTCTTCATATATGGGAATCTCAGATTCCCATTAACGAAGTTCGTATACCGTGTTCTGGAGAGACACGGTGTACATTTGACGGAGGTGCACCCGATGGCGATCGCTAAGGTTCGCCACTTTGAATGGGTGTGCCATATTCTAGGCGTTGAGCCCCGCGTCGACCGCCTGATGACCTTCTACTCCTGGAGGTGCATCCAGGGCTGGTATACCTTGGTCACTCGGATCAAGGGTTTGAAGATCTGCGCTACCGAGCGCAGTCTTCGGTCTTGGAAGCGGAAGTTTTTCTACATCTCCGCTCGCGTTGTCCCCATTGCGATGACGTTCAAGAACGGGAGAGCACTCCCGAACCTTCACGCCTCCAACTACCAGGAGGCGGAATGGTTTACCAAGATCTCCCGGATCCAGACTCCGGTTTATCGCTTTGCGGAGTCTGGGATGGTGATGCTTGGGATGAGCCGGGTATGGAAGGATGCTGGGGCAGAGGCGCCACAGATTCCCATCGTTCTTGAATACGGTTCGAATTCTATTCCCTATGGTATGCTCCATCTCTTTTTGCTGATTTAGGGTTTTTCTTCTAACTGCTTTTCTGTTTATTTTCAGAGGGGAACAATTTGCAGTCGCTTCTGCAACCGCGTGAGAGCGGTGGTCCCGCTCGGTTGGGTACTCGTGCTCTCGACGAGAACGATTTGCCCATCTTGGAGCAAACGGCAGATCGGTTTGTGGAGGTCTACCCGCCAGGCCACGAAATTCTGAGCGCCACGGAAGGGTTTCATTAACCCTCGCCCTCTTCATGCTCAAACCTCTGCTGGAGTTTCTCTAATTTTGTCATCTTCTGATGAGGAATCCGCAGACGTTCCTTTCTTCGTGAGGAAGAAGAAAGCTGCCGGAGTGAAGGGCAAGGCGAATGTTGCCTCCACTGCCTATCAGGGGAACCGGTCTGACTCGGAAACCGAAAGTAAGGAGGCGGCGGGGAACCCTGGTAGTGGTGAGACAACTGTCTCGGAGGTTGAGACAGCTGCCACCTCCGCGCGACCAAGTTCTACGACGGTGACTGGCGTGAAGAGGCCAGTTCCATCGGGTTCGTCCCCGCCCGTCAGAACCTTCAAGATTAAGAAAACCCATAAGTACTTTTTATTTATCTTACCCGCAATTCTTGTTTTTAATATCTTGTCATCATGCAGGCGTGGATGTAACCGCGTTCCAAAGTGATTCGGGAATGAGCAGTTCTGGACCCACGACGGTAGGTTTGGTCAACCTACCCGAGGCGATGACCCAGGCAGCTGTGCCTGTTTGCAGCATTGGTTCAGTTGCTCATCCCGTTGAGGCAACTGTTTCATCTGTAACGTCCTTTCCGCCGGCTATCAGTGCCATATTCACTGCATCCTTCACTGAGCCGGTGGTGATTGTTTCTGCGGGCTCCTCCGCAGCGGCGGCCACGGTTGTGAGTTCACCTCCAGTGAGTTCATCTCCGATGGTCTCTACCGCGGCGGCTTCAACCGTGCCTCCGGCACCGGCGACTACCTCGTCCTCGGCCGGTTCAGCAGGTATGTTCAGGGTTGGGGCTTCTAGCCAATCTCTGCCTCCTTCCCATCTGCCTGACCTCTTGGATGGATATCCCTTAGGTTCGGGTGATGGGTTTGGCGGCTATCGGCCTGTTGTCGACCCTACAGGTGCGTAAGGTTATTTTGGCCTTTTTATTATTATTTTTTTATTATTATCTTTTCCTAACTGCGTTTTGTTTTTGCAGTTTCGGATTCCAATGAGGTGTATGTTCCGCGGTGGAACATCCACCGGGGAACAACCCTTCGGACGGCTGTGGACTGCGTCGAGTGGGCGTGTCACGCAGCCCCAAGTGGTGCGTTGGGGGAAGCTATGTCTAGCTACCAGGAGGGTAGGCTGACGAACGAGCTTCGGATTCTCCTTGCCCGGATGCAGCCGCGCGTCGAGTTGCTTTGTCGTGAAAACGACAAGTTAAAGGCGGCGCGTAGCCAGGAAGTGGCCCAGGCGCGGGCTATCCGGGAGGAGAACAAGAGACTTTCCGCCATTGCTGCGGAGAAGGAAAAGGCCTTCAAGGCCCTCGAGGTTGAAGTTCAGGCCCGGCTCGAGGCCTGTTCCAAGGCTACCCAAGCTGTTAACGAACAGCTTAGGTTGGCTAAGGAAACTGCGCGGAAGCGACCGAGAGGGCCACCAAAGCTGAAGCTGTTGCTGAGCCTCTGCGCGCCGAGAATGAGGAGCTTAAAGCCAAACTAGAGAGGCTCCAGCAGGCTCATGATGCCTTGGCCATGGAAGACGCCAAGAAGCTCCAAGAGATCTTGGACCAGAGGGGTATGCTTGACCACACTGAGCGTAAACTGAAGGGCGTTGAAGAGGCTGCTGCTAAGGAAGTGTTGCTTGCCAACCTTAACAAAAGTGAAGCCGAACGCGCCCGCAACCAAGCTGAAGCTGCCCTCCAGGAAGCTCTGATCACCAAGGAATGGCTTTTACGAGAAGCGTTGTCGCAGGTATGCGTAGCTTCATAATGTCTTTACGCTTTTCTTTACACTTAGAAAAGTTTTTGATACATATATATTTTTTTTTGTAGGTTGTGCATCGGATCTTCACGAACACATCTTATGATGATGCCATGAGCGCAGACCTCAACGCTTCTCATGAGGATGGGGAAAAGGCTGGTTTCTTGCTTGGTCTGGGGTTTGTTGAGAAGGGCATCCCGCCTTCCAACTTCCCTCTTTATGATGTGGACACTGAAGCTGCCTATGACCAAGCAGTGAACCAGTATGCTGCCTTCCCCCATCCGGTGGTGGAGAAGGTGAACGAAATTGCTGCTGCTGATGATGGGCTAACCATTCTCAAGACTTTCCTTGAACCGCCACAGCCGACTGATGGTGCGGGTACAAGTGGGTTTGGAGGGAGTGGTTCTGAAGTTTGAACCTTGAGATCCCTTCCCACCGTTAGGATAGATTTATATTTCTGTAGGCGGGTAGATACCCGGCCATTCTTATAATATTTGAATTTTTTTATGAAATATAAATGTTTGTGCGGGTAGGACCGCCACTTTCATTGGATGACTTGCTCATGCATATTATAATTTAATTTGGCACTTGTTTTGCCTCATAAACAATATATGATTCGCTCGTGCATACTTTAGTTGAACTTAGCAATTTTCCAAGTGTTTTGAATAAGTTAACCGTTCGACGCGTGGTTGTCAATAGGTTAGTGTTCAGTTTCCTCTATCATGATTGTGCGGGTAGGACCGTCACTTTCATTTAGTGGGATGACCAACCTTTACCTATAACTGACCTGCGTGAAGGTTTTCGTTAGAAATTTTTTGCCGTTTTTTGTGTTTATGTGGGTTTTGCCGCCGTCCACACGCAACGACTTCCCCACTTATTTATGCGGTGAATACCGGCATCAGTGTTTTGAATAAGTTAAACCTTTCGACGCGCGGTTGTCAATAGGTTAATGTTCAGTTTCCTCTATCATGATTGTGCGGATAGGACCGTCACTTTCATTTAGTGGGATGACCAAACTTTACCTATAACTGACCTGCGTGAAGGTTGACCTCATCTCTTAGAAATTTTTGCCGTTTTGTGTTTATGCGGGTTTTGCCGCCGTCCACACGCAACGACTTACTTCCCCACTTATTTATGCGGTGAATACCGGCATATCAGTGTGGAAAGTTCATAAGTATAAATGTAAGACCATCTGCGTCAATGTAATAAGGAGAATCATTTCCATTAGAAGTGGCTCTGGGCCTTTTCTTTACAAGTTTGGAATTGATCTACATGCAACCTGTGTAATTGAGCTCCCTTCCATGTTCTTGGGATGGGGGTGTCATCGAGCCTTTCGAGCCGATATGCACCTGGTTCGGAATCTCGTTGTTTACGTAGTATGTAGTCTCCAACATTGAGGCTGCAGTTTCATTCGTGTTTTCCCCGACTGGGGTTCTACACGCATTAGCCTGCTCAGCGTTCATTGCGCCACGAGGTGCGTGAGTTTCCCATCTCTGACAAATGCTTCGATGACGTCCTTCAAGTCTAAGCATACCTCGGTGGTGTGGCCTTTTGTCCTTTGGAAGTCACAGGATTTGCTTTGATCAGCGTTTGGACGATGTCGGATAATTGGAGCCTCTGGCCATGGGAGCCTCTCGGTGGCGAATATCTCGGTGACGCTTTTGGTGAGTGGCGTCCATCTGGAGTTCCGGTTCGACAACTGCATGTTATCCCTTCCGCCTAACCGAGGGTGTGAGCCGGATGAGGTGTCAAAGTTTACCCTTGACTGCCAAATGCCTAGCTTCCTCTTTTTGTTTAGTCGGGCGGTAAGGACGTTGTTTTCTCTTGTTTTCTGAGTGTAGAGGTTTGTGCTCTGGGGAAGATCTCTACCCAGTTGCTTTTCCGTTTCTGCGAAGCGTTTAGCTGCTGTCATGATGGCATCCCATGTGGATGGCATGCCGTCTTTACCCGTCAATGTGCGGATAAGCTCCGGGTATTCGGCGCCTTGGATGAAAGCTGCGCGAACAAGATCTTCGCTTATGGTGCCCAGACTCAATTTCTTTGAATTGAAGCGCGTGATGAAGTCTAGTAAAGACCCATCTTCTTCTCGGATGCAGTTGAGGATCATCCATTGCTCTTCGGTATACTTTCTTTGTTGACTGAAGTGTTGGCTGAACTTTTGCTGGAAGTCAGCCCAATCGTAGATGTGGTGGACCGGTAGACGGTCGAACCACGCTCTGGCTGCCCCAACAAGCGCATTTGGAACATATAACACCACGTGGGTTCCGTCCAATTGCTGACGGTTGCCCCCGCTATGAATCTGTTCAAATGATCGTCTGGGTCAGATATACCATCATAAGTGCCGATGTTGGACATCTGTTTAGCACTTTTCTGGGCGATTGCTTTCGTAATGTCCCTTGCAAACTTGGACGTTCCCGCATTTGCAACGGTCGGTCTAAAGGTTTTGGAGAAGTCACGTGGGTTTCCCCCCGCGTTCCTTTGTTTGAAGGTTTCTCCAAAATTCCTTCTTCGTTGGAAGTCCGTTTCCTTACGTTTCCCTTTCGCCCTATGGCGAGGGTTTGCGTCGCTGTCGGACTCCTCCGAATCATCGTCCCAGTACTCGCACTCATTGCTCATGTTGAGCTGTTGAGTGCTTCCGAATTCGTCAGCCTGTTGGAGTGAACGTAATCGTTCATCCAACTCAGCTTGGAATTCCCTCTGACGTGCTTCCGCCCACGCTTTAACTTGATCAAGTGTTTAGCGGGGGAGCTTCGTCTGTCGTCTTTCCACCCGGGTATCAATGAATCCCAGGGGAGGATTGTTTACTGCACTTGCCCCGGCTTGGGTAACCGGGGTAGTGTTCGTAAAATTTACTGCACTTGCCCTGGCTTGGGTAACCGGGGTAGTGTTCGTAAAATTTGTGTACTCGCCGGTGTTCCTCCCAGTAGCTGGGGTTGTGGTTACCGGAGTTTCTTGGTCACTCGTTGGCCTTGGCAACGGAGTAACCTTAACCATCTTTCCAGAAGTTTTGAAAAAACTGAAAAAGAATTAGTTCTAGCTTTTATGCACGGATGGCGCCAATGAAGAAACACTAAGTGACCCCGGCAGATTACGGATAATATGGGGGTTAAGTAGATGTTTCCCACGAGGGTTAGGTCCGGCAAAGATGGTTATTCCTCTGATGACCTGCAAAACAGACACCGTGAGCTCGTCACTGAGAAGGGGGGGTACCTCCTTGTGACCACCTTCCGGCGTGAGAATCAGACTAGATTGCTCTTGAATATAAGTGTATATTAAGAGAAATTACTAGAGAAGATATCAGATAATATATGGGGATATAAGATAAGATATGATACCGTTCCAAGGTGTTGGAGTATTTATAGCCGAAGGTAGGTTTCCAAGCAGGTACAGCCAGCTGTATAATATTCCTTTTCTACTAACTGTGGGCTACGCACGTGCCATGCTGGTGGTTGGTGGGTAGGCAGCGGCTGATAGTGACATGGCCGGCTGTGTACTATTCCTTTTCCACCAACTGCAGGCTATGTACGTGCCACGACAAGGGTTGGTGAGTAGGCAGCGGCTGATAGTGACATTTTGTACTAGAGCGTGCTCCTCGTCGTACTGTTGTCAGTGAGCTGTCACCCTGTGATTGGTTTATGGGCTGCTTTGGTCAGATCTTGTCTATTTTGTCCATACCTTGGCAGGTATAATACAAAAGATCCTCCAGAAGCGTACGGACTGGCTCATTTGGGCGGGAGTATTCCCGCCTTGCTCATTCCTTCTTCAGGTGACTACTGAATTATTGAGAGTTAGTGCCTTGTGCGTGTAGCCTTGCTATTAGTGCGGGTAGCCTTCCCTGATGGCTTGTATCCGCAGCTGCGGGAACAAGCGGGGTACTTCACCATTGGGAGGCTTTTCCTGCAATAACAGCTGGCATACTGCGCGTAAGGTCTTCATCTCTCTGAGCATGGTGGGTCCTGCGGAACCAGTTGGTCTTTGCGCAGACGTCCCTCTTCAAGGTGAGTCTTGCGGGTCCAACTGGGCCCTGCTGGGACCTACCTCTTCAATAACACATCAAAACCAGGTAAAAATATAATATGATTTTTTAAAAGAAGACATAACTAGCATTTATGCATGTTTATTTAATTGGAGGTCTGCGTCTCCAAAAGTTCTTGTTCAATATGTATGTCATTATCATAATCACACAACACGTTGAGTTTAAAGCGAATAATAAATAGGCACACCCAATAAACTGATTCCTGCATCTGCAATAAAAATATTACCTGTCACGTAATATGATGAGTCATGGATTAAATATCTAACCAACGACGTCAAGGCTGGGTTGGCAGTGCCAAATTCTCTTAACGGCGCTCCTTTTAAAGCTATACTTTTTAACCACTTCTTTTGCATAAGCCCACCGTAATTTCAGATTTAAAAAGGCCGGGACATATAGAGTTTACCCTTATTCCGTGTTTTCCAAGTTCCATTGCCATTATCTGCAATATGTCATTGATTAAACTCCTAATCTTATTCACATGCTCAAATCATGCATAATTTAAAATTTATATATTTAAAGCTTTGTAACTATCCGTCGTGATTGTAAAGTTTGGAGGACGAACTCTTGTAATAGTATCAATGGCAGATTTTGAAGAAGCATACGCAACAGCTCCTGGACTATATGCACGTTGAAGACCAACAATTGAAGATATGTTGATTACAGATCCAACATGATTACAAGCACACATTTGAAGGCAAACATACTTTTGAGACCAACCATGATCCCTTTACATTTGTCCTAAAGGTTTTATCCCAATCTTCTTCTGACCAATCCAATGGATTTTGTACAGGACCTAGATAAACAACATAACATCATAAATTAGATTAGGTGGACTGCTAGACTCAGGGTCGTCTCCGAGAATTTAAATCCCTCGGCCGAGTCAAAATAAAAAGGCCCGTAGGCCTTCACGAAAAAAATTTTATTCGCTAATGTACATGGATAAAACTTTTATCGACCGATTTATTATAAGCAGAAACAATTCTAAACATGTAATTATCTCATAAACCATTGCAAATAACCTTATTTTTAACACTAAAAAACATATATATGTGATATGTATAAAAAAAGTTTGTGCCCCCGAAACTTATGTGCCCCGGCCGATGGTGCAACTCGCACACCCTCCGAGCCTCCCACACTGCTAGTATCCTATAAATGATGACTAAAAATACCTGTAATACCGGCATTATTGATCAAAACATCAATACGGCCAAAAGCATCCCATGCCTTTCTCACCGATGCTTCAATGGTCTGACCATCGGCGCTAACATCAAGCTCCACCGATACTGCCACTACATGGTTGTTTCCGCCTTCATTTTTGTTCTTCCACAAATCCAAATTGTTAATTTCATTGCATAGAACTTTTAGGCGGTCCGTTCGGCGAGCGGAGGCTATGACCCTGCAACCGGATTTGGCTAAGTCCATACAAAACTCCCAGCCGAGCCCAGAAGATGCGCCGGTAACCATCACGATCTTGCCACTAAGGTCTAGACACGGTTCCATTTCAAAGATAGCCAGTTTATAACTAGATTTTCAAGTGTTATATTAACTAGCAACATAAAGAGAACGTAGTGCTAATTTGACCATAACATCAAGTTGATTTAGTTTTCATTTTGTTACTACTAAAAGCAAATAATGTGGTATACTATTTTAATGTATTTAGAAAAAGGCCTACGGTATGTGATAGAATGTGATATTTTGATAATAATCAATAATGTTTTGTGCCCTTCATTCATTCATTTAGAATAATTTATACAAATACATTTTCATAAATATATCCCCCACATTCTAGGATGGGCAAATGATACTGTACACAAGCATTTCGACACCTGTACATGTAGGTTAACAGGTATGACACAAGAAGAGAATGTCATATTAGAATTGATTCCTTTTCAGAAAGGGGTGGCGGCGCAGCTTGTTGCCCGCCTACCTGCTATATTGATGTAATATCTGTGTTTCATCAGTAGAAATAAATAAAATTTTATTTTAAATTTATATTTATACTATACTATATATAATACATGAGACATGGGTAATTTAAAACACCATATTTTTAAGTAATTTACAATTTTTAATGGCTAATGTGCATCTTATATAGCATGCAAGATAGGGACAGACTTGTCCATTAGAAAATATATCTTGAAATAGTTACAACATAGCCCCCTCAACTTCACTCAACTTTTGTAAATTTAAGAAAATAATGACTACTTTGGACATTTATCTTTACTCATGTATTTCTTTTAATTTAATTGTCAATAACTTCCCACCAACAATCTTTCAATCGCCATAAATTTTTCATACGTTAATATTTTTTTATAAAACTTTACACCATAAAAACGAGCATTTTATTTGGGTATGGTTTTGCTATAATTTTTCAAAAAAAAATTAACATATTACTTATGAGTATTCACAATTTGGTTTTAACGGTTTCTAAGTTATACCGTGAGCGAAACCGTTGTTCGATTTTTTGTTATTGAGAACCGAAACAGAACCGTTAAAACTTTAAACTTAATCATTACTAATAGTTTGGTTTCACTTACTGAGCTTCAATAATCAATTTATCGTCCGATCCACGGTTTTATATAGTCAATTTTCTGTATAAACCATAAACCAAACTCTTTGCTATGGTTTGAACATTCGTAAACCAGCTGAACAAAAGTGATGATTGGTTCAAACGTTTTCAAGGTTTCAAACGAACCTTGAGCATCCACAGTTGTTACATGATTACTATAATTTTTGTTCCCCGCCGTATCGCACAGACACTCGTCTAGTTATTGTAAAATGAATTAATAATGAATTTATTGTACATTATTATCACATATAAATACCAACAATCCTTCACTATTTTTATTCACTCCAATCTCAACCTTCCACTATTTTTATTTACTCAAATATTAAATGGCTAATTTTTCAAACGATAATTTCGAATTCTCGGATATTCATATCGCCGAAAAATTCCAATAACGGTATATCTTTTTTTTCAAGATATAGCATCTAATATTTCAAATATCTCATTGAGCAAGCCAAAGAGGAAGACACGACAACATAATTGAGCATTCCTAAAAAAGTCGTCCGACGTAATCGCGAAAAATGATCATTTAGTTTAAATTTTCGTATTTTAACTTTTTTTGTTTGAATTGTCGTATTTTAATTTTCTGCTTTTCAATTATGTAATATTTTTAATTCTAATTAAGTTTTAATTTTAATTACATTTAATTGTTTAATTATTTTAAATTTAAAAAAATACAACGTTCTAGTAAGGTACTTGTTGGTATGTATAGTTGTAAGTAATTTTGTGGTTTATTAGTCCTTGAGAGTAGAAAGAGACGGTCGTACAAGATTGGTCGATGTATAGTAGACTCATGAGTACCTGCTTGCTTCCCCTTACATTTGAAAGCTTACGTAAATGCACTATTAACTAATATTTTTTCCTTACAGCATGAATGTTACAAGATTCGGTATATACAATATTATTCGTTAAAAGAAAACATAACTAGAATAAATGCCATATTTATTTAATTTGAGATATACGTCTCTTAAAGATCTTATTCAATACATGTATCATTATCATCATAACATAACATAGTGACACAAGAAGTTGAGTTTAAAGGGACGAATAGATTGGGACACCCGACATGGTTAGTCCTGCATCAACAATAAAAATATTACCTGTCACGCAATATGACGAGTCATGGATTAAGTACCTAACCAATGACGTCAAGGCTGGGTCGGTAGTGCCAAACTCTTTTAGCGGTGCTATTTTTGAAGCCACATTTTTTACCCACTTCTTTTGCATAAGTTTTTTCGTAATCTCTGATTTAAAAAGACCAGGGCATATAGAGTTTACCCTTATTTTATGTTTCCCAAGTTCCATCGCCATTACCTACAAACAAGTCGATCATTGATTAAAGTCAAAACCTGATCTTATTATCACATGCATGCCCATATCATACATGATAATAGTACTAATAATAATTTAGACTTTAAATATGCAAAGCTTGTAAGCATCTATCGTGATTGTAAAGTTTGGAGGACAAACTTTCGTGATAGTATCAAGGGCTGATTTTGAAGAAGCATACGCAAGACATCCTGGACTAATGTACGTTGAAGGCCAGCAATTGAAGACATGTTGATTACAGATCCAGCATGATTGAAAGCACGCATTTGAAGGCAAACATACTTTGAGACCAACCATGATCCCTTTACATTTGTTCTAAAGGTTTTATCCCAATTTTCTTCTGACCAATCCAATGGGTTTTGTACAGGACCTAGATATGCGGCATAACATCATAAACTAGGTTAGGTGGACATACAACAAATTAGGGGTGTCAATCTTTACCTAAACCATTTCAAGTAAGTCAATTTGAATTATTTTAAAAATTAAATGAGTTGATTTTGGTTATAGATTTTAAGTAAATGAATTAAAATGGATAATTTGAAATTCCATCATGTTATTTTTGGGTCAAAATGGGTCGTAATTCAAAAAAATGAGTCGATGTGGGTTAGTGTCCTAAGGAAATATGACAGGTTTCGGATCAGAACAAGTTTTCGCACGAGACAAGTTTTGGCACGAAACGAGTTTGGTTCGGGTTTCAAGCCAACATAAGTTTTCATACGGGACGGGTTGGGTTTTGGTTTCTTTTTGGTCAATTCTAGACTCGTTTTTTGTTTTGTTTTTGTCCGTTTTTCAATTTCGTTTTTGTTCAATTTCAATTTGTTTAGTTTTGTTTTGACTTATTTTTTTTTATTTCGATTGATTTGGTTCGTTTTTGTTTTTTTTTTCATTTTCGTCGATTTTTTGTTTTCAATTCGATTAATCAGTGGTTTTTTTTAGTTTTTATGGATCGAGGACAATGGAAGAAACATTTTAGGTTTTTTTTTTTTTACTTTTTTTAGTTTATGATTTATATTTGAGTTATGATTTTCTTATTATTATTTTTGAATATATATTTTAGAGGATTTTGATCTTAACAGAAATCCATTAGTAAAAAAAATCATAACTCAATATATAAATAAAAAACTAAAATTTTTCTGCCGTCATCCTCGTTCAAAAAAAAACATGAGACTCGTTCGACCCTAACCTATTCCGGCCCAAACCAAAACAAACCCTTTTTTCAATTGACTCGTTTTAACCCTACTCATTATGACCCAAACCTGTTTCGACCCATAACTCGTTCGACCCAGCCCAACTCATTTACCACCTATAAAACGAATGTATGATGCGTGCATATGATTCATGTTAGAACCACACAATGTTATAAGTTATTTAGTTCACTCAGTGTGACAGTGGCGGATCCAGAAAGTTTATTCAGTGGGGGGGGGGGGGGAAATAATCGTTGAAAGAAAAAAAAAGTGCATATGGAAAATTTGTTCTTTGTTCAATTGTGCAATTTGTCTTTACGATCTTTACTACCAAAAAACATCTCAACTGTTAACTTAAATTTCCGTTACGCTAAAGGAATGAACCATACGAGTTCAAAGTTAACAAATCTTTTATCTCTTTGCACGCAACTAACATAGAAAAAAATGAACCATACAGGTTCAAAGTTGCCATGTCGTAACCTTGTGTTAATCTTTTTAAAGCGATAACCAAACTCTTGAATTTTCATGTCGACAACAATATTGTTAAAAAATCAAGTAATATTAAAATCTAAGATTTTAATACGTTTTCCATAATACGAAGGATCTTCTCTAAAAGTGAATTAAATCCGCTTTATTGTATATATGTAAATATATGATATTAATATTTATTCTTCATAACACAACTTATTATTAAGCTTTCCATGTCGGTTAGTTATTTAACAATTTTTACATTCTTGCTTATATATAAAACTTTATTTAGATTTAGTTTTAAAACTACAAAAAGATGTTAAAGTGAATTTTAGTTGGGCCAGGAAGAAGGGCTGGAAAAATTTTTATAAAAACCTATTAAAGAGACATTTTTTGGAACAAATACACACTAATTGGAAAAATTGAGTAGGGGTATATACCCCCCTAGCCTTCAAGTCAGTCCGCCCATGCACTGTGATTACAATATTTGTGAATTAACGTATTATTGTGTATTTATTCACTAGGGACTACACTTACTGTGAAACAGTTAAAATAAAATAGTTTATTCACTAGATAGCAAAAACATGTATTTATAGGTGATTAAATAAATCAAAATGTAACAATCGCGTCATACCAGTGATGTGTGGATAAAATAATGTAATTTTAATGTCTAATATCGTGTGTTTTAGTTATTTATATATATCAAACACGATTATTTTGACATCTTTTATGATTGTAGGTGTGTTATTGCTTAATGGAGCTAAACGGAGCTTTAATGGAAGCTATTGGGATGATACTCGAGAGTTAATACGAAGATGAACGAGGCCGATAGTCAAGATATGAAGGGAAAATGAAGAAGACCAGATAGGCTGCAAGTTGTGTCGCCAAGGCCGCAAGTAGCAGCGCAGATCAGGCAGTTTTTGGAGGAAGGACGCAACTTGTGGTCCCATGACCACAACTTGCGGCCTAGTTCGTAAAAAGACGTGAATTTTAGGTTTTTGCCTTCATATATAAACCTAATCTTAGGGTTACGAAATATCATTAATTCCAGCCGCCAAGTACAAGCCCTAGGACAATTTTGTACCATCCCGAAGCTTCCGGTTTGTTAGATCATTACATGTTTTCATCCTTTCATCAGATAAGTGAATCTTTCGCGATGCCGATGTCAGGCTAAAACCATTGTATTCACTTTAGGCTAGGATTTTGTGCAATTGACTATGATCAGATTCTTTATGCTTAATTGATTATGAACTTGATTAAGTTACGTTATTAATTTTGTTTACTTTCTTGATTGATTGTTTAAACAGTTTGTGTTTTTTATTATCAAATCCTGCAACACTTATCGGGTTGGGTTCATCAACATTTAGAGTTAACTCTTGTTTCATTGAACTAATAATCGTTAGTCATTGCAACTTAATTGGTTTTCATAATATAAAACTGGTAATTTGGTAGATCGGGTTCAGTTGTATCAACAATTCGGTTAGTGTATCGTTTGTCATTACAACCAAACTATTAGGTCTAGTAATTACTGCGCAGCCAATCTATCTAAATCTGTGATTAGTTGGTCATCACATTACCTGAACGTGAAGTGAATCATTCTTCCATAATTGTTTACAAACCTTCAAAGAAATCATTTCCAAATTATATTTCTAAACTTCTTGACATTGTATGTCCGAATAGATTAATGTTTAATAAGTCATGAATTTATTTGCACTTTTCATTGATTTCATGTGGAGACGACCTACTTACTCGTACTAGTTATAGGTATTTAAGACTTTAAAATACTTGTTTTTTTATTAGAGCACGACATCTACATTAACCACTAATATTGTCCACTTTGCCCCCGATGGACTGTCTATATAGGAACTCACCGATTTGTTTGTAGTTGCCCAAGGAGAGTTCCCAAGAGGTCACTCATTATAATACTACTTCCAACTGAGCACCCTTAAATATGAAGTTTTCATCTACTCCACAACAACTAAGCCAAAATGTGTTGGTGATTTAAGAGGCAAAGGTTTCTTTATGAACTAAGAATCACTGTTGGCCACGAGTCCACGAACGATGTAGGATTTGTCGGGGGGGGGGGGGGGTGTTATATCAAGTCGGGGGGTGGGTGTTATATCAACATGTTCACTAACATCTAGCTCCACCGCCACCGCCATTATGTGTTGGTTGCGGCCTTCATTTTCGTTCTCATGTACATACAAATTATTAATTTTGTCGCATAGAACCTTGAGACGGTCGGTTCGACGGGCGGAGGCAATAATCCTACAACCGGATTTGGCTAAGTCGATACAAAATTCCCAGCAGATGCGCCTGTTACCATCACAACCTTGCCACTAAGGTCTATTCACGGTTCCATTTCAAAGGTCGCTATAATGTTTTAACTATAATTCAAGTGTTAAATAAATTAATAGCAACATAGTCTTCAATTTATGCCAGCCAGAGACGTACAACGTGGTGTTCATTTGACAATAAGTAACGTTAGGCAAATTTTTTCATTAAAGTTGATTTTGTTTTTATTTTGTACTATTAAAAGAAAATATCGTGGCACACTATTTTAAATTAGTTATAAAAAGGCGTAGGGCATGATATAGGCCAAATTTGGTTTGTGATAAGTTCATGTAAAAAAAACAAGTCCTCGCCGTTTAGCTCATTTGGTTAAGAAGGCGTAAGCCGTGAAACAATGTAAAAAAAAGTTCTCAGTAAATAGGTGTAGCCAAAACGGGTTGTAAGAAAGTATTGATTTGGTTTTGATTGAAACGGGTTGTAGTTGAAATGAATCATTTAAAAAAACATATCAAACCTAGTTCCCCGCTACATTTTTATGGGTGGATGAGGTGGTGGCAGAAGTGGCAAAGTCGGTAATAATGGTGGTGTCAATGACAATAATTGTGGTGATGACGACATGGTACCAACGGTAGGTGGGTGTGCTGGTGGTGCAAGTGGTGGGGAAGACAACAACAGGGTGGTACTGGTGGTGGTGATGACCGTGCACCGATCATGTAAAAACCTAAATAACCTATAGACATGTTAGGTTAGTTATCGAGTCTAGAGGGTCATGTGATCAACATTATAATATTTGTTCATTTTTTTAAACTATTTACAAAAAATATCATAGAAAACAATTACGAAGTTTTAGTTTTAGAGTGTTCTCACACTAACAGGTTTTGTTTGAAAAGGAATTACTTTAACGAGTTTAACAATTAACGAAAACAAAATTACACTCGGGTTTCAGATATATAAGAACGTTGATTCAATCTCTAAATGAATAACTTAGACTAAAGTGAAATATAATTGATATTCTAGATTTGCTAACGAGAATCCTAATCATAGTTGACATCAACAGCCGTCAATCATATGTAATTGGTACAAGAAAACTTTTACTTTATGTGGGACTGAGCAAGGTTCAGTTCGGTTCGGTTTTTAGGTGAAACCGAAAAGTTGGTTTTTCACATATACAATTCGATCGGTTTCGGTTCGGTTATATTAGGTTTTGTGTGTGTGTGCAGACATTGAAAAAAATTTCCAAAAAAATGAAAATGCATATTAGATTCAAAACACAAAAATAGGCATTTGTTACATGGAACCAAACGAATACAAACTTGAAAGAGTACTAGAGTTTAAATTCAACAAATTTCTTAATAAAAAAAAATACTAAAAGTTTAGTTCCAATCTTCATTCTTCATCTTCTTCATATTATTCATCTTCAAAGTTACTCACAATCTTCATCATCTTCATAATCTACATAATCTTCATCACCATCAACGGTAGATCCTTTTGGTGTTTTGAATCCGATCATAACATCTAAAAACAACACATATAATTGTATTAATATTTAAGTAAAAACTAAAATATCAAAACACATCGTAAATATTGTTAGGTTAAAAATGATTAACTCAAATAATATTGTATGCTAAATGGGCCACACTTGGTAATATAAAACAAAGACTTATGGACCATAAAGTTGGGCTAAACAAATAAAATATTCTAGTGGGTCCTGAAGCAATACGGTTCGGTTCGGTTAATATGTCGGTTCGGTTCGGTTTATTTCGGTATTTTAGAAATGGGTAACCGAACCGAAACCGAAATTTCGGATTTTAAAAAAAACAAAAAAGAAACCGTCGGTTAATGCTTCGGTTCGGTTTTTTTTCGGTTAATTTGGTTTCGGTTCGGTTTTTTCGGTTTTCTGCTCACCCCCCTAACTCTATGAATGAAAACAATTGTATGCTTAATTCATAATTTAAGAAACAATTAAAAACCCTAACACACACAATCCTAATAGCAGTTAACATCTCACAATGTTTTGACATGTTCATTATCTTTTGCATATTAATCCGTTTATCATAACATATTTTTAATAGCAATCGTAAAATTATATTGTTTAATTACCTAATATCTTTGTATAGTTGATTAGCATAGACTCAATATACTATATTATAAAGCATTTTTACATGTTATTCATGCATGCATGCAAGGAAGTGGAGGTTTCTTGATTGATGGATATATCATGCTTAAATATGTAATTGGAAAAAGTGTGAAAGTGGACATTTTTATGTAAGTTGGTGAGTTTGTTAAAGTTTTTTTATAAGGTTCTTGTATGATGCATATGTTTAGTGTATGCCTGTTGATCTAATGTTAAATTTGAGTTTCTTTTCAGTTTACTTGACAAAAGAACATGTTTATCAAGCTGTTTTATTAATCTTTGTATTACGGAACCAAGAAAGTGGATGCCTTTACCTCGAGACTATTGAATATACATTCTCGCAATTCTCGAATGCTACAGACCGGCAAGAAAGAGATACCTTAATAGCAGGGTTCTCTGTTCGGCGAGAAGTTTGTTTACGTTCATCCGTTTAATAAACAAACCGGACATGAACAAACAAAATTCGTTCGGTAAGCTTAACGACCAAACACGGACAGAGGCCGCGTTCGTTTAATAGTGTTTGTGAACATCTGGTAACGTTCGTCTGTTAGGTTTGCTTATGTCCGTCTGTTGGGTCATGTATAATATCTTGTGATTAATATGTTTCAGTTATTTGGTCGTCTACCAAATTACCAAGCCTTCATGGCCTCATATATAAACCAAGTGAAAAATAAAACAAACCCGAGTTGTTTATGTTATTTTATTATTAGAGTCGTTTATGTATGTTTGTCCGTTATGTATGTTTTCCCATTAATGTTCCTTAAAGTCCGTTAATGTTCATTAGTGCTCATTAGTGTCCGTGTGTTTGTTTGTCCATTAGGGTTCGTTGATGTCTGTTTATCCATTAGCGTCCGTTTACAATATTAACGAACAGACACAAACAACACGGACAAACTTAATTCCTTAATGGAGGGACACAGACACGAATTTTCGTTCGGTAGAGTGTTCGTGAACCATCCGGGCATCCGATTGTCCGACAAAAGCTTAACGGACGAATACCTCGTCCAATGCGATTCGGTCCTTGATGAGAAAACAAATTTACTTCTTCAAAGTGAAATGAACACAATTTCATCTTTATTATCCAGTATAAGTGTCTTGTTAGTTGTTATCACATCTTTATTATCTAATTCAACCTAGTTAAGTTAAACATAACACATAGCCTAATAACTTACTAATGGATGAATTAATATAACACTGCGTGCATAAAGTAAACTGCAAGAACTAAGTTTAAAAACTGATCATTACAATTTCGAGTCAAATTATCATATCATCAAAACCTTACAATTTGGAAGCACAAAATAAGGTTTTACTCAAGGCCATTGCAGCTTTCGACTCAGTCGGCCGGCCCAAATGTTTCCGGATAAAATCACCAGCCAACATGAGCTTTTTAAGGTCGATGTTGGTCTTCACACCGAGCCCGTTAAGCATATACACAACATCCTCCGTCGCTACATTGCCCGTAGCACCTTTCGCATATGGGCACCCACCAAGGCCCGATACCGATGAATCCACCACATTGATTCCCATCTGTTTATAATAAATAAAGTATCAGAGATGATTCAGAATGTTTATTAGAAGCGTGCATGAAACTGAAAAAAAAGGATCCAAACCAAAAAAACGAACGGAAACAAAAATTGATGGTTTGGTTTTATGTTTCTGTAAAATCCAAACTTACGGTTCGTTTTGGTTTTGCATGTAACCAAATTAACAGATTCTAATTTTTTTTCAACAGAAACCAAAAACCCGAACCGAAACAAATTTACAGATTTTTATTTTTCATTTCAAGCAATTTTTAAAAAGTTAATAAATATGTAACTCAAATATCTTAAGACCAGATGTATAATAATCAATCAGTTATTAATTCACAAAATTATTTAGGCAAAAATTCATTATTTTGGGCCACTTTTTTTCTTTTCGGCCCAAAGTTTTAAAACTCAAACAGCAAACCGAACCCAAACTAAAGACCTAAGTTTCGGTTCCCAAAACAGAACCGGGCCATGTACACACTAATGTGATACAATATTTTTTGTTTCTTCGATCTTACTTGGAGTGATACAAGAATATTTGAAAGGGCTTGACCATAAGTATCATGAAAATGTACAGCAAGTTTTTCCAACGGTACGACATTTTTAACGGCCTCAATCATAGGAACAACAGTACCTGACAATAAGAAAGTGGCATAAGACATAATATATAATTATTATGATTAATAAATTAATTCACATGATCATACCAGCTGTACCAACACCTATGGTGTCACCAAGGGAAATTTCATCACACCCCATTTTATAAAGTTCATCTGCAACATATGCAACTTTTGATGGATGCACATTGCCTTCCATTGGGCATCCAACAACACATGATATATACCTGGTCAAACAGATGCTTTTATTAGTCAAACTAGCTTCAGAAGTTATCAAAATGAAATGGGGAATTTTCATACGAGCCAAAGCGGGCCAATTTAACGCATATATGCGTTTGTGTGTATGAACGTACACGTATGTATGCATGCAAAGTTAGACATATCTATGTATGTATACGTATGTGTGTATGTATATATGTATGGATGCATTTATATGTATGTCATATGTGTATGTACAGTATATATATGGGTGTATTTATATGTATGTATGTATGTATGTATGTATGTATGTATGTATATGTAAGCTTAGAGGATCTACCCGCGTACAGGGATGGAGTGTTTTCTTGCGGCAGAAGTAACATCACGATAACGGGCAAGACTTTCATCTATACTACAGTTAATGTTTGACCGTGAAAACGACTCTGAAGCTGCAGCAAACACCGCCACTTCCTTCACTCCCGCTGCGAGAGCCGCCTCTAATCCCTGTAAGACCGCCATAGCTATTATCGGTCCCAGTTTGCTATAAAAAACTGTGACATTACTTCTATTATTATATATCAGCAAAAGAATACAACTTAACCTTAAGATTCGGTGTTAGAACAGGGAATCTAGCACCACCAACACTTTTAATTGCTTCAATCATATCCTTTGCGTCAGCCAACTACAAATTTGAATTTTTATAAAATATGCTAATATAAATCAATTAATGAAGAGACACAAACAAGCCTTAGTATTATTGTTATTACCTGTGGGACCCATTTCGGTGAAACAAAGCTAGTAGCTTCAACAACTTGCAATCCTGAATCAACCAACATTTTGATCAATTCAACTTTTACAGAAGTCGGTACGATATCTTTCTCGTTTTGTAATCCATCTCGTGGACCGACTTCCACTATTTTGACATATCTTGGTATAGTTTCTAATAACTGCAATTATAAAAAAATTATATATGATTTAAAAAAACAGAACAATAGTCTAAAATGACTAAAATTTTACCTTATGTTGTGAATTTGTTGTAATACTACAATTTGACATAAATCTATGTGGACTTAGACTACTAAAAGCAGGCGGTCGATGTCTGCAATGAATTAAGAATATTTCATAATAAGGTTCTAGTAGTACTATAAAGATTTCCAAATTGCATATTATATAATAATCACACATGCTTACATTTGATTCTTAGGTTGACCAAGATTCCCTGTATTCATGTAGATTCCATCTGCAATTTCATGCTTTTGGGAAGCTAATGGCATCGAAGAAGTTGGATTGTATTTGTGGAGAAGAAAAGATTTCCTTTTGGATAAATGAGCAATGACCTTAGATGATAACATTAAGATATATATGATAGTCCGCTTTGCTTGCAATTTACCTGAAATTTTGGAGAGAATAAATAAAAGACGCAAAATTGCATTCAAGAACATTCATTTCTAGATTGGTTGATACAATAGTTATGTGTATAAATGTAAAACAAGATAATTCTTTTTTTTTTATTATAATATCAGACTAATAAGATATAAAGTTATGAATCTCCAAAGAAAACAGACGGCGGTTATTTCAGTAATGAATTTAGTTCTCATCAGTGCTGTAAAAATCGCAATTAGTCACCGATTAATTGGTAATCGGTATGTTACCGATTCGATTTCACCTAATCGGACCAACAATTTGGTAGTTGATCAAATCCGGTCAAAATCGGCCCAAATCTTTCAAATTTCGGCCAAAATACGTCAAATTTAGGTCAAAATATGTCAAAAGTGGTCAAATTTCGGTAAAGATTGGTCAAAATCTTTGAAGTATTTGAAAAATGATACTTATTAATCCAGTCCGATAAAAAAGTTTGAAATTTATATATAAAATTTTGTATATATAAGGCTTTAAACGAACCGAAAGTTCCTTTCCTAAATAAACAAACACGAACATGAAATTTGATTGGGTTTGCAGTTGGTTAACCGTAGGCTTGTCCAATAAAAGCTTAACGGGCGAACATGAACAAAGCCAACGGTTTGTTTACAGCAGCCGTAGGTAAGATTCATTTGCAGATTGGTTGATACGCATAAATGTAAAACAGTTCCAACAGAAAATAGACGGCAGTCATGAATTATCAGTTGACCAGGTTTGACTTTCAGTTTGAACTGTTATACAGCTTTATAATTACAGCAATTTGAATTGACAAACCAAAATCAGACAATCTAACATCTGCCGTGTATGTGTATAATGTTCGAATTGCTCAATTAATAAAAATAAAAAAAAAAGAGGTTTGATGGTTACCAGAAGTTGATCGAGAGCTAGTGGTTGTGTGCGATTGAAGATCAAAATCCCGATTCGTTCGTTAGTTTAATGCCGTGATCATCCACAACACGGATCTATATGCAGAAATTTAGGGCATAATAATAATAATAATATTATTATTATTATTGTTTTAACTTTTAATATTGTTTCCAGTTTTTTTAACCCAAAATGAAAATTGGGAACACATAATTTTTAGCTTTTCATTCATTTCTTACCAAAATTAAATTTGGGAGTCATCTCTGCTTCTTTTTTATCCTTTTTTTTTAACGACCAACTAAGTAACACGGGGTACTCCGTACGTGACCCTTATTGGCTAAAGGTAGCCCGAGCCAGCCACTAGTACGGACGGACGGAGTCCCTAGCGGTCCACCTATTGAGGGATTCACCGGATAAAACCCGACCCCCACGCCAGTCAAATGGCACAACGTCGATGAGCCGGTAAAACCGGGTGAAATCAGGACTCGAACCCTGGCAAGCCAGGGTCATCCCTCATATCTCCCATATAAATTAGTGATAGTGAGATTTGAACCTCATACTTCTTTTTTTTCCTTAACTGGAACTCCAAAACACAATAAAAAACGACTCGCAAGTTTATAACTTTTTTAAATTAAATTTTAAATTTGTATTCATACAATAAATAAAATTTTAAATGAGTGTTAAATTTATAATTTTTTTATATCCCGTAAACCATACAAATTATATTCTAACTTAATGGGCAATATTTTTATAATAGCCAACAAACACATAAATGCCTAGGTACTTTATATTGATTGACTTAATGGAAAAATGTCATCGGCAGCTGGCCCAACCTAGTCGTACGGAGCTCTTAAGCACCTCTAAGTTATATCCGACAGTTTTGAGGAAAACTCACTCACCCGAATGTCCACTGGTGGTAAAACCCGAACACCCTCATGATCGAAATTGAAATCACAAATATCACAGTTTTCCTTCATTGAGTAACTCATATCCTCTCCAAAGTGTTATTTGTGGGGATTAAACATGAATCTCCAGTAAAAAACTTATATTTTCTATCAATACAACACACTGAAAATTGGAAAGGATTTGTATAATATATATTTATTAATATAAACACAGAAATTGATGTCGTGGTCATCCACAACACGGATCTAATAACTTTTAGGATTTAAGTTTTCCGTGTTAATACATTACACCACCTAAAGATATATTTGGTTTAAAACTAAAAATTTATTTGAGTGACCCGAGACCTAGAAATCAGATCCAAGAAAACTCAAATTACTTCAATTTCAGTTTGGGATCATGTTTGGAATTGAGTTTGAAAAGTATTTATTGACTTATTAGTTTTTTTAAAATGCTAGAATTTAAGCTTTTTAAAAATTAACTTTTAACCCTTTAAAAAAATTATGTTTGCCCTTTTGAAAACAAGTCGCCTCCATCCAGAGAGAACCAGACATCGACAATAGCTGGCCGCCGGAAACCGCGAGGCCAACCATCGCTTGGCTGAATAATTATCTGACCCACAAGATTCGGATTTCAATAAATAGGTAAACTTCCTTCCTTCCAGTTCTTTAATTTCATAATAATTTGCAAATGGAATTATTGTGAAGAATTAGTTTCCAATGGCTCAACTTTTTCAGACTGATTACGGGTTAGGTGTTTGAGTCTTCTTGAGGTTGGTTATATCGAATTCAGCATCTAAAACGGGTCGGGTTTTAACTCATGAAGCATAAGAAACTTGAAAATTGTATATATTATATATAAATTTGATATTATATGGGTCTATTTTGGGGATTTTGGTGAACAATGTGGCACATAGCTGATTTCTTGATTTAAAAAATATGTGAATGTGATTCTTTTTTATTAGTAAGCAATAGTACAAATTAATATGTAAATAAAAAACATTAAATCAACTGCTAAAAATTGGGTTTCGGGTTTTAATTCGGGCGTGCTAACTTTGAGCTTGTGAATTGAATTAGAGTATTAGACAGTTGGTATCTATTCCTTAAACCAAGGTACATACATACATTACCTTTCGATTTTAAACCTAGTGATGATGGTACGGCATTCTCACTGTTTATATTTTACTTATTGGATTTGCAGTTATATCAATATTGACCTCGGATCATCACTTCCTACTTTGTTTTATTTTTTTGTTTTATATTGCTTACCTGATTTATATTTTCCACTTTAATTCCACCAATCTAATCAACTACAAATGAGTTTGTGTAGCTGTAAGTGACTTATTATGACAACAATAATATATGCACTAATTTTATAACAAAAATATAGAATTCAATTCAATTTTAAAAACTCAATGAATTTTATATTGGAACATATTTGTTTTCTTTGTTGCAATTTGATTTTGGCTTCTGTACTAGATTTTGGAATTAATTCCATCATCGGGCCTTAGGAAATCTTAATATTCAGTAAATTTGATTATTATTATTATTATTATTATTATTATTATTATTATTTTGCATTTAACATCTAAGAAAACTAGTGTTGGATCATTAAGAAGCAGTGAATAAAGCTTCTTTATTTTTGGATTTGTAATATTCGCTTGCATTGTCGATTGCTTGGCAGGAGATGAGGAGGAACTTGTTTGGTTTTTCTTGTCTAGTGAAAAAGCACCAATCAACAAAAATCTCCTCCGTGACAAGGAGGCTGCTATCAAGCAAGTCGAGTGAATGGAACGACGCGTGGGAAACAGCCTGGCTCCCTGAAGATTTATCGGCCAAAAACCGAGCACCATGGGAAACAGATGTCAATTTTTCTATTTCACAGGATAATCTGGATGCGGATACAAAGGCCTTTGTCGAAGATATGACCGATAACTGGGAACAGAGGAGAAAGAAAAGCAAGAGAGAAGAAGAGGAAGAAAGACTCGTGAAGTTAAAAGAAGAAGGGATTTCATTGGAGAATGCGAAGAGGGATCACAGAGTTGACAAACAAAGGCTTCATGCCGGTTTATGGGTTAAGGAGATTGAGAAGATGGAAGAGGCTAAACTGGCTCATTCTATCGATGATCATCTTGACAGGTTTCTTGACACCGCTTCCGAGATTTTTGAGTCTGGAACCAGTCAGTCAAAAGATTTGAAAAATAAGCCCGATGGATGGGAAACAACAGCGGCCGAAGATGGAGGAAACATATGGGAAATGTCTCAAAGAGAAGAAGACATTCTTGTTCAAGAGTACGAGCGTCGCATTGCTTTCTCCAAATTTCAGGTCGTTCTTTATGAATTAATTAATATTGTGTTTTGTTTGGAGAAAAGAAGTTTTTGACGACAACTGTGTGTTGTTTTGCAGATAGCTAGTTTTATTAAGCAACATATATTCAGTCGAAGGAGACCGATTGACGGATGGAAGTACATGATTGAAGAACTGGGACCGAATGCAAGAAGAGGAAGTAAGGGGAGTGTTTCGAGATTACCTAGTCTTGCTGATCCAGCTACTCAACCATTTAAGGAGGACAAGACCAACACAAGGGGAAGATAACTAGTTGTATGTCACCTGTTAGTTGGTAACCTTATAATTCATAATTGTGTTTTATTAAACATATGAAGTGTTAATGAGGTTTGTTACATACTTTGTTCGGTTTTGGTTTTGCATGTAAACACGGGTTGGATTATCAAACCACATTGTAGGTGCTTTCGGGGACATATAAATGATGTTATTCCGACCTAAAGATATCAATAGGCCGCACTCTTGAAGATGAGATGGCATTTTAATCTTAGTCGGATTAGATACACTTATACCATACATTGAGCTTATAAGAATAATACATAACATGTTTTCTCTCTCCGAAAGATAACAAGTTATTGGTTGGGTTCAACATAAAGATGTATACTCGTATTTTTTTAACGGCTTATAATATTAAGGTTTTTCTTAAAAGGGCCACAACTTTTACAAAGAAGAATACAACAATTTGCATAACGTCAAAATATATTTTTACTTATAAGTTATAACATAAATGTTACAACAGGTGAACATGATTCCCTACTATAATTACAACATAAAGTACATGTTGTATGAATAAAAAACTATCATGTATGTCATATTTATTATAATTTGACGAATATAAGTCTATTTTATATAATTTACTATAAAACGATTGCAATAAATTTGACGAATATAAGTCTATTTTATAATTTACTATAAAACGATTACTATAATTTACCTTAAGTCTATAAAAGATCTTGTTCAATATACATATCGATATCAACACGCTTTGCAACATACTCATACGACAAAGTGTAAGTTTAAAGTGATGAAAAAATAGGTACACCTGACACGGTCATTCCTGCGTCTACAATGAACACATTACCTGTCACGTAATCAAATGAGCTAGAGATTAAGTACCTAATCACCGACGTCAAGGCTGGGTCAATAGTGCCAAGATCTTTTAGTGGTACTATATTTGTAACCACATTTTTAAGCCACTTCTTTTGCATGAGTTCCTCTGTAATCTCTGATTTAAAAAGGCAAGGACATATAGAATTTACCTTTATCTTGTGTTTTCCGAGTTCCATTGCCATCACCTACATTGATTATAAAACAAAGTCATGAAACAAAATAGAAACCAAGGCTTGTAAAGTTGTGAGGACAAAGCACGGACTTTTGTCAAAGTATTCAGTGCCGATTTTGAAGAAGCATATGCAAGAGATCCTTGTGTGTATGTACGTTGAAGACCGGATATTGAAGAGATGTTGATTATTGATCCTGCTTGATTAAAAGCATGCATATGAAGGCCGACATACTTTGACACCAACCATGAACCTTTTACATTTGTATTAAAGGTTTTATCCCAGTCTTCTTCCGACAAATTCAATGAATTATGTACAGGACCTAAATACACATGTAATATCAAAGAAGTAAGCTAAGTTAAATCAACACATACATATATATAGTTGATTTTATAAAACATTAAAAGGTTATAAGATATGTGGTTATTCAACTTGAAATATGTGTAACAAAAAAAATGTAGTATATGATGACTAAATACACCTGTAATACCGGCGTTGTTGATCAAAGCATCGATACGACCAAAAGCATTCCAAGCCTTTCTTACACATGCTTCAATGGCTGGACCATCAGCACTAACGTCAAGCTCCACCGCGACTGCCAACACGTGGTGTCCATAAGCGATGTCCGAATTGTTAATTTCATCACAAAGAGCCTTGAGGTGGTCAATTCGTCTAGCGGATGCAATGATCTTGCAGCCAGATTTGGCTAAGTCGATACAAAACTCCCGGCCAATACCCGAAGATGCGCCGGTTACCATCACGATCTTGCCTTTGAGGTCAGACCATGGTTCGGGTTCAAAGGTTGATACATGTTGAGAAGAATCCGACATTGATCTTACTATGTCGTTAGCAAATTTTAAAAATTGTGTGTAACAAATAACATAAAGTCTACCATTTGAAAGATAGAATTTAGAGGTGTTGACCATGTGATGTGTTGAGAAGTTTCATAAAAGTCAGTATTAGGTTAGGTGTGAGGAAACAAACAATTAATCCAACAACAAAAAACTGGAATATAAACAATTGATTCAAATTATTTTTTTTAACCAAAATTACGATTTGATTATTAAATTATTTTTAATAATGTCAGTGGAACAAAAACAATCAAGAAATTAACAACTAACAATAAACAAATAAGCACGTTTGTCAAATGTTGTGTGCCCGTAAGATAATAAGAAATTAAGAAAGGCTAAGTTAGATAAAACTACAAGAAGTTATTAGTTGAAGTAATACGCACCTAATATTTTAATTAACTTAATTTTCTACTCTAACTAGGTTTCCTTATTATTTATTTTTATTCTTTCAAACTTTTATGTATTATTTTTTCTATAAATTGTAATTTTCGGTTGAAAAAAAATTCGAAAAGTGTTCCAACTTAGAGTGTTTTTGGAATTGCTTATTTAAGTGAAAAATGGAGTTTTGTTAAAAGGACATATTAACTTATGAATTTTTTAAAAGAAGTTTTTAAAAAAGTGTTTGGATTAGCTTATGTGATGGGAAAAGCCAAAATGACTAAATATGACATTCTTTTTTAAAATAAGTGTAATGGGTTTTGAAGGTTTGAGGGGTGTAATCAATAAATCAAACACAATAAGTTAATAAGTTACACTTCCCCAACTATTTAAGCCTCCTAATATTGCCTTGTTGATAAGTTAAAATCCGTATGGCTTTTTTGTTCGCCAAACAACTTATATAAGTTATTAATCTATGAAAAGTTCATAGGTTGTAAGGAGCCTCAAATAAGTAATCCCAAACACCACCTTAGGCTTATTCTCTTCTCTTTACTTCTTTGAGCCTAACTCACCCTACGAGTTTATCGGAAAAATGGCCATCTCGAATCGGTCACTATCAATTTGGTGCTTTATGAGAGGTGTGACATAGCTAATATCTCGAGTGACGATATAGTTATCATATGTATACAAACGCTACTAGCATGCCTTATGTGTAACAAGTGCCAGAATAGCATAGGATCGAAAACGTACTTTTATAATTCAAATATATTAGACAAAAATTAGTAAAACCCAACACGTTAGCGTTACACCATCTCATCTATAATGGGTACAACCCACAGGCCACAATTGTGTTTGTAATTAAACACAATTATTGGGTTTGCTCGATTGAGTCGTCTTGAAGCTACTCATAATCAAAAACTCTTGGCCGAGAGTTGGAAGATGTCATTTGGAAAAAACTTCTTTCAGAAAGGTTTAATGTTCAGTCTCTGAGAATCGTAAATGAAAAGACCTTTCTATATGAGCAAGAACGATCAAGAAATTGGTAGATTGCTTTGTTGCGAAAAAAATTTTTGGAAATCCATCGCCATTTGGTGGATCTTGGCACCCTTATTGACTCATCAACTTGAGTTATAAACGATTCACATATCAAATAACCGAAGGCGGCTCAACCATTTTGAGAACCCAAAGTAAATCCATAAATGATAGAAAAAGTGAATAACCTTGTTGAAGTTATTTTTTATCACAATATATCATCACTTTACAAGACAAACTTAAATTATACCATTTGTAAGTTCAAAGTGACGAAAAAATCGGTACACTTGGCAAAGTGTACCCTGAATCTACAATAAATATGTTACCTGTCACAAAATCTGATGAACCATGAATTAAGTATTTGACCAATGAAGTCAACCCCGGGTTAGTAACACCCAATTCTTTTAAAGGCATAGTTTTTGAAACCACATTTTCGAACCATTTCTTCTGCAGAAGTTCCTCTGTAATTTCAGATTTGAAAATCCCGGGACTTATTGAATTCACTCTAATTTTGTGTTTTCCAAGTTCCATTGCCATTACCTGAATGCATAACCAAGATAGTCAAATATAAAAGTCAAAATCATAATGCAGCATTCATGTTGATCACCACAGCAATAAAGATTTTAAATTGAAAGCCTTTGTAAGCACCCATCAAGAGGTATACATGGAAAACACGCTAGAATGTTAAATTTTGACTTTTGAGGTCAAATGCAAAAAATTTTGACCTTATATGAAGTCAGTCAAGTTTGTTAAACCCGCATTGTTCAGTTTTTGGTCATTTATTACAAAATGCATGAAATTAAGTAGAACTTAATGTAAATCTAATAATTTTTTTAGTTTCAAAAGTAGTCTATTTCAAAGGTCAAAGTTCAAACTACATCATGCATTTCCAATCTGTTAAAGATACTTACAAGTTATTATTTAATTTTCAAATCAGTGCCGTTTTAAGAGCTTGTAAGCACTTAAATACACTTTAGGCAACTTTGTGCCAACTGAATTGATCTGTTTACTCAAATCTGTTTGTTTTAATCGTCACAACAAATAGATTTGAAATCAAAGCTTTTGTAAGCACAAAATACATACAAGAAAGTAATATCTGACTCTTGAGGTCAAATGCACATATTTTCAGCCTTATATAATTAGTAGCATTTTTTAAACAAGCATCATTTAATTTGTGTTCAAAAATCTACTCAATTAAGCAAAGCTCTGGTACCATATATCTAATCAATTGATGCAAATTTCAAAAGTAGTCCGTTTGACCTCAAAAGTCAAACTAATCTACTTGACCTCATAAGTCCAAACTAATCTATTTGACCTTATAAGTCAAACTACTTCATGCATTTCAAGCATGAAACAATCTGTTAAATATGGTAAAAAAAATTATCATCTAATTGTCAAATTAGAAACTTTTAAAAGGTTATAAGCATTTGAATACCCCTGAATTCATCTGTTTTTCTTTTTTTTCATAATCATATGAATGCACTAAAATTTCATAACTCAAATTTGTCTGTTTTACCTTTGTCATGGTATTCAAGGCCGATTTTGAAGAAGCATATGCAAGAGCACCAGGTAGATGGCCGCGATTAAGACCCGCAGTTGAAGAAATATTAATTATCGATCCTCGTTTAGACGCGACCATTTTGAGGCCAACATACTTTGATACCAACCACGATCCTTTTAAATTTGTACCAAATGTTTTATCCCAGCCCTTTTCTGACAAATTCAACGAATTCTGCACAGGACCTAAATTCAAAATGCAGCATTAATAAATTAGCATCAGTTTAACTTAAAATGTTTCCAGATTTCATCTCACATATGAAACAGTTTGCACTCTGCAGGACCAAAATTACCGTCAAAACTAAGAGTGCAAACGAGCCAAGCTGCTCGTGAGCTACTCGAGATTGGATTGATTAAAAGCTCGAAAGGAGCCGAGCCTTATCAAGCACAAGCCCGAGCCGAGCCTCAAATAAAGATTGTTTAGTTATCGAGCCTGAGCTTGAGCCTTGTATTGGAAGATCGTTTAGGCTCATCGAGTCTTAACAGTATTTTTTAAATTTTAACTCTTGGACTTCTATGTATTGCACAACTATGTAGGGGTGAGCAACCGACAAAACTGAACCAAAATTATTTAAAACAGAATTAACCGAAAACTGAATTAGTAGAAAATCGTTCATCGGTTTATTTGTGTAAACTAGCCGTGCTCGAGCTTAAAAAACTACTCACAAGACGAACTAAAGTTAAAAAAATAACAGCATCCAAATTTAGGCTCCTTAATAAATAAATAAATAAATAAATAATAGACAAGTTGTTACCTCTAATACCGGCGTTGTTGATCAAAGCATCAATACGCCCAAACGCGCCCCACGCCTTCACCACGGACGCTTCAATTACCGGACCGTCCGCGCTGACGTCAAGCTCAACCGCCACAGCCAATACGCCGTCGTTTCCGGATTTGGCTAAACTGTTAATTTGGTCGCACAGAGCCTTTAGGCGATCGATTCGACGTGCAGCGGCAACGATCCTGCAACCGGATTTGGCTAATTCGATGCAGAATTCCCAGCCGATACCGGAAGATGCGCCGGTAACCATCACGATTGTGCCGCTCAGATCTGGCCATGGTTGAAGATTGGAGGTTGTTACGTGTTGAGTTAAAACCGCCATTCGTAGTGGTGGTGAGTGATAACTGAAGTTTGTGTTTGGTGTTTTTTTAACATTCATATAATAATCCTCTTTGTGTGTATTTGTTTTATAGTTAATAATTTTGCTAAACTTATATGATAAGATTAGAATAGTCATTATAAAGTATTAAAAACCTTTATTAAACAAACAAGCATTAACGAATATAAACGGGCGTACACGAACGTAAACAAATATTATTAAACGTTCACAAACACAATCAAGTGAACACATGGCCTATGTTTGTGCTCATTCATTTTGTTAATCGAGCAAAGTTTAACATTTACTCTTTTGAATTCTTTAACAGTCATTATCTACTCTTTGGTTGCATTGAGTTGACCGGAAAGCAACTTAGTTATTCATACTCGTAAATGCTTTTTAACTTTAACTTTAACTTAAGATGACTAGTTCATTATACATTTTCAATAGAAAAGAAAACTATCATAAATGCCATATATATATATATGTATTGCAACTTATGGAACTAGTGAAATTACATCTTATTCCATACATATATCAATACCATTATATGATATAACATACTCACGTAAAAAAGTAAGTTTAGAGTGATGAATAAAGTGGTACGCCTAATAAGGTCAGTCCCGCATCTACAACAAAAATATTACCTGTTACATACTCCGATGAGCCGTCAATTAAGTAGTTAACAAACGACGTCAAGGCTGGGTCAATACTACCAGATTCTCTTAATGGCAATATTTTTAAAAGCAATTCTTTTAGCCCCTTCTTTTGCATAAGTCCTTTTGTAATCTCAGATTTAAAAAGACCAGGAAATATAGAGTTTGCCCTTATTTTGTGTTTCCCGAGTTCCATTGCCATCACCTGCATGAATATTATTGAGCAAGTCTTTAAGGCTACATGATCATGTCATATATATCAATAATAATAGTAATAACAGCAATAATAATTTAAACTTTCGATGCGTAAAGCTTTGTAAGCATCCATCATGATGATTGTAAAGTTGTGAGGACGAAGGACGGACTTTTGTCATGGTATTAAGGGCTGATTTTGAAGAAGCGTATGCAAGAGATCCGTGTGTATATGTCCTTTGAAGACCGGCAACTGAAGAGATGTTGATTACGGATCCTGCTTGATTAAAAGCACGCATATGATGACAAACATACTTTGAGACCAACCATGATCCTTTTAAGTTTGTCCTAAAGGTTTTATCCCAATCTTCTTCTAACCAATCAAGTGAATTTTGTGCAGAACCTAAATACACAATTAAGATATGTAATGTTATAATGCATTTATTCAACGGTATATATACTATTTGTGTAACGTTAAATGAGTTTGTCTAACGTGTTATATCTCGCGTCTAACTTTACGCATATATCTCTCATAACTATGCGTATACATATGAACATGTCCAACTTTGTGCATGTCATGCTTAACCCACCATACGTTAAGTTATTCAAAAAGACAAGCATATTCGTGGTTAAATGTTTATATTAATAATGATGATAATGATAATATTTGTAGACTTTATAAATAGATAACCCGTAGATGACAGACTAAATATACCTGTAATACCAGCGTTATTGATCAAAACATCGATACGACCAAAAGCTTCCCAAGCCTTTCTCACGGATGACTCAATGGTCAGACCATCGGCACTAACGTCAAGCTCAATCGCCACAGCCACTATATGGTAGTTCTCGGCTTCATTTTTGTTATCATGTCTGTTTGAGGTATTGAAATTATTAATTTCGTCATATAAAACCTTTAGGCGGTCAGTTCGACGAGCACATGCAATAATCCTGCAACCAGATTTGGCTAAGCTGATGCATAATTCCCAGCCAATGCCAGAAGATGCACCAGTGACCATCACAATCTTGCCGCTTATGTCTTGCCATGATTCAGGTTCGTTGTCTGCTACGTGTTGAGAAGAAACCGCCATTGATCTTTTTTCGATATTTCCAATAAACTTACAACATTTGATCAACTATTTAAAAGCCAGAATTTAGGCGTGGTGACCGGTCCCCTACCAAAATATCTATGTATTGGGTGTGTTTTGATATTTCTAAAAGTCATAACTAAATGCAACAGTAACTTAATTAATGGAATTTATAGATCCGGTTTCTTATATCAATCAATATCTTAAAGTGTTACTACAAGTACGGGTGCAAACGTGTCAAGCTGCTAAAGCTTGGATTGATAGAAAGCTAGAAACGAGCTTGAGCTTTTTTTGAGAGCTTCGTATAAAACTCGTTTAGTTATCAAGCTCGAGCTCGAGCTCTGTGTATTTTTAAGTTTTACCTCTTTTGAACTTCTATGTATTAATTTCGCAGTGCACATGAACCGCTTGAGCTGAACTTTGGCTTGTTTAAGGTACTACACGAGCTCGAACCAAACTTAGGCTCTTTTAAAGGTTTCTCAAAACATATAAGTATAACTAAAAACATATATAGATTAATTAATAAATAATAAACAAGTCGAGTCCGAGCTTGAAAAAATGACCCATGGGCCGAACTAGAGCTTTAGAAAAAGAGCTCTAAATGAGTCCACCTCGAGCTTGAGTCTAGTCGAGCTCAGGCTCGGCTCGTTTACACGCCTAAGTCTATGAGTTAGAAAGGAAGGCCAAAAATAGGTAGCTATACTACGTTGTCAAATTTCTTTAAATATATAACCAAGCGGTGTTTAAAACTTATTGTCAATAAGAGGATTCATTATTATGGTATTCCTATTTGAGATGTGATCGTCAAGTGGACAAACCTGGTGACTAAGGTAGCTCTGATACTAACTATATCGACTCATTAGTTCATTGTATATGTATCCTTAAATCGTAAAATGTGTAATCTTATAAAATTTACTACGTTTATAGTGAATTGATGTCGCGGTTAAGGGATATGTGTTTGAGATATGTTGATGATGAATATTCGTAAAAATGATTATTGATGTCGCGGCGGTGTTCTAGCCCCCTGTCGCCCTTTTGTCGCCCAATCTCGTGCCCACTACGTTTGGCCTTAGGGACTATATTAGTGGCAATATTGTATCTTTTGGGAGCAAAGTTTAAAATGATATGTTTTGATAATCATTTATCTAATTAATATTTATGCAATTATTATGCTTCTTTATATGTCATATAAAGATTATGTGAATAATTAGTTGGAAGGGCCCAAGATGAGGCCCGGAAAAGTGATGGACCAATCCATCAGAAGCATGTTATCCGTACAACCATCCATTCATACCCATCATCATATTCTTTATAAACTTTGTGTGTAACAATGTGACAAAACCAGCTTTCGTCCCCACATTCAAAAGTCAAAACACATCATGTCTAGACTCACTTGGACCTACTAAACAATATTGAAATTTTTCCCCACACTTTATTCATCATATTCTTTACAGTATATGTTTATTTTGAATGATATTAGGCATATATGTTTTTTTTTTCTTTTTCAAATTTCAACTCAACTTTAATGCCATGGCGTTAAAGCATACCGCACGGCCTCAAACCACAAAGAGTAATTATATCATGATTGTTTAAGTTAAATGTTTCTCTATTAATATACATGTGTTGAGGGCCAACTTAAGAGCCTATGAGGTTTTGATCTACTTACTTTTCTTTATGGAAACGAAATCTCATGATGAACATGTCAGAATGTACCCAGATGAGGTCCTTGATGGAGCCTCCGAACACCCTAATATTAGAAAATTTTACGGTTTTTATTATGCCCCGGACACCGTACCCTAGTTTAACTGGATTCACTAGAAATACCAAAGAAACTTGTTATTATGAGGGTGAAATGTTATTGTGTATAATTGTATATGATGATCGAATCTAAACTCAAAATCACCTTTAGTTAATATGTTTTCACTTTACGAATTATAATATTATTTATTTTTTGTCCTTTTTCCTTTGTTTATCCGGTTGTAAACGAGCACATTGAAATTTCCATTATCGGGCAGATTTTAGAATAAAGTTATTGTTCATTTATTGTGTAATAAACTGATATGTACGTTTAATTTAGTATATTTTTGAAAATGAGTAGATATATACATTAATTTAAAAAGAAAATAACGGAGGAGAGCAACTTAACACCATAAAGTTCACATTGATTTAATGTCTCCAAATTTATTATGCCCAAAGAAAGCCATGCAAGACTCATTTGATAGCAGTTGCATATAGAAATAACAAGTTACATTTTTTAAAGAAATAAAAATACTTTCATATCGGCAAACAATGCATGGCAACAAATCTAAGGTAATGGCAGTGACGACAAGAGTCACGACAGCTAGTGTATGATGATAGGAACTATGACTTATTGACTACGACATGAACTACAATTGTTGTGGCACAAAGTTGGCATGGGGACTTGAATTGTACAACTGTATCGGCATGAAGAATATAAATGACACCTATATGTTTTTTGTGTTTGCTTATGTGTAGTGTCCCATGCAAGATGAGGGAGAATAAGAGAAAGAAAGTCATCAAGCGGGGGGGGGGGGGGGGGGGGGGGGGATAGGAACATGAATGACAAGAGAAAATTACCTAAATAGCCTTTTGATGAGAGAGAAAAGACCATTTAGCTCGTGAGATTTCAAATTCCAAAAATAGCCCACCAAATCTAACGTCCTCGTGAGTTTTTGAGATTCCCCGTGAGTTTTCGTGGACGAATAAAAAGTTGTCATGTGTTTTCCATTTTCACCTTCCACCCTATTTTTCATCCCAAATTTGTCTGAAGCGTGATTTTTGTCATCAAATATAACATGAAGAAAACCAACTATAACGTGATGTTTCAAGCTGTTTCCATCGGCAACGTGACTTTTCAAAAAGATGATTTTTGAGTTATTTTGAAATTCATCTCCAAAGATGAATTTCGAATGAATTTCAACGTCGGAGACGATTTTTAATTAAAGTTCATTTTCTTCTTCTTTTGTAAAACTTTTTGAAACCTTTCTTCTTCTTTCAACCTTTCAATTAAAGCACTTCCTCCGATCCGAAACAACTCCAACAAATCATGAAACTGTCCATGAATATCACCACACACAGTCACCGGACACTTCACCGGCTGCACATTCCACTCCTCCACTAGTAGCGTACACGCCTGGTCACACAACACCTTCACCTCACCCTCCGGCAACGGCTTGCAGTCCATCAGCTGTGAGATCTGACGGTCCATATCTGATTGCAACGACATGGTTTGGATAATAATAATAATAATAATAATAATAATAATAATACTATGCTTGTGAGGATTTTAAGATCTGGTCGGAAGTCAGCTGAAGAGTCGCTGGAGAAGCAGGTCAAGGCTCGGTCATGGCTTTGAAATCGTCTCCGAGGTTTAGGGTTTACAAAAGAAGGTTGAAAGAAGAAGAAAGGTTTCAAAAAGGTTTACAAAAGAAGAAGAAAATGAACTTTAATTGAAAATCGTCTCCGACGTTGAAATTCATTTGAAATTCATCTTTGGAGATAAATTTCAAAATAACTTTAAAAACCATAATTTTGAAAAATCACGTTGCCGACCAGATAGGAACATGAATGACAAGAGAAAATTACCTAAATAGCCTTTTGATGAGAGAGAAAAGACCATTTAGCTCGTGAGATTTCAAATTCCAAAAATAGCCCACCAAATTTAACGTCCTCGTGAGTTTTTGAGATTCCCCGTGAGTTTTCGTGGACGAATAAAAAGTTGTCATGTGTTTTCCATTTTCACCTTCCACCCTATTTTTCATCCCAAATTTGTCTGAAGCGTGATTTTTGTCATCAAATATAACATGAAGAAAACCAACTATAACGTGATGTTTCAAGCTGTTTCCATCGGCAACGTGACTTTTCAAAAAGATGATTTTTGAGTTATTTTGAAATTCATCTCCAAAGATGAATTTCGAATGAATTTCAACGTCGGAGACGATTTTTAATTAAAGTTCATTTTCTTCTTCTTTTGTAAAACTTTTTGAAACCTTTCTTCTTCTTTCAACCTTTCAATTAAAGCACTTCCTCCGATCCGAAACAACTCCAACAAATCATGAAACTGTCCATGAATATCACCACACACAGTCACCGGACACTTCACCGGCTGCACATTCCACTCCTCCACTAGTAGCGTACACGCCTGGTCACACAACACCTTCACCTCACCCTCCGGCAACGGCTTGCAGTCCATCAGCTGTGAGATCTGACGGTCCATATCTGATTGCAACGACATGGTTTGGATAATAATAATAATAATAATAATAATAATAATACTATGCTTGTGAGGATTTTAAGATCTGGTCGGAAGTCAGCTGAAGAGTCGCTGGAGAAGCAGGTCAAGGCTCGGTCATGGCTTTGAAATCGTCTCCGAGGTTTAGGGTTTACAAAAGAAGGTTGAAAGAAGAAGAAAGGTTTCAAAAAGGTTTACAAAAGAAGAAGAAAATGAACTTTAATTGAAAATCGTCTCCGACGTTGAAATTCATTTGAAATTCATCTTTGGAGATAAATTTCAAAATAACTTTAAAAACCATAATTTTGAAAAATCACGTTGCCGATGAAAACAGCTTGAAACATCACGTTACATTTGGTTTTCTTCATGTTATATTTGATGACAAAAATCACGCTTCAGACATATTTGGGATGAAAAATAGCGTGGTAGGTGAAAATGGAAAACACATGGCAGCCTTTTATTCGTCCACGAAAACTCACGGGGAATCTCAAAAACTCACGAAAACGTCGGATTTGGTGGGCTATTTTTGGAATTTGAAATCTCACGGGCTAAATGGTCTTTTCTCTCTCATCAAAAGGGCAATTTAGGTAATTTTCTCATGACAAATTGATCGACTAATATTTTTTATGATGCAAAGAGAGATAAGATGGAGAAAAAAGGCAGGAACCCTATGGCTATGATATGATATAGACAAATGAAAACCTCGTATGTTATTGTGTGTTATTAATCAACTATATATAGCAATACAATAAAAATAAGGGAAAATTACCAAAATAAACATGTTTGACCAAGAATTTACCGAAATAGACATGTCTATTTTAGCCTACATCCTTCAATCATTGGTTTTTTAACCAATAAACAACTGACACGTCACCAAAGCCGGCTAAGGCGGCTAAGCCTTAACCGCCACTTCATGGGCACAGAATTTTATGAAAAGTACATTTAGCCAATAAAAATTCGACACGTGTCAAAGGCGGCTAAACCTAGCCTACATCTATGGTTATTTAGCCGGCATCTTTGACTCTTAGCCGGCTTCGGGATACGTGTCTATTTAGTTAGCCGGCTCCAAATATTCCTTCTTAGCCGGCTCCAACTCGGCTTGTAGGCTAAGGCTTCACTTAGCCGCCTTCTTTTTTTCATTTAGCCGTCTAATTTTAGCCACCAAATTGAATATTTTACCAAACTTACCAACTCTATTAAATATTTAGCCGGCTTCACTTAGCTTCTTCTTAGCCGGTGTAAATTTAGCCCCCAAATTTAAATATTTTTACCTACTCAATTAATTATTTAGCCGGCTTCGCTTAGCCGTCAATTTTTTTCTCCTATCCGGCATGTTTTAACCATCAGAAATAAATACATTTACCTACCTAAATTTAATTTTCACCAACCAATTTTATAAAACTATACAACCATATTCACTACATCTTATAAAACCATCTTCACTCTCTCAAACTTTTTTACTTTCTTATCACAAGATCCCCATATTTAAAAAAAATATATATGTTTATTAACGTCGTCGTTTACTCATATCAGATTGTAGGCTTTAACAAACATATTTTTCTAAGTAAAGCCTACAATCTGATCTGAGTAAACGACGACGTTAACAAACATATTTTTTTAAAAATATGAGGATCTTGTGATAAGAAAGTAAAAAAATTTGAGAGAGTGAAGATGGTTTTATAAGATGTAGTGATATGGTTATATAGTTTTATAACAATGGTTAGTGAAAAATTAAATTTGGGTAGGTAAATGTATTTATTTCTGATGGCTAAAACATGCCGGCTAGGAGAAAAAAATTGACGGCTAAAGCGAAGCCGGCTAAATAATTAATTGAGTAGGTAAAAATATTTAATTTTGGGGGCTAAATTTACACCGGCTAAGAAGAAGCTAAGTGAAGCCGGCTAAATATTTAATAGAGTTGGTAAGTTTGATAAAATATTCAATTTTGGTGGCTAAATTAGACGGCTAAATGAAAAAAATAAGGCGACTAAGTGAAGCCTTAGCCTACAAGCCGAGTTGGAGCCGGCTAAGAAGGAATATTTGGAGCCGGCTAACTAAATAGACACGTATCCCGAAGCCGGCTAAGAGTCAAAGATGCCGGCTAAATAACCATAAATGTAGGCTAAGTTTAGCCGCATTTGACACGTGTCGAATTTTTATTAAATAAAGGTACTTTTCATAAAATTTCGTGCCCATAAAGTGGCGGCTAAGGCTTAGCCGCTTAAGCCATTTTCGGTGACGTGTCATTTGTTTATTGGTAAAAAAACCAATAATTGAAGAGACGTAGGCTAAAACAGATATGTCTATTTTGGTAAATTTTTGATCAAAAATATTTATTTTGATAATTTTCCCAAAGAATAATTATAAAGACATATCTTAAACACATTTAAAACACCTATTTTGCATTTGTACTTAAATGCCTTACACATTAAGCACTTAACATAGATGAAACTTTTCAGTTGTATTAATTAAATTTTTATTTACATGTTATAATCTTGGCATATGATCACTTAACATAGATGAAAATTATCAACGTATCAAATTTTCAACAAATGTATCTCTTATGGAGTATTATTCTGGGAAAATTCCCTAGATGACCCTAAAGAAAAAAGAGAAAAAAAAAGATCCTATTTCACTCAAGATTCCCAAAACAATTAAAAAATATGTACTGAGGCGACATCTTGGAGAAATAAACGACGGTATTTGTTAACCAAACAAAAGCTGACACGTGTAAAGATTCTGACACACCAGACGAGATTTTTAAAAATCTCGTCTGTTCTGACCCTTTTTTTAACTTAATTAACTTTTTAAAAAACCGTATCTCCAGACGGTTTTTTTATGTTTCTCGTCTGTTCCGTTCATATTAATTTTTTCTTGAGACGGTTTTTTAAAAAGTTAATTAAGTTAAAAAAATGGTCGGAACAGACGAGATTTTTAAAAATCTCGTCTGGTGTGTCAGAAACTTTACACATGGCAGCTTTTGATTGGTTAACAAATACCGTCGTTTATTTCTCCAAGATGTCGCCTCAGCACATATTTTTTGGATTGTTTTGGGAATCTTGAGTTAAATATGATTTTTTTCTCTCTCTCTACTTTAGGGTTATTTAGGGAATTTTCCCAATAATCCCTATAATAACATCACAATTATTTGGTAAAATCATTCTATATGATTAAATATTCGCCAACTTCATATTTTTTTTATATATATTTTAGCTTTTAAAAAGACACCACACTTACTACAATGTTAATGAAATAGTTAATTGTAAAGAAACAGTTTGCAACAAGTATTTGACCTTTTCGCAACTTAAATGGCTCGAACCTTTTTTTTATATTTATATTTTGGCCTTTTACACATCAATGTCTTCTTTTAAAAGTGTAATTAGTTATTATTATCTTTTAAATTAAGTTTAATTTACTAATTATACGTGTTTTGACAAAATTTGTTACTTTAATTGTTTGCCACAATGAATAGTTTATATTCTCTCTTATATCTTGTTTTTGAATGGAAGATCATACCCCCTGATCTATTTCTAAATTTACAACACATTAATCTAACACTTTGGTATCATTGTATATACAAGCCACATAGTTATTTTGTCTCATATGTCTTAACAAAGTTCTTGCTTTAATTAAAAGCAAGATAATTATATTTATCTTTTGATCACATGAATTCCTATAGCATTAGCTTAACAAGTAACATCAATTGTAATTAATCACACTGAAGAGGTATGTACCCGCCTCAACACCGAGCGAGGCGGGTCAACCCACAAGATATAGACAAGAGGCTTGAAATCAAGACTTTAAGAAGGCACAAAGCCAAAACCTATGCGCATGGCACATATCACATATGCTCACGCATATCACATATGCTCAGGCATCACATATGCTCAGGCACCACAGATGCTCACGCATCACATGCTCAGGCATCACATATGCTCAGGCACCACAGATGCTCACGCATCACATATGCTCAGGCACCACAGATGCTCACGCATCACATATGCTCACGCATATCACATATGCGCGTGGCGCATCCGAGCGCGGCGCATGTCACATGCTCGTGCATATCACATTTGCGCATGAAACATCTGCGCGTGAGAATAAAGAGAAGACTTCGCGCATCCTCAGGATAGGCGCATATCACACATGCACATGATCAACCTTGTCCTTATCCAAATCAGGATTAGGGCAACCTTGATTGTGCACGTCAGACAACCTTCCAGAAGGTATCTTTTTAAGGAATACGAATATGCTGATGTTGACAGCTGCCAAATGAAAGGTGGACAACTCAGCAAAACCCATGTGCTACCACGTGATTATAACTAATGAGAAAGCACCAGGTGTCCCAGAGGACACGTGGCGCAAAGCAATTGGAGGAGGCCAACAAGGCTGAGCCCAATCAGTGGAAACCCTAGCACTATAAATACAGCATCAACTCCACAAGGAGAGACATTCAATCACGTTCAATCACATTCAATTACATTCACTCACAGACAGTTACAGTCAGTAACACACACAATCACAGCAAATTACAGAGTATTCAGCTATTAAGCAATACTCTCCAGATTTCCTTACTCTGATATTATTATCTTCTCCCACAAATACTTATTCTCACACCGGAGGGTTACCCCAAAGAGGACCCCTCTGTCCCTTTCTGAGGGGTAAGTTGACGGTGCTGTTCATTTTGTAGGTGGAAGAGCCCAGATCCAAGAAAACCATCGGTGAAATAGTATAATCACACCCGAGGAAAGTAGATCGTCTACCAGTGAGTCGATCCACGTTTCTTCACACACATAACAAACAATGACTAGATTCGGAAAAAAAATACATGTACAATCAATTATACATATTATTCATCCATATAACTAATAATCAGCAAACTGCATAACAGTTTAAAAACACCTAAGTAGATATAAGCATATCTAGCCTGAAATCACGTAGATAGTAATGAAAGCAATGAAAAATACAAGGAAAAAAATATGTCATTATTCTATGACACACAGAGATCAAATCTAATATCAAAGAATCAGAATAAGAATCGAATCTATTTTATTATTGTTCATTAACATCCTCTTTGGATTGCCTTCAAATAACTATCGTGAACATCTTTACTAGCGTACGACAAAAAGTGAATATAAGATATCATTTTAAACATATGGTTTAAAGAGAGTCGAGTGCATGACTTATCACATATATACCCATGTCTATAAAGTTGAGTCGTGATTCATATTACTTTTATTCGATGTTTACACAACTAGGAAAATCTAGGACTACTTGTTAGCTCACATATGTCGCGGTTCATATGGTTGTTAATATAAGATGTCAGGAAGTGTTGTTATTCTATCTTTAACATATCTTCATAATTTTAGCTTGGTTGAGGCTACAATAGAACCTACAAAACAAGTCGTAACAAATTAAGTATCAAACAATCAATAATAACATACTTATCTAAAAGTACGTTTAACGTTCGACATGATCCTGAGACGCGCTACTCCATCATGGAAAAGTTAGTTTTGTCACTAACACACGCGTCGCGCAAGCTTCATAGATATTTCAATGGTCATCCCATTGAAGTACTGACTGGTTACAACATCCAGCAAGTCTTGCGGCGCCCCGCGCTCTCGGGAAGGCTGACAAAATGGGCCCTGGAATTAGGTGAACACACGATCGCCTATAAGCCCCGTCCAGCAATAAAGGGGCAAGTTTTGGCTGATTTCATTGCAGAAATCCCCGAAGGAAGAGTTGAAGAGGCTCAGCGCGAGGTAGACCCTCCGCGAGCCAATGATGAAGAAAATGTTTGGAGATTGTTCACTGACGGAGCTTCAAACAACGAAGGGTCCGGCGCAGGCCTTAAACTGGTGGATCCAGAGAATCATGAATATACTTACGCCATCAGGTTGGACTTCAAGAGAACCAACAATGAGGCTGAGTATGAAGCCCTGCTGGCTGGCCTGCGCATCGCGCAAAAATTCGGAGTTAAAAAGCTAGAGGCCCATGTTGATTCATACTTGGTAGCAGCACAGGTCAATGGCCTTTATGATGCCAAGGAGAACACCATGCCTCTATATCTAGAGCAGGCGAAAAAGCTCATCGAGCAATTTGACTGCTTCAGAATCATTCATATTCCGCGCAGTGAAAACAAATCTGCAGACGCGCTGAGTAAGATGGCATCAACCAGTTTTGATCACTTTGGCAAAGATGTCAGGGTAGAAGTAATGAGCAACCCGTCGGCGGTAGCGAAGTCTGTCCTGGTAACTCATACAACCCCTTCATCATGGATAACTCCAATAATGGAATTCTTGAAGGAGGGAAAGGTACCAGATGATCGCGCACAAGCGAGGAAGATAAGACACAAGGCGCAGAACTACGAACTGCTTGACGGTACATTATATCGACGCTCTTATCTTGTGCCGCTCATGAAATGCCTAGATGCTGAGGAAGCAAGCTATGTGATCAGAGAGATACACGAAGGAATCTGTGGAATTCATGCTGGCCCGCGCATGGTGGTTGCCAAGGCAATGAGCGCAGGCTACTATTGGCCAGGCATGTACTTGGACGCTCTAAAGGAGATCCAAAAATGCAAAGCATGTCAGAGCTATTCGCCGAACACCATGCGGCCAAAGAACAACTTGATTCCAGTAACCTCAGCATGGCCTTTCCACAAATGGGCAATCGACATTGTGGGTCCCCTACCGCAAGCGCCTGGGCGAGTAAAATTTTTGGTAGTGGCAGTAGATTATTTTACAAAATGGGTTGAAGCCAAGCCACTAGCAAAAATAACAGCCGAAGCGATGAAGCAGTTTATCTGGAGCCACATCATATGCCGTTTTGGCTTGCCCATGGAAATTGTGAGCGATAATGGCAAGCAATTCACTGACAAGAAGATATTCAGCTGGCTCAAGGAATTGCGCATCAACCAAATTTTCACTTCAGTTTATCACCCTCAGGGGAATGGACAAGTGGAACGCGCGAACCAAAGCTTGTTAAATGGGCTGAAGAAAAGGTTGGAGGGAGAATCCCATTCTTGGGTCGAAGAGCTACCTAATGTCCTGTGGGCACACAGGACATTAAGCAAAACCAGCAATGGCGAATCCCCGTTCAGCCTAACCTATGGAACAGAGGCAATGATTCCAGCAGAAGTTGGATGCCCATCCCATAGAGTGCTCATGATGAGCAAGATTGATAACGAGCGCGAAAGAAGGTTGGATCTCAACTTACTTGAAGGGCGCAGAGAGGCGGCTATCATCAGTGAAGCCAAATACAAGAAAAAACTGGAAAAATATTACAACCAGCGCGTGAAAGAATGCCACTTCAAGAAAATTGATTTTGTCCTTCGAAACAATGAAGCAAGCCGCGCGATACCCCCGGGAAAAATGTCCCCCAATTGGGAGGGACCTTATCAAGTCTCGGAAGAATTGGGAAAAGGCGCATACGCTTTAAAAGATTTGAATGGAAATAAGATCCCGCGCGCATGGAACGCGGCACAGCTTAGAAAATGTTTCATGTAAAAATGTCAAGTTTGTAATCAAGGCTTTTTAAGCCATTATGAATAATGATACGCGCTATCTTCTCTTAATGTGGATTCTATTACCTTTTGCATACATGTTTCACACTTCCCTTCATTAGTTTTGAGCAATATGACAACATTGTATTGACATCAAAACGAAATAAAAACGAAGTAAAACATACATGCGCGAGCTTCAAGCTCAAACACGTTAACGAGTCTTAACTCTAAAACATCAGGGCCTTAGCCCAATTCTATTACCTTTTGCATACATGTTTCACACTTCCCTTTATTAGTTTTGAGCAATATGACAACATTGTATTGACATCAAAACGAAATAAAAACGAAGTAAAACATACATGCGCGAGCTTCAAGCTCAAACGCGTTAACGAGTCTTAACTCTAAAACGTCAGGGCCTTAGCCCAATTCTATTACCTTTTGCATACATGTTTCACACTTCCCTTTATTAATTTTGAGCAATATGACAACATTGTATTGACATCAAAACAAAATAAAACGAAGTAAAACATACATGCGCAAACGCGTTAAAGAGTCTTAACTCTAAAACGTCAGGGCCTTAGCCCAAAATTATGAGCCTTAGCTCAGGGCCTTAGCCCAATAATGTGAGCCTTAGCTCAAATAACTCACAACATCCATCCTGTATGCTGCGCAGCCTGACCATAAAATACCTAAACACAACTAAGGCAAAGCAAATGCCAAAACATAGTTGTTAAGGTCTCAGGTCGAGGTCGCGCATAAAATTGTAATGGATATCTGAGTAACACATTGACACGTAAAGGCTAAAAACTCATAATTCCATATAATAAATGCGCGATAACGTCGCGCAAAAGTGGAATAATGAAAACGCCAAAGCACGTGTCAACATAATCAAGATATGGCAAAATCACTTACAATATGACAAGGATTAAGTATAATAATTTCCTTACAACCTTGTTCTTATTCCAACGTGCAAGCATATCTTATATTCAACAAGCAAACATGCAGTATAAAGAGATGAATGGGGAATGCGCAAGATGCGAAGAAGGGAAAAACAAAATTTCATTCCAAAGCGTCGAAATTTACAAGTTTACAAGATGAGATACAAACTACAAATAAAAAAAAAACAAAAACATGAAGGGCTTCTCATGTCTCCACGTTGACATCAGCCTCTTCATCATCCTCATCATCGCCCTCGACATCTGGCGCAGCCTGCTCCTCGTCATCTCCAAACTGACCATAGTCAAGTTCTTCGTCCTGAATGGAGTCTTCTATCACGACAGTGTCAGGAGCGGATCCTTTGGCCACGCCAGAGCCGCTAGCAACGCCAGCATTCGCCGCACCATCATCGCCGCCGCCAGCCCCTTCGCACTCGTCAAGTAATTTCTTTAGCGCGACGAGATCGGGCTGGTCAGCAAGCGCGGATATCTGCAAATCATAAGCGAAAATATGAGTACAAAAATACTTGGAAAATAAATCAAAGTAATCTCATTAAAGTTAAAATACCTGCGCAAGGATGGGAATGGGAGTATTCATATACTTCTCCCCCATCGCGGCCATGTCCGCGCAGGCAACGTCGCTCTGATAAGGGTACTCGGATGGGTTCTTCTTCAACATGCCATATTCATAGCCATCCGTAAACCCTTCAGCTCGACCCACCAAGCGCGCGGCAGCGTTGCAGTCCATCACAAGGGCCTGAAACTCGTCTGAGTATTTCATCGCGAAAGCGCAACGAGTCATGCCCTGTGAGATGAGCCATTGGCGATCCTTCGCGAGGCCAGCAACAGACGTCTCGAGGGCAGGAACCTGAGAGTTTAATAACTCAACAGTTTCCTTAGTCTTTTTCAGCTCCTCTTTGTCGGACGCTGCTGCCGCCAAGGTTTCTTCTTTTTCCGCCCGGGCAGCATCAAGTGCTTCCTGGCTAGACGCTGCCGTCGCCAAGGCTTCATCTTTATCGGCTGCGCGGCCGCCAGCTCCCTCTTCAGGCGCGCAACCTCACTCTCCAGTGATGATTTTTCAGTGACAGACTGGACAAGAGCTTGGTCACGCGCCTCCGCCTCCAGCTCCAAGTCACGCACTCTGCGCGCGTACTTGGTCGCGTCCGCCTCCGCTGCCTGCAGCTTCTCCCGCGCAGCCTGAAGCTCATGCCCGCGCTTCACGAAGGCGCTGTTGGCACTTGCTCTGTTCTCACTGAGCTCTACTTGGAGCTTCTCAGCTCTCTCGCGAGCATCAGAAAGATGCCAAGCAGACACCTTAGCCTCTTGCTTGGCTTCCGCAAGTGCATCACGTACTTTTACGTAATCAGAGCGAAGCTCTTGGGAGGCAGCAAAGAAGGCCGACCCAGCAAACATATGATCGTTGAGCAGGTCGTCGCGAGCGCGGTCCTCCTGGAACCTCCTTTCAGATGGAGGCACAGCATGAGCCCAGAATTCCGCACACACACCCATGGACTGAAATGTGCTGTCTTCAGTAATATTCCATCTTGGGCGGTAAATGTGATCGGCTTCCTGCAAAAACAAAGTAATTATCTAAGTCATCAAAACATTAAGATGGAAGTCCGCGCAGCGGAGCAAAAAAGAAACTATACCTGCGGGGATGAAGCAGAAAAGTCAGCGCCAGCCCCACGAAAAGGCTCCGCCGCGAAGCCTCGTGGCGCTGCAGGACTGGCGCGACCGCGGTCGGAGTCTTCAACTTCAAACTCCTCATCCTCCTCGGAAACAGGCCTTTTCTCCTGCGACCTAGAGCCAAAATCGGTCTCGCGAGGAGGGCTGTGCGCAGGAGGAGGTGAGGGAGGTCTTGACGCCGCCAGGTCGGCGCGCAAAACGGCCTCCTGCTCCTTAGTAATCCCGATAAGGGGAGATTCATCGCTTGCAGGAGCAGGAGCAGAGCCAACGGCGCTGGCACCGGCGCCAGGAGTGCCGCCAGCAGCTTGAACGCCAGCTACGGCTTCTATGAAAAAATCAACAAAAAGAAATGGTTCATGACTTGATCTAAAAGAAAGTCAGAAAATAAGAGCACAATACGTACCTTGGCGCAACTCCGTTCGTGAAGCAAACATCGCCATGAAGTCCATTCTACCCTTCTTTGAGGGTAAAACAGGGGACTTCGAAGCGACCTCCGGCGAAGCCTCGGCATCTTGTTGCGCTGTCGCCGGCTCTACAAACATTTGAGTGAGCAAAGATTCATTAGTAATTCTATCCGAATCGCGCTCATAGAACCATAAAAGATAAGCAAAGGATAAGCAAAGTATACCTGTCGAAGGCGCAACACCGCTTCCCTTTTCCGCCGCGCGAAGGGAGGAGGTGGCGCCACCATACCTCAAGTGGACAGGAGGTCTGCCCACTTTTTGAGGCAGGGAAGCCAAGGAAACCTTGGTGGTAAACTCCTGGGTTTTCCCAAATCCCCCCGCCTGAGTAGGAGGATCCTGAACAACAGGGGCAACATCTTTCTTCTGTTTCTTACTGGCCCCTGCGCCAGTTTTCCCCTTAGCTTTACGCTTTAGTTGGGGCGCCTCCTCCTCCTCCTCCTCTTCCGCGAGCTCCAGCTCATAGTTTTCGAGCGCATCTACAATACATGCAACAGAAGTGTTAGCAAAATTTGGTATTATAAAGGAAAATGCATAAGTACAAAGGCTTACCAGGCGCATCGCTGTCGAAGACAAATCCCAGATCAACAGGGATGAACATGTCATCAAAGCGATCGGGGAAACCAACCTCCCCAGCGCCGAGCGCGACGGAGCCACCCTCCATATGCTCATCATATGCGGCGTGGATATAATCCTTGGTGACTGCACAAAAACAAGTCAAATGATATCAACAAAACGAATTATATTCGCGCAGAAGTAAAGCAATGAGATTAACTTACACAACCCGTCGACTTGGATAACGGGCTCAAGCGCGCTGTCCGCCCACCTCTTGCTCATACCAACCCCCACCAGCGCCTCCTCACAAATGTTCTTGGCGGGGGATGGTTCAGCGGTCAACTTATTAACCCAGGCGCCAGTTGGGTTCTTGAGGACACCCACATCCGCAGGCGCAGAAGAAATAGCTCGCATGGTCATACGGATGGGGATCACACCAGCCCTTATGTAAAAAAACCTCTCAGACCAGTCATGAAGGCTCTTGAATGAAACAGTGGAGCACTTCACCTTCTGACTGCGAGGAATAAATGAGAACCAAGAATCTTGGATCTTGGGTTTGTAAAAAAACTGAAAGCGCCGAGGGGTGGGCTCCTCGCGCTGGGATTTGCACATGAACTCAAAGTGAGTCATGCGCACAAGTCCAAACGGATGGACTTGGGATATATGAATCCAATAGAACTTAAGCAGTGCACCCACAAACCTTGTCATCGGGAGACGAAGGTTGCAGTGGGTGAAAAAATGGCTATAAAGGGATATATAGCCGGCAGGCGGGTCCGCCGCCGTTTGCCCGGCCCCGGGCAACATGCAGCCAAACACAGGGAGGAAACCCTGAGAGGCGATAAGGCTGTCAAGATCAGCCTGCCTCAGTTTGCAGGGGATTTCATTCCACCTCTTCACGGCCTTGGTCCTCCCTACCTCCTCCGATGAGGCCTCAGCAGCCTTCTTCCCCTTGCCGGTCTTCTTCAACGTCGACATCACTAACGATTTCACACGGCAATGGATGGGGGAGATTGTGTTGTCTGAGCTATCAGACATACAACTGTGACAACGAACAAGGGTTGCTTCTGAAGAACAGATATTTGGAAGCAGAACAAAGGTAATCGGAAGACAAAGACAGAAAGAAAAGAGCTCTGAATAATAAACAAGAAGATGAAGGATAAAAAACTCTAAGGGCTGGCTTTTATAGGCCCAGGAGAGAGAAAAATTGGTGCTGATCGGACTTCACGCGCCCCCACTCGCAGGTGATAGCCAACGCGAGCGCGACACGTGTCAATCACACTGTGTGAGGGGACACGAAAAGAAATAATACAGCTGTTGCCAGAGTTCACGCGCCACCACTCGCAGGTACGGACCAATGCGAGCGCGACACGTGTTCCTGACACTCTGTGAGGGGACACGAAAGGCAACTGTAGCACCTCGAGCACACGAAAGGTCTGACACGTCTCTATCACGTATAGGGACGATTCGTTTTCAACTAAAAGGATAGATTTCGCGCAACGATGAATAATAAGAAGAAAAAGACAAAACCCCTACTAAAAGAGCAAACTATTTACCTCGCTCGCGCGAGACAAGACACACATTAGACTGGGGGGGCTTGAAGAGGTATGTACCCACCTCAACACCGAGCGAGGCGGGTCAACCCACAAGATATAGACAAGAAGCTTGAAATCAAGACTTTAAGAAGGCACAAAGCCAAAACCTATGCGCATGGCGCATATCATATATGCTCACGCATATCACATATGCTCAGGCATCACATATGCTCAGGCACCACAGATGCTCACGCATCACATGCTCAGACATCACATATGCTCAGGCACCACAGATGCTCACGCATCACATATGCTCAGGCACCACAGATGCTCACGCATCACATATGCTCACGCATATCACATATGCGCGTGGCGCATCCGCGCGCGGCGCATATCACATGCTCGTGCATATCACATTTGCGCATGAAACATCTGCGCGTGAGAATAAAGAGAAGACTTCGCGCATCCTCAGGATAGGCGCATATCACACATGCACATGATCAACCTTGTCCTTATCCAAATCAGGATTAGGGCAACCTTGATTGTGCACGTCAGACAACCTTCCAGAAGGTATCTTTTTAAGGAATACGAATATGCTGATGTTGACAGTTGCCAAATGAAAGGTGGACAACTCAGCAAAACCCATGTGCTACCACGTGATTATAACTAATGAGAAAGCACCAGGTGTCCCAGAGGACACGTGGCGCAGAGCAATTGGAGGAGGCCAACAAGGCTGAGCCCAATCAGTGGAAACCCTAGCACTATAAATACAGCATCAACTCCACAAGGAGAGACATTCAATCACATTCAATTACATTCACTCACAGACAGTTACAGTCAGTAACACACACAATCACAGCAAATTACAGAGTATTCAGCTATTAAGCAATACTCTCCAGATTTCCTTACTCTGATATTATTATCTTCTCCCACAAATACTTATTCTCACACCGGAGGGTTACCCCAAAGAGGACCCCTCTGTCCCTTTCTGAGGGGTAAGTTGACGGTGCTGTTCATTTTGTAGGTGGAAGAGCCCAGATCCAAGAAAACCATCGGTGAAATAGTATAATCACACCCGAGGAAAGTAGATCGTCTACCAGTGAGTCGATCCACGTTTCTTCACACACATAACAAACAATGACTAGATTCGGAAAAAAAATACATGTACAATCAATTATACATATTATTCATCCATATAACTAATAATCAGCAAACTGCATAACAGTTTAAAAACACCTAAGTAGATATAAGCATATCTAGCCTGAAATCACGTAGATAGTAATGAAAGCAATGAAAAATACAAGGAAAAAAATTTGTCATTATTCTATGACACACAGAGATCAAATCTAATATCAAAGAATCAGAATAAGAATCGAATCTATTTTATTATTGTTCATTAACATCCTCTTTGGATTGCCTTCAAATAACTATCGTGAACATCTTTACTAGCGTACGACAAAAAGTGAATATAAGATATCATTTTAAACATATGGTTTAAAGAGAGTCGAGTGCATGACTTATCACATATATACCCATGTCTATAAAGTTGAGTCGTGATTCATATTACTTTTATTCGATGTTTACACAACTAGGAAAATCTAGGACTACTTGTTAGCTCACATATGTCGCGGTTCATATGGTTGTTAATATAAGATGTCAGGAAGTGTTGTTATTCTATCTTTAACATATCTTCATAATTTTAGCTTGGTTGAGGCTACAATAGAACCTACAAAACAAGTCGTAACAAATTAAGTATCAAACAATCAATAATAACATACTTATCTAAAAGTACGTTTAACGTTCGACATGACGCATAACTATATGCGTATGAATTGATTAATAGTGTAATAATGACGGTTTGGTTTGTTGTTGATAAGATAAGAATAATAGTTATGCAAGTAGAGCAATTAACCACGATAATAACAACAAAAAACGCTAATCAAATACCATAATGTTGTCACGACATGGAGATGTAGAGTTGTAGACATGTAAATCCGTTAGAGCATTCTCATCCCACCCCTCATTTTATGTGAGGGGTGTTTTTATAATTTAGAGGGTGATTCAGGGTGTTGTGAGTGAAGAGTGTTTATATTTTAGGGAAAGTAGTGATTTTTCTGTATATTTGAAAAGTTACTGTTCATCCCCTATAATTTTCTAATATATTTTGAGAGTGGTTGTGAGTGAAGGAAAGAGAAAAGGTAATGATAAAAGGTATTAAAAGTATTATTTAATTAAAATAGAGAGGGAAAATGTAATGAGTTTTAGTGTAATTTTTAGTTTAGGGATAGAGGATGGGATGAGAATGCTCTTAGATACTAAAAACCGCAAATGTTAAAAATCATGCACGTGTGTAGTACAACTAATTTGTGATCTTTAATATTATAAAAATACTTAACAGTAAATAAACCTGATATAATTTAATTAAAATTTTTACAAAGATATCAAGCGTAGGCCACCCATTGGTGGACTTTTTACAGCTATCCCTACTGCAAAAGGTAAATGAATTTATTCAAAAATAACACGTGAAGCCAATTCTTTAACGTAATATAAAATTAGTAAAAATACCCTGTTTTTACAAGTCTTGCACGTCCGTAAAAATGAAAAATTACATAGCAGTAACTTGCTACAAGTACAAGCCCACAAGTCATGAAGTCAATATCTGCATTAAGCATACTACAATTTTACAAAAAAAAAAAAAAAAAATACCACAATTTTTATTTGGAAGATATACAGAGTAAATACTACAATCAATACCATATTGAATGAACCACTTTATTGAATTTTGATTTTTATAAAAATAAGAAGTGACTACTATTTGCACCATTACTAGGGGTAGGAGACATGGGTTACGTAATGAAAACTCAAGTTCGATCTCCACTTGTGATACTTTGTATGGATATTAAAAATGAAGGATTTAAGCAAAGCCTTGTGAGGTTGTCAGTTCGAATCTCGAGCCTACATGAGTTTTAGTTCAACTAATGTTTTGAAACCCGGCCCGGCCGGTCGAACCGGTCAGACCGGGACCTGGTCTTTGTACCGGTCTGGTCATTGTATTTGGGCCGTTTTGAAAAACCGGTCCGGTTTTGCGGGTGGACGATCGGCCCGAACCAGTCCGACCGGTTGACCTGGCGGGTGAACAGGTAAACCCAAATTTTTTCATTAAATTCAAATGAAATGTGTATGGCGGGATTCGAACTCGGGACATTACGAAGATGGAAAGTTTAATAATTATTAATGAGTCAACCAACCAAGCTTGATTAATGTCTCCATTGATCAAACATATATCATATATATTTAAAAACAATGTATAAAATATTGATAAACATTAAAGTTTGTTATTATTATTAATTTTGGTTATTATTATTTTTTATATGTATATGAATTATATATATATATATATAAATTATTTTTGACGTCATTCGGGTCAAACACCGGTCCGCCCTCTCGGGTCGGTCTGACCTTTGACCCGGTAAGACGTCCAGGTCAATGTTCAGGTCGGGTCTGAAAACATTGAGTTCAACCATATGTTATGCTAAAAAAATCTGATTTCTGGTGTCACATTAACTATCAAGTGACAGCAGACGGTATGGTTTCCCGAGAGAACGTTCAAACCTAACTCTGAATCCAATGTGAATCCGATTAAAACAATATATTCTAACCAGAGTTAGGCAACATAACTTTCCAAATTAAAGAGTAAAGTGACTTAACACATAAGAAAAAGTAGTCGTTCTAAAAGGATTATGGACTATTACTTTTGCTTGTTTTACCATGACTTGATATGTGATTTAACAATTTACCCTTTTAAATGTTTTTTTATGGTTTTAGTGAATATTTGTGTGTGATTTAACAACTTAACTTCCAAAATATATTCAGTTTTAGTTAAAACATAATACGTATTTGTATCTAAGTTTTGATATGCATCTTTTTTTAGAAAGTGTGAGATGTATATATGTTCTCTATATATTTAAAACTTATAATGGTTGAAGGGGTATTAAATGGTTAATGGTCATTTTAAAAATCAATAAGTTAAGGTGTAAATAAATGAGACATTAATTTGTTAGCAATAACGTCTCTTATAAAGAGTTATACTTATAACACTTACAAACCTCCTTTTATTCAAATTCAATTTCAAAAAATGATGTTTTTCCTTTTTTTAATGGCATACACTTGCAATGGTAAAACCAAGATGAATTCATTATATCCTTAACAACTTTAAACAAATACTCAAATTTTATTAAAAAAAACTATATGGCTATTTGTAGTTGAGGATCTACAAAACGGAACGACTTACGTCATGTGACGCTCAATCATCAAATGATGAGTTTTTGTTTAATAGGTGTAATAGTGCCGTAGGCCCATACATACATACATACTGTTTTGAACAAAAATCTGCTAAGGATAATGTATCCAAATCTGTTATGTGAGGTTAGTGCTAACACGGCAATGATGAGTGTGTAATCGTAATCTTGGTGAACACAATGGTTTGATCACGAGGGAAAAAGCCCTTAATTACGATAATCTTACTTCGGTCAAAACTTAACAAGGCAATCTTTGATAAAATGACTTCGGTCAAGGATTAACAAGATAATCTTTGGTCGAATCACTTCGTCAAGGATCAACGAGGTAACCTTTGGTCGGATAGTACGTGATAATAGTAATTTCCGGCACAAAAAACCCCCGGACGTTGAAAACTATCACCGTCAAGTTTATTAATGGTAAAAATCGGGTTACAAAGGTGGAGATATGATCAAAGATTACAAAGAATATCTAAGTGTGTATGTGTATGGACTGCTAGAGAGAGTTCTTGGCAGAGTATTGTCAAATGTCTGCAGCTAATGGGTGTGTGATAACCTAATTTTGATCATAATCTCAATATAAATAAAAATAAAGGCTAACTAACTCCTATTTTTATGGCACTACTCCCACTAGCTTAGTCTTCACTATTGACCACGTGCTGGAGGTGCCTTGTAGCATAATATTAGGTAGACCACGTCCTTGAGCCGTTACATTTGATAAATATCAGCCTTCATATAAGAAACAACCGTTAACAGCACCAAATACCGAGGATCCATGATCCTGACATAGCTCTGGAACTCTTCAGAAGGATAATTGATCCAGACATGTCTTCAAGAATAACATATCCTCAGTACTCAGTTATTTGTGACACAATAAGAAGTCCTATAAATCCGCCACTTCTCCCACTAAACGTGTTACAGCCATTTGACCACGTGTTTGACAAGTCCAATAGCGAGATATCCGGTGGAATAAGTCTTGGAGCCGTTATACTTATTAAATAACAACCTACACACAAGAAACAATTGTTAATAATACCAAGTACTGAGGACCACTGATCCTGACAGGATCTATCTAAGGATAACTGATCCAAGAACATATGTCAGGATAACGTATCCACAGTGTCAAATTTCCGTGCCCTAACAATTGCCCCTAAAATGGCGGTTGTAATAAGATCACAGCTGTCATTTTGCCTTTGATTTCAAACTTCTGCATAAACATATGAGATTTGACAAGCTAGATATAATTATCGTATATCTGTAGAGTTTCCTTGAGAACTTCTCTTCAAGCTAGATATCCAAAACTTCTTGTTCTCCCTGCAAATCATGAACAGCTAGTAACATCTGTTTAACCCGGGTGGATGGTTCATTTTTCATATGGTGAAATCCGGTTTAAGGTTTTGGATAAGTCCAAGTGACTTATGTTTAATAATATAAAACTTTTGACTATTTGTTTGTTATTTATTTTTGTGAAAGTTTGTTTGATATAGCTTTAGCTTTATTGAAAGTTTTAAGAAATATTCTTAAATAAATATTTTAGGATAGAATATCCTTGTAAAAGTAATTTGAAGATTTCAAATCCTTAAACAAAAAGAAAATTTATAAGGATCCTAGACGAATAACTGTAAAAAATGAAAAATAGAAACCATACCAATGGGTCTGATTAGACCTGGGTTACCACAAGTAATGATCATTCTGTGATCCTGGTAGAAGCAATTTAAGGATTTTGAATCCATAAGTCTTGATCTTCATAGTGAACTTAGAAACTCTGTTGCAAACAACTTATAATGTTAACTGGGACTAAACCCAACAAGCGGGGACAAGCCCATAAAATAAACTGGGGACAAGCCCGTGCAACTGGGGACAAGCCCGTGTAATCTGGGGACAAGACCGTGTAATCTGGGGACAAGCCCGAACTGGTGAAAAACTGGGGACAAGCCCAAACACTGGGGACAAGCCCAAACTGGGGACTGGCCCAAATATACGGATGTTAACTGGCGACATGGCCCTTGAGAATAGGTGAAAACCCCTTTAACCTTAGGAAATGGTACGTCTACCATTATTCGTAGGATCCTCCATATAGCCGGAGACAACGAAATTGTCAGCCACTAAGCGTGTACTGGTCACGCCGCCCCGAACTATACGTCGGATAGCGTGCGCAACTGGCGATCGTGAGAAAGGTGAAAACCTTTAAACCTTAGGGGATATGACCATCGGGGGTCATACCCATTCGTGGGCAAGACCAAGGGAAATAGTAAAGTACCTTATATGTAAAGGAGAGGTGGCCAACCTCTTAGACTTTGAACCTCTTGTTGAAATCTGCATTGTTACTTAAAAACTTGGAAAAGATAAATGTTAAGAATATATTATCCTTAGAATAACAAGAATAAAAAATAGATAAGTAATAAGATAGATATTACCGATTTTAGGATCCTTGATCCTTTAAGGATAATATATCCTTTCAGGATACTGGATCCTGATTAGAAAAAATACTTCTTTAGGTGGATAGCATTCCATGCTCTTGGTAGTCTATTGTCTTCCATTGTGAGCAAATGATATGCCCCCTTTCCTGCTTCCGACTCAATCTGATAAGGTCCTTCCCATTTGGGCGCTAGCTTCCCATCAGCTGGATTTGTTGTGTTTTGGAAGGCTTTCCTTAACACCAAATCTCCTTCTTGAAATCTTCTGATTATGATATTTTTGTTGTATGCCCCAGCTACCCTTTGTTGATAAGCTGCCATTCTAATCTTTGTTAGGTCTCTGAGTTCTTCTATAGTATCCAAGTCTTCAAGAAGGATTTCCTCATTGGCTTGAGGATCACGGATGCTCGTTCTCGCAGTAGGAACCACCATTTCTGTGGGAATTACTGCTTCGGATCCAAACACCAATGAAAAGGGTGTTTGACCTGTTGCATTCTTTGGAGTTGTTCTGTCTGCCCGAAGAACATAAGGAAGTTCTTCAACCCATTTTCCCTTCTTGGATCCTAGCTTCTTCTTCAGATTGTTGATGATGATTTTGTTGCTAGACTCTGCTTGACCATTGGCTCGAGGATGAACCGGAGTGAAAGTAATCATTTTGATGCCCCAACTGTCACAAAAGTTGGTGGTTCTATTCCCGATAAACTGGGAACCATTGTCACAAACAATTTCAGCAGGAATACCAAATCTAGTTATAATATTTCGTTTAATAAAAGACATTACTTCCCTTTCTCAGACTCGTACAAATGCTTCTGCCTCAATCCATTTGGAGAAGTAGTCAGTCATAGCAAGCATAAAGACTTTTCCACCGGGTTCTTTTGGTAGCTTGCCTACAATATCCATACCCCATTTCATGAAAGGCCATGAGGAGGATATAGGATATAAAGGCTCCGCTGGCTGATGAAGGATGCTTGCATGTCTTTGACAAGCATCATATTTCCTTGAATACTCCACTGCATCCTTCTTCATTGTTAGCCAGAAGTATCCAGTTCTAAGTATTCTAGAAAATAATGCTCTTCCACCTGTGTGATTGCCGCAGTCTCCTTCATGACAATCCTTGAGTACTTCTTTGATCTCAGGATCCTCAATGCACCTCAAGTATGGACCTGCAAGAGATTTTCTATATAGTATATCATCTAATAAAATGTACCGTGATACCTTGAGTTTGAAGGATCTGGGATTCTCTGTTGTTGGAATTTCTCCTGTTTGGATGTACTTTTTGATCGGGAGGATCCATGGTCCTTGATTGTCCAAGGATAATGAATCCCAAAGCACAATCTGCTTATCATTTGTTATTTCCCCAACTTCTTGCTCTCCTATTGCTGGTGAGAGTATGTGAATAATTGGGATCTTGGTATTTTCTGGTATTTTTAGGGATGAGGCTAAATTTGCTAAAGCGTCTGCCCTGGCATTTTCTTCTCTTGGTACCTGTACTATACTAAACACTTCGAAGGATTTTGCTAATTCCTTCACAATTTCTAAATATTTGATCATATTTTCACCTTTTACGGTATAAGAACCGTTAAAGTGGTTAGTAATGAGTAAAGAATCCATATAAACTTGAAGATACCCGATCCTCATATTTTTGGCTAAGAGTAAACCTGCTATAAGTGCTTCGTATTCTACTTCATTGTTGGTAGCTTGGAATGCACATGCAATGGACTGGGGTATTATGTCCCGCTGTGGCGATTTCAGTAGTATGCCCATTCTTGTTTCTCTTACGTTGGTGCTCCATCTGTGAAGAGGATCCAATGATCCTTGATATTTTCCAGTTGTTGGACCTCCAAATCAGCTTCTTTTTGTAGATCACTAATGAAATCATCCACAAAGTCCGCCAGTGCTTGAGACTTGATTGTTGTTCTCGGCTCGTACTGGATATCATATGCACTTAACTTCACTGCCCAATTGGCCATTCTTCCTGATAACTCTGGTTTTCTAAGAACATTCTTCACAGGATAATTAGTTCTCAAAATAATAGGATGAGTTTCAAAATAATGTCTCAATTTAGTAGAAGCCATAATTAAAGCATGAATTAATTTTTCAAGATGAGAGTACCTGGCTTCTGCATCAAACAGACTCTTACTTACATAATATACGGGGTGTTATTCACCTTCATGATCCTTAACGAGAACAACACTTACTGCATTACCTGAAACTGCTAAGTATAAATACAAGGATTCTCCATCCACAGGCTTCATTAAGGATGGTGCTGAGGATAAGTAGTCCTTCAACGACTTGAGTGCTGCCTCATGTTTTTCTGTCCATTCAAACTTCTTATTCTTTCTAAGAATATCGTAGAAGTCTTTACATTTCTCGGAGGATCTTGAGATGAATCGGTTGCGAGCGGCTATTCTTCCTGTGAGCCTTTGGACATCCTTTGTATTTGTAGGAGATTTCAAATTGAGGATAGCTTCAATCTGCTCGGGGCTTGCTTCAATTCCTCTCTTAGTCAACATATATCCCATAAACTTTCCAGCCTTAACACCAAAGTGGCATTTTGACGGATTCATTTTCATGTTATATTGGTCGATATGTTGAATGCGTCCTCGAGGTCTCTAAGGTGATCCTCAGCTTTCTTTGATTTTACCACCATATCATCTATGTAGACCTCCATAGTCTTACCCAACTGATCCTTGAACATCATGTTGACTAATCTTTGATATGTTGCCCCTGCATTTCTTAGTCCAAACGGCATAGCAGTATAACAGTATATGCCGGTAGGAGTCATGAATGTTGTATCCTCTTGATCAGATGGTTCCATCTGAATTTGTTGAAATCCAGAGGAGGTATCCATAAAGGTAAGCATTTCATGTCCTGTCGTTGCATCCACCATGGAATCTATATGTGGTAATGGGAAAGGATCCTTGGGGCATGCCTTGTTTAAATCAGTAAAATCGATACACACCATCCACTTTCCATTCTTTTTTTAAACAACGACCACATTATCTAGCCATCGAGGATACTGAACCTCTCTGATCATACCGGTCTTAAGAAGTTTTTCAACTTCTTCTTGTATGATCTTGTTTCTCTCAAGAGCGAATTTCCTTCGCTTCTGATGGACGGGTTTAACAGATAAATCAAGGCCGAGTTTATGAGTGATTACCTATTTTGAAATACCTGTCATGTCCGAGTGCTTGAAAGCAAAGGTAGATCTTCTTCGCCCTAAATAGGATATTATATCCTCCTCAATCTTACTTGGGATACTGGATCCTAGGAACACCTTTATTTCAGGATCCTCGGGGTCCAATGATACTTCTTTAAGGTCTTTCTCCCGAGCTTCCATCATGTCCCTAGGATGTTGTTGTAGTTGCTATGCTATGGTCGGCTTGGCTGTTGGCTTCATTGATGATGAATAATAATTCTTGGCCTCCGCTTGGTCACCTACTATCTTTACAACTCCCCAAGGAGTAGGTAACTTGATGCACTGGTGGTAAGTTGAGGCTACAGCCTTCATTCCATGGAGCCACGGCCTACCTAAAATAACATTGCAACAGGAAAGGTTATCTATAACACAAAATTTCTGGTATGAATTTAACCCTTCGATATAAATTGGGAGGTTGATGTCTCCCAGTGTCTTCTTGGTTTCGCCACTGAAACCAACTAGCACCGATGTTCTAGGGATGATTTCTGAATCCGAGATGTTCATTTTCTTAATGACATCATGTTGGATAATGTTGACCGAGCTGCCGCCGTCTACTAGGATCCTGCGTACATAATGGTTAGAGATAAATAAAGTAATAATCAAACCGTCATGATGAGGATCCTGAATGTTCATTTTGTCTTCCTCATAGAAGAAGATTCTCTTGTCTGTTGTTAGGGTGGTTGACACTATTGGTTGATATCCGTTATCCATCTTTATCTCTTTTGCGAGTCTTCTTGCTGCAGAGAAAGAAGTTCCACATATGTCTGAACCTCCTGAAATGAAATTGATCGTTCGCACATCCAGCTTGTCCTGGTGAGGATCCTGGATCCTTGAATTGAAGAAGATTCTCTGATCAGTCACTTGAGTAGTGGGGATGAGCGGTCTTCTCTCGTCGTCCAGTTCGAATTCTACTACGGGGTCTTCTCTTATGGCACAAGAATCTTGAAATAATTCGTAGTCTCTGGAGACAAAATTGATCACATGAGCATCTGGTGGTTGTGGTGTTGCTTTCTGTGGAAGATCTTTAGGATCCTGGATCTTGGATTTCTTCTTTCCCAAGAGTTCTTTAAAGTGACCCTTGCTCAGGAGGTAACCAATTTCCTTCCATAAGCCGATGCACTCGTCTGTCGCATGGCCAAAGTCTTCGTGGAAGGCGCACCACTTAGATTTGTCCTTAAAACCGACAACCTTTTCATTCTTTCATGGCCACCTCGCTTTTTCTCCCAAATCTTTCATGGCACAGATCAAGCCATGAGTGTCCACAGAGAAACAATAATCGGAGATGCAAGGATAATCTTCATCTTCATCTCCCTCTTCAACTGCACGTACGTTCTGATTGTTGAACATGGCATACGGCTTCGAATTGTTATTCCTGTTCCAGGATCCTTTATTCTTCTCAGGGGTTTCTTGTTTTGCTTGTCCCCCAAGACGATCCTGGATCCTTTTGTCTTCTTCCAACCGGATGTATCTTAATGCCCTGTTTTTGACTTCGTCTAATGTCATGCATGGAGTCATCACTAAATCACTACAAAAGGGGGAGTTCTTCTGAATTCCCATCTTGAATGCTTCAACAGCAGTAGTCATGTCAAGATTTGGGATTTCTAGAGCTTCCTTGTCGAATTTGGTGACGAAATCCCTAAGGGATTCATCACTAGGTTGGACAACAAGAAATAAATCACCGGTTAACCTCTCAAATTTCCGACTACAGGAAAATTGATTGTTAAATAAGTTAACTAAGTGCGAGAAAGAAGTAATTGAAAAAGGAGGAAGACTTAGCAGCCATTTTAGAGCGGCTCCCGTTAGTGTGGATCCAAAGCCCTTGCATAGGCAAGCTTCTTTGAGTCTCTCCGGCTAGGTTTGATTTCCATACGCTCCCTATATTGTGCAACGTGCTCTTCAGGATCGGTGGTCCCATCATAAGTCCTCATGTTGGGGGTCTGGAACCGCTTCGGGATTTCAGCATCACAGATAGGTGGAGCAAATCTGGATAACTTGTTACTTCCCTCAGGTATCTCGGGGATTGGTCGTATCACCCCGGGAACACTTGATATCATTTCCTTGAGCTTCTGTAGCTCCTTGGCCATAGCTTGGTTGATACCTGCATCCTGCACGGGACCACGATTAGCGTTAAAGGATGTTGGATCATACGATTTACCTCTTTGCTGGGTGAAGGTAGCCATCCCGGATGAGTAGTTGGGATAAGAGGAGTCTGCAATAGGATTTGGTTCTCCAAAAGCTAAGGTTTGCATGGGGATTATATCTCCTTCATGGACCTCCGAAGACCTTTGATGTTGAACCCCTGAGAATCCTTGATCCTTTGTTGGAAGATCAAGGATCCTTGAGTATGTTGAGTCACGGATCCTGGAGTACAGAATTCCAGCACCCTAAGCATCAAGGGAGTCTGATCCTCCGCTGGCCTCTTTCTTTTCTTGAGATCTTCAATTTCACGTAGGATCCTCTGGTTGGTTTGGTTCTGCTGCTCCATGTATGCCTTAACTTGTGAAAACATAGCAGAAATATCATTGTTAGATTTGACCACCGAAGTGGCAGTAGTGGTTTTTGAGCTCTGGAAGGCTGGAATTTGTGTATTGTTTCCAACCGCGGTGGTCCTTGGTGCTCCCGTAATTGGAGGAGGCATTGGCGGCAAAGTTCTTGATGAGAGAGAAACCGAGGACGGCATGGTTGATGAGGCAGATGTTGATTGAGAGGCCATTGATAGTGATATGGGTATGAAGAAGTTGAGAATGATAAGGATAATATGGATTATAGCACCAATCGCCCCACGGTGGGCGCCAAATTGTTTTGGACAAAAATCTGCTAAGGGTAATGTATCCAAATCTGTTATGTGAGGTTTAGTGCTAACACGGCAATGATGAGTGTGTAATTGTAATCGGGTGAGCACAATGGTTTGATCACGAGGGAAAAAGCCCTTAATTACGATAATCTTACTTTGGTCAAAACTTAACAAGGCAATCTTTGATAAAATGACTTCGGTCAAGGATTAACAAGATAATATTTGGTCGAATCACTTCGGTCAAGAATCAACGAGGTAACCTTTGGTCGGATAGTACGTGATTATAGTAATCTCCGGCACAAAAAATCCCCAGACGGTGAAAACTATCATCGTCAAGTTTATTAATGGTAAAAATCGGGTTACAAAGGTGGAGATATGATCAAAGATTACAAAGAATATATAAGTGTGTATGTGTATGAACTGCTAGAGAGAGTTCTTGGCAGAGTATTGTCAAATGTCTGCAGCTAATGGGTGTGTGATAACCTAATTTTGATCATAATCTCAATATAAATAAAAATAAAGGCTAACTAACTCCTATTTTTATGGCACTACTCCCACTAGCTTAGTCTTCACTATTGACCACGTGCTGGAGGTGCCTTGTAGCATAATATTAGGTAGACCACGTCCTTGAGCCGTTACATTTGATAAATATCAGCCTTCATATAAGAAACAACCGTTAACAGCACCAAATACCGAGGATCCATGATCCTGACATAGCTCTGGAACTCTTCGGAAGGATAATTGATCCAGGCATGTCTTCAAGAATAACATATCCTCAGTACTCAGTTATTTGTGACACAACAAGAAGTCCTATAAATCCGCCACTTCTCCCACTAAACGTGTTACAGCCATTTGACCACGTGTTTGACAAGTCTAATAGCGAGATATCCGGTGGAATAAGTCTTGGAGCTGTTATACTTATTAAATAACAACCTACACACAAGAAACAATTGTTAACAATACCAAGTAACGAGGACCACTGATCCTGACAGGATCTGTCTAAGGATAACTGATCCAAGAACATATGTCAGGATAACGTATCTACAGTGTCAAATTTCCGTGCCCTAACACATACATACATACATACATACATATGATGTGGTGCTGCGCGTGTGATTAATAAGAAAGGATGGGATAATTTGCTTTTGCACAAGATCGTGTTTTAAATTTATAAAAGTGATTTCTACAAAGACTAAACACACACAAAATAGGCAAGTGTACGTATCGTATATGTAGAATAGTATTGGTAAGAACCAAGTATCGATCCGTGGACACAAAGGTTTCTAATAATAAATCGTTGCTTTACTTTAATCGGAGGTTTTAATCATTTTGGGGTTAATTTTATTCAAACTTCTTATAAAATATAAATACTTATATATAATATATAGGTGACCAAGATAAGAGATTCTAAACGAGTTTTTCAATTATGCGAAGGTTAACATCTAAGATCAAGAATCCACTCCATTTTAACATTGATAATTAATATTTGGACATGTGATAAACTGGCCATATACATCAACATACATACATACATACATACATAGGGGAATGTTAACGTACAAATGAAGTTAGCGTGCTAAAAAGTAATTATATATACAAGTAGAGTAATTATGTAATTACTCAATGATAGTTACTCTATGATGTAATTACATAATTACTCTACTTGTATATATAGTTACTTTACTTGATTCTCACGTTTAACACGTTAATTTATTTTGTATTTAATCCAAACTATATATATATATATATATAGAAAAATGGTTAAAATAAAAAGGCATAGTTTTGTAGGAAGAGTATAAATAACATAAAATTTAAAGTTAGGAAAGTGTATATATATATAAGTATTCATCAGCTCCCCCCACCATAAATCGTCCCAATGTTGCCTGAAGACGGCGTTCACCAAAATTGTAGCCCATATCGCCCCCATTATCACCCCTCACTACCTACCCTAAGGGGGGGGGGGGTAGATGTGATGCAATTTCTCATCACACACACCCCACCCAATCAAATAGTGCCACATCACCAACCCCAAATCCATCACATGTGATGGATTTTTACTAGAGGTGGTGGTGTGGTGTGATGGATTTTTTTTATAAATATTAAAAAATAAAAATACTCTCCTTCTCTTCCTTCTCTCTCTGTATACAGCCGCCATCATCACCAACCCACCACCACTTGCCACCGTCGAACTCCGGTAACCACTACCGCCACACCACTGAACCACAACCACACCATCGGATAACCAACACTCCACCTTACTGGTTACAGTGAAGTCTTGAACCATTTTAAAACTCTAGAACCCATTACAATCCCTAGAATTTCAAACTAAAAATTCGATCTTCTTGATTAGCGTATGCAAATGAAAGCATAGGGCTTTTCTTCGGAGTGTCAAGATGAATCGATTGGCATGCACCTTGCTTCTAACGGTGCTCTAGTTGGATCTAAAGTTCGCCGGAAAATTCTCACCAGAAAAACGAGTTCCATTGCTTTGAATTTTTGAGCGACAGCTTGAACCACCGGCTCTCCCAACGTCTCTCCCAACGGTCCTTTTTTCTTGGAAAACAACCATCACGCAACGCAACACAACCATCACTTGCGTGACAAAGCACCGGCGGCGGTGTGGGGTGAACCCATCACGCGTGATGGGTGTTCCTCACGCAATGCCCCGGGTCCCCTAATACTATTTAGTTTGATAGAAATCAAAGTTTATGTGAGGGCTAATTTATTTAGCTTTAGTGTATAGAGCCTCCTTGCAATGTTCTCTCTCATCATCAAAAGACTATAAAAAAACCCCTCAAAAGTCATCAGCTTTTACTCCCCTGTCTGCCATTACTTCCCATAAATATAACCCATCACATCTCTACTTTCCCCTCAAAACCAGTCTACACACTTTTCTCCCAAAAGATTTCTTCAGCCATTGATTTAACCCAAATCTCTCCAAACCCCACCTGGGTTCTCTTCCTCACCCATTTCTCTCACCTGGGTCACCCTCACTTTCTCCATCATGATCACCGGTTCGGACCTTTACCACGTTTTAACAGCCGTGGTTCCACTCTACGTAGCCATGGTTCTAGCCTACGGCTCTGTCAAATGGTGGAAGATCTTCACACCAGACCAGTGCTCAGGGATTAACAGATTTGTTGCTCTCTTTGCTGTCCCGTTGCTGTCTTTTCATTTCATTTCTACTAACAACCCGTACACTATGAACTCCCGCTTCATTGCTGCTGACACCTTGCAAAAGGTTATGGTGCTTGTGGGCTTAGCCGTTTGGTCTAGAGTCAGTGCTGCAGGGTCCTTGGAGTGGTCTATTACTTTGTTTTCTTTGTCGTCACTTCCTAACACACTTGTCATGGGTATACCCTTGTTGAAAGGAATGTATGGTGATTTTTCTGGGAGCTTGATGGTGCAGATTGTGGTTCTTCAGTGCATTATTTGGTAATCTTTCTTATTTTTTTATAATGTTATTTTTTATTTTGAATATTGATGAGTGAAAAGTATATATTTGGGTTATCATTTTATTATTAAGTTTGTGTTTTCAGGTTATTATTTTAACCTATGGTTTGAATATTGACCTTTTATAGAATATACCTTCTACAAAACTTTTATAAAATATGTATGTTTGTTTCTTAAATCATTACTAACTTTGTTATAAATATTGATGTTTTGTAAATATGTATGTTTATTTTGATTATTGACATGTTAAACAAATATTTGATTTATATTTACCTTTAAGTTATTTTATCTTTATTCTGAATATTGACGAGTTGTCAAATATATTGACCAACAAGATTTTAGATTTGATGGGACTACATCTTTCATAAAATTTATATTGAAATACAGATACACTCACACAAGTAAATAAATGGTAATGTCATATACTTTTACTCTTGTGAAAGAAGAATAAGAATATGTATTAGTTCAAGTCAAATCATATGTTTTTTATTTACCCTATACATAACAAAGATTATTTTGTTAATATATATTTATTGTATATTATATTTCAGGTACACTTTGATGTTGTTTCTGTTTGAATATAGAGGAGCTAGATTATTAATCGCTGAGCAGTTTCCAGACACCGGTGGTTCGATTATATCATTTCGAGTCGACTCGGACGTTTTATCACTAGACGGAAAAGAGCCGTTACAGACCGAAGCCGAAGTCGGTGACGACGGGAAGCTTCACGTGACGGTTCGAAAGTCCGCGAGCTCCCAGTCCGAGATATTTTCAAGACGGCCCCACGGGGGCGTTAACTCTGGAGTGTCGTTAACGCCCCGCCCGTCTAACTTGACGAATGCAGAAATTTATTCTCTGCAGTCGTCAAGAAACCCGACCCCTAGGGGCTCGAGTTTTAACCATACTGATTTTTATTCAATGGTTAATGGGAAAGCGGGTGCGAGCCCCCGTGGGTCTAATTTTGGGGGGTGTGATGAGGAAAGTGGGAGGGTTAATGGGCATGGGACCGCGGGGTACCCAGTCCCAGGTAATGCGGGAATATTTTCTCCCGTGAGTGGGAAGAGAAATGGGGGCGGTGGTGGCGGCGACGGTAAAGATTTACATATGTTTGTTTGGAGTTCAAGTGCTTCACCAGTGTCAGAAGGTGGGATTCATGTGTTTAGAGGTGGGGAGTATGGGAATGATCTTGGAGGTGTACCCCACACTAAAGGTTTGATAATTTATTATTATTATTTTCATATTTTGCTATGAAAGTTGGTTTGTTTATGGGTCTTGAATCTTGATGATGTTTTGTTTTATATGAAATGTGAGTATAAGAGCCCCTAAATCTTGGGTTTGGTTTCATTAATTTCAAGACTTGTGATTTGCAGTTGAAATGTCCCTAAAATCTTGGCCATGCATGTCTTTTTCTTGTGGACATATATGCTTCATTTAATTCCCCTATTTTGTTGTTACATGAAACAATTTGTAGGATTCATTTGGTCCAAAAAGTCAAACTAGTCAAAGTTTGACTTTTGGTCAGTTGAGATATCTTTATTCCTTTTTAAAAATAAAAAAATCTCTAAAAACATAGTTTTTCATATTTGAGGTTGCTAGTTTGTACCCTATGCATCCTTTGCACATGTTACATTCCTTTTCTCATTATTGTCCCACATGTATGTACACATGAACAAATATCCCTGATTAGTCTAATTCTTTCTTTTTCTTTTTTAAAATTGTTTATTTAATTACATCTTTATGTGTTTTGATGTTAAATCTAGATTATGAAGATTTTGGCCGAAACGAGTTTAGTTTTGGGAACCAGCCGGGCCCAAATGGAGTGGATCGTGAAGCATCGGTTTTATCAAAACTTGGGTCTAGCTCAACCGCTGAACTCCACCCAAAGGCTAGTCCACATGGTGACACCAAGGCCGCTTCTATGCCACCCGCTAGTGTCATGACTAGACTTATCTTGATCATGGTTTGGCGCAAACTTATCAGAAACCCCAACACATATTCGAGCTTAATCGGCCTCACCTGGTCCTTGGTCTCATTCAAGTACATCACTGCTTTATTTGGTTATTGTTTAATTTTATTCTTTCAAGTCCAAATATTAATTTTGTATATTTTTTGTAGGTGGAATGTTGTCATGCCTGCCATCGTAGCGAAATCCATAGCCATTTTATCTGATGCCGGACTTGGCATGGCCATGTTTAGCCTCGGTATGCCAACTTTACTGATTTACTAGTGGGGTCCACATGGCCTAAAAGATCATGTTTTTGTCTTTTTTCAGGTTTGTTCATGGCGTTACAACCAAAGATTATAGCTTGTGGAAATTCGGTTGCTACTTTTGCGATGGCAGTTCGTTTCTTAATTGGACCAGCGGCAATGGCGGCGGCATCATTGGCTGTAGGACTACACGGAACATTGCTACATGTTGCCATAGTTCAGGTTGTAAATTTGACCTTGAAAGTCAAAATGTTTACCTTATCTTGACTAATTGATTAATGGTTAATATTATAATGAACATTTAACAGGCTGCTCTGCCCCAAGGAATTGTCCCTTTTGTGTTTGCTAAAGAATACAATGTTCATCCTGATATACTTAGCACAGGGTGAGTTTTTGTCTTACTTTCATTCATTATTGACTTGTACATATATTTTTTGTTATCTTTTATGCATTAAAGAGGTGTACCATAGCTAACAGAATATCTACATCATGCAACAAAAGCTGTTTCTTTTAAAAGCAAAGTTGCATAGAGTACACTATTATGCTATGAAAATGTACAAGATTTAATGCATGGTTTACATGTGTGTAATGCAGGGTTATATTTGGGATGTTGATAGCACTACCTATAACATTGGTGTACTACATAGTGTTGGGGCTTTGAGTCTTGTCTTGCTTGAAGAAGTGAAGTTTCTTTTGGGTGTTGGTTCTATAACTACTTGTGAAATGACCATTTTGTCCATTTTGTTAAGTTTAGTTGAAGATTGAAAAGAGAGGGTGTTAGAGAGGAAGGGTGATGTTGGGAGGGACAGAATTGTAATTTGACAAAGGGGACATTGGCAGCAAGTAAAATCAATATTTTGTGTCTCCAAATTGTAATTGTTGGTTTGTGTATGTATTCTCCCAAGAAAGGTGTAGTTATGCTTCTACTTCTTTTGCACTTTTGGCAGAGGTGTTTAAGTACATTGGAGTCCCAATACTCTACAGTCAATTAAATTTGGATTCCTAATGTATAAAGATATGTCCTTTTTGGTATCTTTTTAAAGAGTTCAAAAGGGTAAAATAAATGAACTAATTTTTGTTGATTCTAAACTTTTCACAAATCCATTTGATTTGATAAAAAAACACCATTGAGGTGTTTTGTGAAAATACGACTTTGTGAAAATACGATTAGAATGTAAGATACTACTTTAGGAAATTTGAGGTGTTTTAAAGTTACTTGAGAATGATCGGTGAAGTATATATTTATAACAAAGAATTAATATTCCCGGGTCTTTTTGTTAAACTAATTCAATACGTATCCTTAGTAATGCAATTAAAAATTTTAGAAATTTTACGTTTCATTGGTCAGTTAGTATAAACTAGAAATGTAATGAATTTATACAAATTTATTTCATATAACCTAAAGACTACATTATAAAAATAAAGGAGGTTTGGGTTCAAGTCCCACACCTAACAAAACATACGTAGGGTTATAGGGTCTTTTTATTGGGGTTCTTTTTGGAGTGAAATAAAAATAATCAGGTGACTAAATGACCGTTTAAAAAAAACATGTAACCAAGTAATAAAAGATCTCTCCTTCATTTAATCATTAAGTGCATGAAAATTTAGGGTGTGTTTGGGATTCCTTATTTATGTTCAAAAGGACTTTATGTGAAAATGAATTATAAACTTATGACTTTTTGAAAAGGAGTTTGTATAAAAGTGTTTGGATTAACTTATGTTAATAAGTTATTTTTTAAGGAGGTTTGAGAATAGTACATGTACCCTTTAAGTTAAAAAGTTAGAGAATCATAACTTTTCAAAACCCTCTTAGTTTGCGTTGGCCATAAATTAAAAACCATAAGTCCTTATAGTTTGCCAAACACCTTTTACACATTATTAACTTTTCAAAAAATTTATAAGTTATAAGTTGGTAGAAATAAAGAATCCCAAACACCCCCTTAATATTCTCAAGAGATTTTTGAGGGTATAATTGTCATTTTACAACTATATATTCCCACCATACAACTTTACTATAATTCTTAATTGTGATCGGCACCACACATGATAAGAGAAGTTGTGATTGGCTCAATATAGTGTGATGGGCCATGACTAAACTTGATTAATATTTGTAGTTGGAAACAAAATTTTTGAATGGCTTAAAGTAGTTAATGGAGAATCTTAGACTCTATACATCTCTTCAAGGCAATTCTTTCTACAAACAGCCTAGTCAGTATGTCACATCAGTTTTTCATTTATTCTTTTCACAAATACTTTTTACCTACAACAATAACATTTTCATTTTTTCCACAAACAACCTTATAATTTCCACATCACCAACATTGGAGACCCACCAACCACCATCCTTCACCATCCTTGAGGAATGATCTTCAAGGATGGATGACCCTCCTAACAAATCTCCTCCACATAAGCCATGGATAACCTTGATGCGGAAGGTCTTATGTCATTTCATATCAAAACTTACACAATACTAATTATAATTTTGGTCCCCATTTAATTTTCAAATCTTACAATTTGTTAAAAAAGAAAGAAAAATTGTTGTAATGCATGTATATTTAGAATAGATAGATGAAAGTTAAGTTTATAATTACACTAGAAAAACATAATCGTATAAACAAAAAATGTAAAAAAAAAGATCTTAGCATATATGAGTAAAATTGAATTGTTCAAACCTAAAACATAGACATTAGTAAGACGTAAGACTGTTGTTAAGTGTAACTAGTATTTTTTCCCTCACGTTGTGACATGGTGTGAAACCTTAACCGAAGATACTAACAACGTCCAAACGTTACCACGAAAGCATTCTCTAATTAACATTAAGAAGTAACTAATCAAAGTAATCGCAATGTGTGGAATTGCAAGAAATTCGGACAATCACTAAAACAAAACTCAAATTCTTTGGCCGGTAATGGAACATGATCTTGGCCAACATCTTTTGATATGACTATGTTATGCCATTATATTTGTTTTCTAAGAATTGGGTTGAAGTTTGAATATTTTCGAAGACTTCCACAACGGGTAATGTTTGGATTATGAGTTTTATATTTAGCATTTGTTTGAACATATCAATACAATATAGCTTAATCGGGGTAACAAGTCCGATCACTTCAGGCGGATTAAGTTTGTGTTCACAAGAGGATGCTAATCTAGCTGATGTGCTTGAAGTAGTCAAATAATTATTAACTAAAAATAAGCTAATCTAGACACTAAGTGATAATTTCTAGACTCTTAAACTTAACTTAAACTACTAACCGGCAAGTGTACCGGTCGACTCTAGTACAGCTAAGTAAGTCTGGATATCGAACCCACGAGACTCTATAAATTACGTATACTAGCTAATTAGACTCAACTACAAGACGTGACTATTTAATAATAATGTTTGAAGGGGGGTTTTAAACTAATTATTAATTAACTAAACCTAACCCTAATTAAATAAAATATAATAAACTATTAAAACACTTAGATTAACTCAGATGATGAAAATAACTACCTAGGCTAGAATCCCCAATGTCACGACAATCAATCAAATGGGAAACTTAAGTTATGGAATTGGGATCGTAAAATAGACCATTGACAGAAAACCCGAACAGGACCATTGACCTTCAAGAAGACACCTATGGATTTCTAACAAGTTTTATGACTCACCAGTTTTATAAATTAAACTTCCTTACGGTTATTTAATAATTTATATCTAAGTATCTTTATGACGAAATCCTACCTTACAGCGCGAAAATTAAAGATAGTTAAGAAGACTCAATTGACTTAATAGACTAAGCTGACAATCAAACCTAGACGGACTTCTTACGAAAAACTAAATCTAGCAATCCTGACCAACAAAGATCTATCAATAACCTATCACCTTACAGCTTTCTAGGCTAGCAGCTCACTTTTATCTATTTAATTGATTTTATTGTTTCTATAATTTTAATGCATATTAATCATAAACTAGTCAAGAACACACAGTAAATGACCTAACAAAACCCTATCTTATGAAACAATCACCAAGGGTAATGTGAAACAATAAATCCAAGTAAATAAAACCAAGCAATCATACGCATCAATTAATTCAAACTCAACACTTTACTTAGAACATAAAATCCATAACGAAAAGAATTCCCAATTAAAATCAAACCGAACAAAGGTTCATCACGACCTAGGTAGTTTATGAAGTTTAGCCTAGCATCATATAGTCTAAATCAAACAAAGCAAATAAAACTGAAAACATGGTGAAATAATGAGAAACGAAATATTAAAGACGATAAAACCCGTAGTCTTCGATCTTGAACATAAAGCTCTTCACCGGCTGTTCTCGTGCCTTCAAAATCACCAAAAAACTCGTAAAATAGCTCTAAGAACTCTCCAAAATCGTCTGGTGGCTTCAGGTTATGTCAGGATTAAGTTAAAGGTGTTTAAATACCCAAAACAAGGCCCGACAAGAAGCAAAAACGAAAATAATTAAGCCCAGCTGTGCCTAGGCGCCGCGCCAAGGACTTTTAGCCTTCTGCCTAGGCGCGGCGCGGCGTGCTCCTCCATGGGGGGCGGTCAGACCGGCCCGGTCTGATTAGTTCTCTGTCCGGTTCCTTCCTGATGCGTTCCGGATCTCCGTTTCGGCTCGTTTTTCGCCCTTTTTCATCACGATCAAACCCCGGAACCTACAAAACATAAAAAACGTTAGTAATATACAAATCTCGACTAAAAACAAACAAAAACTATTAAAATATTAATTAAAATATACACGGGAAACATAAATATTTAGCATTATATCACTAGCCGTATTGGCCTAATGGTGGTGTAGATTTAAAGGTGAACAATATAGCATATGAAGGAAAGTAATTGGCTTGCATCAATATAATAGAGTTTAATCCTAGTATTCATTATGCAACCAAAACAAACCATTAGCACGGCAAAGCGTAATGGCACACATGTATTCTTGGCAATGGACTGTTCGTGACGGGCACCGTTCATTTTCTGACAAAAGGAGAGAGAAAAGATGTATGCTTCATAAAAAAGAAGAGAAGAAAAGTAAAGTTCATGAGGTAAACTTAATGCAGTTTGACATGAAAGTTCATGAGCATCTTCATATGGTCTTAAGAGCACCCAATCTTTCCCATGTATCCTTTCATAGTATGATGAGGTGCTTGCATATAACTTAACCACAATTACTCATGAGATTTTGGAGGGTATCATTGTCTTTTACTTCAACCATTTATTTCCCACCATACACCTTTACTATAATGCTTGGTTGTGATTGGTAACACACATGGTAAATAATAGTTGTGATTGGCCTAAAATAGTGCATGTGATGGGGTATTGCATTATTTATTGGCTTAAACTTTTGCGACCGGTTAAGAATAGATAGTGGGATGGGTCATGTTTAACTTGATCCATCTTTGAGTTAGAAAGCAATTTTATGATTGGGTTAAAGTAGTAGTTGAGATTTGAGAATCTTATGTTATTTCACATTAAAACTTTTAACAATCTACTATAAATAATTTTGAGCACAAATGAGTTATCAAATCTTACAATTTGTTCATTTATCCTATCATTAATTTGTAATAACTAAGTTATAATTACAATAGAGACATATAAAGTTATGGACCACTTATGTAAAATAAAATATTAAAATCTTAGCCTATATAATTTGTCAAGTGAGAATTAAAAAAATAATTTCATTTTAACGTTAAACGGTTATTTAGTTCGTCATTTATTATAGAGTTTGTTCTATGAGTAATTGAATACTTAACGGATATGCTTATTATGTGTTTGTGTTCATAAAAATGGGTTTTGAGACGCATTTGAGAAACTTCTTACAAATATCTAAGGTACGATCGAGTTTTAAAACATGGCAAGCGGAAGTATGACTTGAAATACCATAAGTAAAATGGAACTAGTGAAGGTTATAAAGATTACAATTGTAGCTTTTGTTTCCATACTTCATGTATGAGAGATCACATAATTTCCTTTTGTATCCTTTCAAGATATTAATTAATTAAGACGCATGCAAATAATTTTACCAAATAAACATAAAAATTGTCATTTCTATTTTGATGGGGTGGTTAAGGGTTTTCATCGTAGGATGGCGCTCACGTTCAAACTTGACTCACGTGCACGTTCTAAACCACAAACAATACCACTAGAAGGGGTTTGAACTTGGTTGAAGTCAGTTATGCACGAATGATAAGTCTTTCGATAACCAATTGTACTTACTGATTTGAAAAAACAAAAACACGAGATTAATGTTCTCTAGTGAATTAGGAGGGTATCATTGTCTTTTTCTTCAACCATTGATACCCCACCATACAACTTTACTATAATGCTCGGTTGTGATTGGCACTACACATGGTAAAATAATAGTTGTGATTGGCTTAAAATAGTTAATGCGATGGGGTATTGCATTATTTATTGGCTTAGACTAGTTAGTGGGATGGGCCAAGTTTAACTTGACTCATCGGTGACAAATTTTATGATTTGCTTAAAGTAGTTAATTGAGAATCTCATGTTATTTGATATTAAAACTTGCGAATCGGGCTTTAATGAGTTCTAATATGCAACGTCACTTTTTACAGGTCAGTGGAATCTTTATGCTCAAAATCCTGATTCAAGTAGTCATTTATTTGGTACCTTCCAAGGAGCAGGAACTGCCATTTTAACCCTTCTCGGGGGATTCCATCCACAAACCCAAAATTTATGGCTGACTGATATGGCTCATTATCATTTAGCTATTGCATTTATTTTTCTCATTGCTGGGCATATGTATAGAACGAATTTTGGGATTGGGCACAGTATGAAAGATCTAACATTCTAATAATACAATTTGGCCCCAAATTTAATTATCAAATCTTATGTATGTTTCAAAGGTACTTTTAGCCTATAATTAACGCTCATTTAAAAAGTTTGAAAGTTAACTTATTTATCAACGGGATAGTTATGTAATTATTACACTAGAAAAATATAAGTTATATACCATAAATATAAACAACAGTAAACGTGAATTTGTATTGGTGGTTTTTAGTAACATCAAATAACAACTACAAAGTAATTAATTCATCTCTAGTGAGATAGTCACTAAGTTAACCATTTATCATGGATTTGGATGTGAGTCGCATGAATAGTTATGATGTGTTTATTATGTTCTTGGATCCATAAAAATGGCTTTAGGAATCCATATACATTTACTAATAAATGCAACATATATATTTATTAATAATGCACAACACAAGATTTGTGTTTGTTAACATAGCGTGTCGGATGTATGCTTTTGAGAGTGTAAAATACACAAAACCAAAATAACATCAATACAACAAACATAACTTGAATATGACGACTCGTAAGTCATTCCATACCATTTTCTTCACTATCAATACAATAACAGTTTGTGAAATCAAACATTTGCGTTTTGATAGAGAAAAATTCCATGATCATTATCTATTAAACAGGTTAATGAAAACAAGTTTGAATCTTAACACTAACTTCATAAAAGCTCGTATTTTACAAACACACCCAAAATCAATTAAAGTAGCAAAGATAATCTATCTACATGCTAGATCGATCAATCGATAATTATGCACACACCATCATCCTTCTTCTTTTCGATGATTTATTTGAACCTAAATCACTTCCAACCAAGCAACTCAACGCTTCCCTCACACATTCAACCAACTCAGCACACTCATCTCTTTCACAATCACATTCCACTAATATAATGTTGTGTACACGCCCACCGATCACCACTATCTCCACCCTAACCGGAGTCAATTGCATCGAACTTAGGGTTTGGATCATATTCGCAAGAAGATTTGATCCGTCTTCACAAGACATTGAAGCTTTTATAATAATCCTTCCATCATTTACATCGTTCTTCAACGAGATCACCGTGATTTCATCGGTCTCCGAAGGTATACTTTCATCATGTAATTCCATTCTTGATATTCCTTGCTTTAGCTTCTTCAATCTTTCAACCACTTTTATTAGTAGAGATGCTTTATCTATCTATCAATCAAAATGTTAGTAATCTTAAACCCTAAAAAAGTAATAGTCTAATAGATTTTAGAAACCCTAATTTTATAAAAGTTGAACAACTTTCCCAAAACCACTTGAAAACCCTAAAAGCCTTCATAGATCAAAAGAATTAATAATCCTATTTCAATTTCAACAATCATATATCAATTATTTCGATAATCATTCGAGGTGCACAAAATAACCGATTAACATAACAAACCAAACCGGTTGTCTAGGAACCAGAACCAACACTGGTTCCTAGATAACCGTAGAAAATAAAAACTAAAAAAAAAGGTTGGAAAATAATATAATTACTTTAAAATTGCATGGAAGGATCGTTCTCAGGCGATCAAGATGCGAGTTGATTCGTTCTCTTCGATGTTTCTCCGCTTCTTTGTGATTGATCGAAGCGGATGACGTAGAAGAGAATGATCGTGTGGAAAGCGATGAATGATCCGTGGACAAGGAGTTATTGCATGAGAGATATTGATCTAATGGTAGTGGTGTATTGTTGTAACATGTGGTGGAAGGTGGTGGTTTGGGGTGTTGGTGTGATGGTGGAGACGTGAATGCATGTTTTGTCCGGAGTGGCGTGAGAGACTTGTGGGGGTTTATGAATTATTATTATGGGATGCTTTTTGACTGATGGTCGAGGTAGTGTTTTTCCTCGTGCTTTACTCTCTTGTCGTTTTCTTTATTATTAATGATTTAATCTAATCATATTTTGTTCATGTTTATGTGTGCAATAGATAATATTACAATAAGGTGGTTAAAAAATAAAAATACTAAATTAGTAATAGATTTGTTGATAAATAAGATTATCCAATTATACTATTATTAGTAACGAGGTAACGTGTTTCGGTGTACTATACAATTTGACAAGGGTCTGCTATAAAATTCGACCGAGCTCATACGACAATTCATGAATAACTAAAGTATGTATCTAATCATTATTATATAAATGTAAAAGGAAAATATCACAAGACAGTAACAACTAGGGAAAGGATTGGTACAATACTTTTTCGTTTGTATTCTTACATGATTGTACCCATATAAATAATTATTGGAAACGAGTACTGATACCCATATTGAATTTACTAGTACGATACAGGTATTTCGGCATGATACCCCCTTTTGTATCACTTTATTGTTATTCGTTTCAAATCTCTAACGATTTTAGTATTAGTACTAGTATGAATAACAAATAAGTTGAATCAATCCAGATACCAGTATGTGTATCGACATTACTAATACTACAACCAAAACATAAAGTCAAAACTAAAAATAAAACTAATAAACCATAATACCAAAGTAAACATATATTAGTCGAAGATTTGACGAGGACGACATTCGATGCTTCGTAAATGGTAATACGATTTATGATGAAACGGTTTTACGATTTATTTTAGATACAAAATAAGGAGAATTCTAATAAAATCTTGATATATGACAAACAAGTACAAAACACCAAACGTAGCCGTATCAAATCCAATTTTACCCGTAACGAAAAAAATAAAATGAGTACTAATACCTCTTACCTAAAAGACTAAATCAATCCGAATACTAGTACGGATATGTGTATTTGGAACAAAATTTTCGTCTATAATAACAACCAATGAAGAGGTAGGTCCCAGCAGAGCCCAGTTGGACCCGCAAGACTCACCTTGAAGAGGGACGTCTGCGCAAGGACCAACTGCTTCCGCAGGACCCACCATGCTCAGAGATGAAGACCTTACGCGCAGTACGCCAGCTGTTCCCGTAGGGAAAGCCTCCCAATGGTGAAGTACCCCGCCTGTTCCCGCAGCTGCGGATACAAGCCATCAGGGAAGGCTACCCGCACTAATAGCAAGGCTACACGCACAAGGCACTAACTCTTGATACTTCAGTAATGTCACCTGAAGGAATGAGCAAGGCGGGAATACTCCCGCTCAAATGAGCCAGTCCGTATGCTTCTGGAAGATCCTTTGTACTATACCTGTCAAGGTATGGACAGAATAGACAAGATCTGACCAAAGCAGCCCATGAACCAATCACAGGGTGACAGCTCACCGACAACAGTACGAGGAGGAGCACCCTCTAGTACTGTTTGTCACTATTAGCCGGTGCCTACTCACCAACCCTCACTGTGGGACGTGCGTAGCCTACAGTTGGTGGAACAGTGCATAGCTGGCAGTAAAGGAACAGTATACAGCCGGCTTTGTCACTATCAGCCGCAGCCTATCCACCAACCAGCATGGCTCGTGCGTAGCCCACTGTTGGTAGAACAGGAATACTATTCAGCCGGCTGTACCTTCTTGGAAACCTACCTTCGGCTATAAATACTCCAACACCTTGGAATGGTAAGGACATTATCTGATATCTCATTATCTTGTCTTCTCTAGCAATCTCTTAATATACACTTATATTCAGAGCAATCTAGTCTGATTCTCACACCGGAGGGTGGTCACAAGGAGGAACCCCTCCCCCCTTCTCAGTGACGAGCTTACGGTGTCTGTTTTGCAGGTCACCTGAAGAACAACTTTTTTTGTTGGACCTCATCCTCGTAGGAAACATCTATTTAACCCCCAGATTATCCGTAATCTGCCCGGGGTCACTTAGTGTTTCTTCATTGGCGCCATCCGTGCATAAAAGCTAGAACTAATTCTTAGTTTTTTCAAAATTTCTGAAGAAATGGTTAACGTTACTCCGGTCCCAAGGCCAGTAAGTGACCAAGAAACCCCGGTAACCACAACCCCAGCAACTGGGGGGAACACCGGCGGTTATACAAATTTTACGAACACTACCCCGGTTACCCAAGCCGGGACAAGTGCAGTAAACAATATTTCACTGGGGTTCACTGATGCCCAGTTGGAGAAACGGGCGAGGCTCCCTCGCCAAACACTCGATCAAGTTATGGCGTGGGCCGAAGCACGTCAGAAAGAGTTCCAAGCTGAGTTGGATGAACGCTTGCGTTCACTTCAACAGGCTGACGAATTCGGCAGTACTCGCCAACATCTCAACATGAACAGTGAGTGGGAGTACTCGGACGATGAGCGGGAAGAATCCGATACCGACGCAAACCCTCGCCATAAGGCGAAAGGGAAGCGTAAGGAAACGGACTTCCAACCGACAAGGAATTTTGGAGAAACCTTTAAACCAACGAACGCGGGGAGAAACCCACGTGACTTCTCCAAAACCTTTAGACCAACTGCTGCAAATGCAGGAAAGTCCAAGTTTGCAAGGGACATTGCGGAAGCAATCGCCCCGAGAAGTGCCAAACAAATGTCCAACATCGGCACTTATGACGGTCTATCCGACCCAGACGATCACTTGAATAGATTCATTGCGGGGGCAACCGTCAGCAACTGGACGGAACCCACGTGGTGTTATATGTTCCTGATGACACTAGTTGGAGCGGCAAGGGCATGGTTCGATCGTTTACCGGTCCACCACATCTATGATTGGGCGGACTTTTAGAACAAGTTCAGCCAACACTTCAGCCAACAGAGGAAATATACTGAAGAACAGTGGACGATCCTCAACTGCGTTAGAGAGGAGGATGAATCTTTACTAGACTTCATCACTCGCTTCAACTCCAAAAAGCTGAGTCTGGGCAACATAAGTGAAGATCTTGTTCGCGCCGCTTTCATCCAGGGCGCCGAATACCCAGAGCTTATCCGCACGTTGACGGGTAAGGACGGCATGCCATCCACATGGGATGCCATCATGACGGCGGCCAAGCGCTTTGCCGAGACAGAGAAGCAACTGGGTAGGGATCTTCCCCAGAGTACACACCTCTACACGCAGAGGACCAGAGAAAACAATGTTCGGATCGCCCGGCAGAACAAAAAGAGGAAGCTAGGTATTTGGCAGTCAAGGGTAAACTTTGACACCTCATCCAGCTCTCGCCCTCTTGTTGGCGGAAGGGATAACACACACCCTTCAAGCCGAAAACACCGGTGGACGCCACTCACCAAAAGCGTCACGGAGATATTTGCCACCGAAAAACTAACATGGCCAAAAGCTCCATTGATCCGGCAGCGACCTAATGCGGATCAAAGCAAATCCTGTGACTTCCACGGGACAAAGGGTCATAGTACGGAGGAGTGTACATCCTTGAAGGATATTGTTGAAACATTCGTCAAGGATGGAATACTTGCACACCTTGTGGCATCAATCAAGAAGGGAGGAAGGAATGATAACCAGTACAGAGGCAACGGACGAAAGTCCGTTGACATCAGCATCAACATGGTTCATGGCAACATCAGAGGAAGAAAAAGGCGAACGACAGAACCATGCGCGTGGAAGGAAGCTGAGGTGCGCTTCCCGCGAGTGCCAGGAGGACCCAGCAAAGAAGGCCCTATCGTCATCAAAAGCCAGCTGGGGCACTACATCACTTCCCGCACTCTTGCTGACAACGGCGCCTCGTCAACGGTGATGTACAGGCAGTTCTTCGACAAGCTAGATGACGAAGACAAGGAACGCCTGGAAACGGTCTACGCCTCGATGGAAGGGTTTGACGGCAGCACAAACACCCCCTGGGTATCCTATCTTTCCCCGTCACTCTTACGGACGGGAAACACTCCCGCACAGAAGATGTGGACTTTGTCGTGATGAGGAAGCCACACCACACATACGACATTCTCTTCGGGAGAGACGGGATGGCAAGATTCAACGTCGTGGTATCTTCAGTCCACGGCATGATGGGATGGCCAACAGCTGAGGGTGTAGCGATGATCACCAGCATTCCCCAGGTATGCATCGCATCTGTCTCATCTAAACCCAAACCAAAGATGGCTAAACCAACCATCACCGAACCGGAAAGATGGGCCTTCAATGGAAAATACCCTGACCAGGCCGTTACCATTGGCCCAACAGTAGTTGATCCCACGCGCACCTTACTCAAACGCTTACTACAGAAAAACGCTGACATCTTCGCGTGGACACCAGCTGACATGACTGGCGTACCCCGAAGTAAGGCAGAGCATAAGCTCAAGTGCGACCCAGCTGTTACGCCAGTCGTACAAAAGCGCAGAGTAATGGGGCCAGAACAAACTAACGCGTGTAGAACCTAAGTCAAGGAACTCCTTGACGCAGGCATCGTACGCGTTAGCAGATATCAAACATGGGTTGCAAATCCGTTATGGTACCGAAGAATAACAAACAATGGCGCATGTGCATAGATTTCAAGGACTTAAACAAAGCATGCCCCAAAGATTGTTATCCGTTACCCGAAATTGATCTTAAGGTGGATTCGTTAGCACCGTTTCGCCTTAAATGCTTCCTGGATGCGTATAAGGGGTACCATCAAATCCACATGGCCGTTGATGATCAGGACAAAACCGCTTTTCGGACGCCAGATGGCACATTTTGTTACCAAATGATGCCATTTGGACTTAAGAATGCCGGGTCCACATACCAACGCCTGATGGACAACCAGTTTCATGCCCAAATTGGCAGGAACTTGGAAGTCTACATGGATGACTTGGTCATCAAAAGCCCTGACGCAGAAGCGATGTTGAAAGACATCGAAGAAACTTTCAACACGCTCAGGAAGATAAACATGAAGCTCAACCCGAGCAAGTGTTCCTTTGGGATGGAAGAAGGGAAGTTCTTGGGGGTCATCGTCACTAAAGATGGCTTCAGAGCGAACCCTGAAAAGGTCGAAGCCATTATCAAAATGGAATCACCTACTACCATCAAACAGGCTCAGACACTGAATGGACGACTAGTCGCACTTAATCGCTTTTTGGCAAACCACGCGGATAAGTCGTTTCCTTTCGTGTCAACATTGAGAAACTGTTTAAAGAAAACGCACTTCCGCTGGACACTAGAAGCGGAAGCAGCTTTTCAGGAGATTCGGTCACGCTTGATCGAACTCCCAACGCTCACAGCACCAGAAGCGGGGGAGGAGTTAATCCTATACCTTTCCGCAACAGATAGAGCAACCGTGGCGGTCCTGCTAGTTGAACGGAAAGGCATCCAGATGCCAATCTATTATGTCAGCCGTATCCTAACAGACGTAGAAACCCGGTACTCTACCCTCGAAAAATTAGTCTTAGCACTTGTATACGCTTCACGCAGGTTAAGACGATATTTCCAGGGTCACCCAATCACCATTCTCACCAACTTCAAACTTGCAAACGTTCTACGCAAACCCGAGTTATCGAGACGCCTAGCCAAATGGGCAATTGAGTTGGGGGAATACGCGATAAAGTATAAGCCAAGACCAGCCATAAAAGGCCAGGTTTTGGCCGACTTTATTGCGGAAGTGCCTGCATCGCGGGAAAAAGAGTGCCAGGAAGAGGCTCAACCCTCTCCAGCACAGGACATCAATGATGTCTGGCGACTCTACACTGATGGAGCAGCCAGTAACGAGGGTTCAGGCGCAGGGTTGAAACTAACCAACCCAGCAGGCCAAGAATACACTTACGCTATTCGACTGGATTTTCCAAGTACGAATAACGAAGCCGAGTATGAAGCATTCTTGGCCGGGCTGAGAATTGCGCGTAAGATGGGAGTGAAATACTTGGAAGCCCACGTGGATTCCATGTTAGTAGCCAACCAAATAAACGGGACGTACACGGCCGTGAATGACACAATGGCCCTGTACCTCGCACAAGCAAAAACCCTTATGCGCGATTTTAACGATTGCAAAGTCATACACGTCAAGCGTAGAGAAAACAAATCTGCGGATGTGTTAAGCAAGCTTGCATCATTAGCCTTCACCCACTTGGGAAAGGACATCCGCATTGAACTCCTCGGGGCACCTTCAGTCCCGCACAAGGAAATTTGTGTCATCCAAACCGGCACAGAAACGTGGATGACACCAATAATAAATTACCTTGCGACGGGTATACTACCAGAGTCAAAAACACAGGCAAGAAAACTACGCTGTAAAGCACTGAATTATCAACTCATCGATGACATCCTTTACAGACGTAACTTTCTTGGCCCACTCTTAAGATGTGTGGACAACCAAGATGCTGACTACCTCCTAAGAGAAGTACACGAAGGCATCTGTGGAGTACACGCAGGTCCACGCGCTGTTGTAGCTAAGCTAAACAACGCGGGATACTTTTGGCCGGGGATGCATACGGATGCGCTGGCATACATCAGAAAGTGTAGGTCTTGCCAGCTCTACGCACCCAACACGCATCGCCCGAAGAATGAACTTGTTCCAGTCACCTCTTCATGGCCATTTCAGAAGTGGGCCATCGATGTGACAGGCCCATTTCCTACAGCCGCAGGAAACGTTCAGTTCCTAGTGGTAGCCATCGACTACTTCACCAAGTGGATAGAAGCAAAACCCTTAGCCCAAACAACCGCGAAACATATCAAAAAATTTATTTTGGAATTTATTATTTGTCGTTTTGGACTTCCACAGAATTTGGTGAGCGATAACGGCACCAACTTTGCTGACAAGAAGCTACAAAAGTGGCTGGAAGAACTTCAAATCACCCACACCTTTACCTCAGTGGCGCACCCGCAGGGTAATTGTGAGGTAGAAAGAGCAAATAAGAGCATCGTCGAAGGCATAAAGAAAAGACTCTTGGAACACAGATCCGGCTGGGTGGACGAGCTTCCGCACGTCCTTTGGGCAAACAGAACGCTGAAAAAGGCCAGTACGGGAGAAACCCCGTTCAGCCTCACTTATGGCACTGAAGCCATGGTCCCGGTCGAAATTGGTTACCCTCACCAAGGGTCTTGATTCAGCCAGAAGACAATGATGCGGAAAGACGGTTAGACCTTATGCTAACCGAGGAACGCAGAGACTTAGCCGCAGTGCGTGAAGAGAACTACAAGCGACAAATGCAAAAGTACTACAACACGCGGGTAAAACTCTGCAACTTCAATGTAGGAGACTACATACTGCGTAACAACGAGGCTTCGAACCAACAACGCCTAGGAAAACTGGCCCCGGTCTGGGAAGGGCCATACATTATCAAAGAAGTTCTGGGAAAAGGCGCATACCGGCTCAAAAGGCTCGATGGCACTCCCATCCCAAGAACATGGAATGGAGCTCAATTACGCAAATGTTACATGTAGATCAATTCCAAACTTGTAAAGAAAAGGCCTAGAGCCACTTCTAATGGAAATGATTCTCCTTTCACATTGTGTTGATAGCCTTACCTTTATACTTATGAACTTCCCACACTGATATGCCGGTATTCACCGCATAAATATGGGAAGAAGTAAGTCGTTACGTGTGGAAGGCGGCAAAACCCGCATAAACACATAAAACGGTAAAAATTTCAAAAGAAAAGATAAGGAAAACCTTCACGCAGGTCAGTTATAGGTAAAGTTTGGTCATCCCACTAAATGAAAGTGACGGTCCTACCCGCACAATCATGATAGAGGAAACTGAACATTAACCAATTAACAACCGCGCGTACAAAGGCTAACTTATTCAAAATACTTAGAAAATTTCTAAGGAAAAGATGAGGAAAACTTCCACGCAGGACAGATATAAGTAAAGTTTAGCCACCCTACTAAGTGAAAGTGACGGTCATACCCGCACAATCACGAAAGAGGAAGCGAAACTTGAACTTATAATCTGCCACGTTAAAAAGTTAACTTATCCAGGTACTCAAGAAATTCCTAAGTTAAATCAAAATATGCGTGAAATAAACAAGGCAAGGCGTTGGCAAATAATCTTTATTCCATCAAAATTCAAATATTACAAGGATTGCTGGGTACATACCCGCATACAAGAGAATCTATACAAAAGTAAAAATCTATCCTAACGGTGGGAAGGGATCTTCAGGTTCAAACTTCAGGACCACTCCCCCCAAACCCACTCGTTCCCGCACCATCAGTTGACGATGGCGGTTCAAGGAAGGCTTTGAGAATAGTTAGCCCATCATCAGCGGCAGCAATTTCGTCTACCTTCTCCACCACCGGATGTGGGAAGGCAGCGTATTGGTTCACTGCTTGGTCGTAAGCAACGTCAGTATCTACGTTATATAGAGGGAAGTTAGAAGGCGGGATGCCCTTCTCAACATATCCCAGACCAAGCAGGAAACCTGCCTTTTCCCCATCATCGTGAGAAGCGTTGAGGGCTGCGCTCATAGCATCATCTAAGATGTATCCATGAAGACCCGATGCACAACCTACAAAAAAAAAATAATAATAATAAATGTCAACTTTTCCAGGTATAAAGAAAAGCGTGGAGACATTATGAAGACTATACATACCTGAGACAACGCTTCTCGAAGAAGCCATTCCTTGGTAACCAGAGCCTCTTGGAGGGCAGCTTGAGCTTCATTACGGGCGCGTTCGGCTTCGTTCTTTGTAAGGTTGGCAAGCAACACATCTTTCGCTGCAGCCTCTTCGACGCCCTTTAGCTTACGCTCAGTATGCTCAAGCACCCCCCTCTGGTCCAGGATCTCTTGGAGCTTCTTGGCGTCTTCCATGGCCAAGGCATCATGAGCCTGCTGGAGAGCCTCTAATTTGGCTTTAAGCTCCTCATTCTCCACGCGTAGAGGCTCCGCAACAGCTTCAGCCTTGACGGCCCTCTCAGTTGCATTCCGTGCGGTTTCCTTAGCTAACCGAAGCTGTTCGTTAACAGCTTGGGCAGCCTTGGAACGGGCCTCAAGCCGGGCCTGAACGTCAACCTCGAGAGCCTTGAACGCCTTCTCCTTCTCCGAAGCAGTGGCGGAGAGTCTCCTGTTCTCCTCTCGGATGGCCCGCGCCTGAGCCACATCTTGCATACGCGCCGCCTATAATTTGTCATTTTCACGACAAAGCAGCTCGACGCGCGGCTGCATCCGGGCCAGGAGAATTCGAAGCTCCGTGCTAAGCCTACCCTCTTGGTAGCTAGCCATTGCTTCCCCCAACGCACCATTGGGAGCTGCGTGGCGCGCCCACTCCACGCAGTCCACAGACGTGCGAAGGGTTGTTCCTCGGCGGATGTTCCATCGTGGAACATACACTTCATTGGAATCCGACACTGCAAAAAACAAAAAGCAGTTAAGAAAAGATAAAAAAAAAAAAACAGCCAAAAGAACCCTACGCACCTGTAGGGTAGACAACAGGCCGATAGCCGCCAAACCCATCACCTGAACCTAAGGGAAATCCATCCAAGAGGTCAGGCAGATGGGAAGGAGGCAGAGGTTGGCGAGAAGCCCCGTATGTACCTGAAGAGCCGGCCGTACTCGCCGGTGCCGGAGGAGGCATAGTGGAGGCTGTCGCGGTGGAAACCAACGGAGGTGAACTCACCGGAGGTGAACTCACAACCGTGGCCGCGGCAGCAGAAGAGCCCGCAGAAGGAACCACCGCCGGCTCAATGAAGGATTCCGTAAAAATGGCACTCACAGCCGGCGGGGGTGAAGTTACGAGTGGAACAGTTGCCTCAGCAGGGTGAGCAACTGAACAAACACTCGAAGCAGGCGCAGCCGCCTGGGTCATCGCCTCGGGTAGGTTGACCAAACCTACCGTCATGGGTCCAGACGCACTCCTTCCCGCTCCACCCGGGAAAGCGGTTGCATCCACGCCTGCACGAAGACAACATATTTAAATATAATGGCAGAAACATGAAGTTAAATTATTAACTTTACACTTACGAGTCCTTTTGAGCTTAAAGGTGCGAACACGCGGGGACGAACCCGATGGAGCCGGCCTCTTCACGCCGGTGACCGTCGTCGGCCGGGGCTGCTCGGAGGTGACAGCTGTCTGAACCTCCGGAACAGTGGTCTCACCACCAGGGTTCCCCGCCACCTCCTCACTTTCGGTCTCTGAGTTAGACCGATTCACCGGATCGGCAGTGGAGGCAACTGTCGCCTTGCCCTTCCCGCCCGCAGCCTTCTTCTTCCTCGCCAATAAAGGACCATCTGCGGATTCCTCATCAGAAGATGACAGAATTAGAGGAATTCCCGCAGAGGTTTCAGCATTCACAGGGCGAGGGTTAAAAAGTTCTTTACCTGGCCGCCTGGCGCTTAGGATCTCGTGGCCTGGCGGGTAGACCTCCACGAACCGATCCTCCGTTTGCTCAAGGATGGGCAACTCGTTCTCATCTAGAGCACGAGTACCCATCCGAGCGGGACCATCAGCCTCCCGCGGATGCAGGAGCGACTGCAAGTCATTTCCTTCTGAAATAAAAGAAGTAACATTTAGAAGAAAAACCTAAACCAACAAAGAAGACAAAGCATACCGTAAGGGACATAGTTCAAACCGTATTCTAGGACGATGGGAATCTGTGACGCCTCCTTCCACACCCGGCTCATCCCGAGCATCACCATCCCGGACTCCGCAAAGCGGTAAACCGGAGACTGGATCCGGGAAACCTTGGAGAACCATTCCACCTCCTGGTAATTCAAGGCGGGAAGGTTCGGGAGCGCGATCCCGTTTTTAAACGTCATCGCTATCGGGATGACGCGAGCGGAGATATAAAAAAACTCCCCCTTCCACGACCGAAGACTGCGCTCGGTTGCGCAATTCTTCAGACCCTTGATCCGGTTGACCAGGGTGTACCACCCTTGGATGCACCTCCAGGAGTAGAAGGTTATCAGGCGGTCGACATGGGGCTCCACACCCATAATGAGGCACACCCATTCGAAATGGCGGATCTTTGCGATCGCCATTGGGTGTACCTCCGTCAAGTGTACACCGTGCCTCTCAAGAACACGGTACACCAACTTCGTCAATGGGAACCACAGATTCCCATAGACGAAGAATGCGGCGTACACCCCTATCTTGCCCTTGGGGGCATCGTACACCGTCTGATGAGGCTCCGGAAACTCAGGCTCGAAAGGCTCGAGCATGAACTTCCGGACGATGTACTGGTAGAGATCAGTAGGAAGAGCGCACTGGCACTCACCAGCAGTGCTCTTGTCATCTTTATCGGACGTCGACGTCGGGTTCTCGACGAACATCTCAGACTCCTCGGCAGGGGCCTCAAAATCACGGGTACAAGACATGTTTTGGATGTAACAGAATGATTTCAGAAGAATGCTCGACGGAATAGTGAGTATTCGCCGGAAATCGTTTACAAGAAGAAGAGAGAAGTGAAAGTGTAGATTACTGTGAACCCTCACCCCCTTTATATACTCACCGCAATAAATGCGATGAATTTAATGCGGAGGAGAGAGAAAAGAGCTGGTGCAATGAAACTGTGACACGTGGAAAAAGCAACCTGGCAACAGCTGTTGACGGGACGTGTGCCGTAAAATCCACACCCACGCACCCGAAAAATCGCGCCCACGCGCCTGAAAAAGCGCCTGGAATGACCATATACTGTCATGTCATCATAACTTCCTGCACGTCCTGAAACTGTCAGAAGAAACCGTCAGACACTAACGTCCCTTCAATAGTCTGGACTGTTCTTATCCTTTCACCAACTCTTCGAATTTCAAAGAAATTCAAAAAGATTCAAATATTCAAAAATAAGAGGGAATATATCCCCTTACCTGGGCAACCAAGTAACCATAAGACAGGTGCGGGTACAGTGTCAAGGTAAAACCCTTCACATACTTAGCACCCACAGGGAATGGACGCCAAGAATACCTTGGAAGTAAACTAACTATAAGACGAGTGCGGGTACAGTGTCAAGGCGAAACCCTTCACATACTTAGCACTCGCAGGGAATTGAAACCAAGAAGGATCTTCTGTGCCATGCTCGCGGAAAGGGAAATAACATCCCCGCATAGCGGGATCGTTGACAACTAGATTGTTTGAAGCTCCAAGATGGAATTGGTTGTTTAATATAATTGATCACTATGTTAAAACTACCAAAACCTCATGGAGATTCTACACAAGTGAAACTCAACGCTCCTGACTCGCGAGGAGGTTACAAACCTACCCGCATCATACCCAAAGATCAAGCATAAAAGTCGGGAATTTCTGCGTGACATTAGGAAAACCGCGGGAAGAATCCCCACGGAAAACCTTAAAACTAAAAACCCTGTTCAAAACCCCTTGCTAAAGTCCAAAAGTTCACCTCACTTATTAATAATTCATGAGAAGAACATTGGACTGGGGGGACTTGAAGAGGTAGGTCCCAGCAGAGCCCAGTTGGACCCGCAAGACTCACCTTGAAGAGGGACGTCTGCGCAAGGACCAACTGCTTCCGCAGGACCCACCATGTTCAGAGATGAAGACCTTACGCGTAGTACGCCAGCTGTTCTCGTAGGGAAAGCCTCCCAATGGTGAAGTACCCGCCTGTTCCCGCAGCTGCGGATACAAGCCATCAGGGAAGGCTACCCGCACTAATAGCAAGGCTACACGCACAAGGCACTAACTCTTGATACTTCAGTAATGTCACCTGAAGGAATGAACAAGGCGGGAATACTCCCGCCCAAATGAGCCAGTCCGTATGCTTCTGGAAGATCTTTTGTACTATACCTGTCAAGGTATGGACAGAATAGACAAGATCTGACCAAAGCAGCCCATGAACCAATCACAGGGTGACAGCTCACCGACAACAGTACGAGGAGGAGCACCCTCTAGTACTGTTTGTCACTATTAGCCGCTGCCTACTCACCAACCCTCACTGTGGGACGTGCGTAGCCTACAGTTGGTGGAACAGTGCATAGCTGGCAGTAAAGGAACAGTATACAGCCGGCTTTGTCACTATCAGCCGCAGCCTATCCACCAACCAGCATGGCTCGTGCGTAGCCCACTGTTGGTAGAACAGGAATACTATTCAGCCGGCTGTACCTTCTTGGAAACCTACCTTCGGCTATAAATACTCCAACACCTTGGAATGGTAAGGACATTATCTGATATCTCATTATCTTGTCTTCTCTAGCAATATCTTAATATACACTTATATTCAGAGCAATCTAGTCTGATTCTCACACCGGAGGGTGGTCACAAGGAGGAACCCCCCCCTTCTCAGTGACGAGCTTACGGTGTCTGTTTTGCAGGTCACCTGAAGAACAACTTTCTTTGCTGGATCTCATCCTCGTGGGAAACATCTATTTAACCCCCAGATTATCCGTAATTTGCCCGGGGTTACTTAGTGTTTCTTCAAGTACTAATACCTCTTACCTAAAAGACTAAATCAATCCGAATACTAGTACGGATATGTGTATTTGGAACAAAATTTTCGTCTATAATAACAACCAATTAATCTATCAAACTCTAAACATAAAATGGTAATTATGACTCAATAATTTTCCGTACTTACATAGTGATGATAATAAAGTCAATTATTTACACGCTCCTTGGTAACGCTATCTAATACATATTTATACCCTCTATTCATGTAAGAACCTTAGACAGGTTATGGCTACCTAATATGTGGATTGTGGTGATGTTTTCACAAAGTTGTTACATATGTCACGTCATTGCTATGGAGACGGAGAGAGAGTAACTAACCAATTTTAAAAACAATTGTTATGAAGGAAGGGTTAGCTAAACAAAAACAAAAAAGGAAAAAAAAAATAAACATTGGCTGTACGGGTTGGACACCACCTTTTTAGGGAAGAGGGGCACCATTGCTTTGAATGGGTGCACCCGGCTTTTGATGGAGGCAAGTGATCTTTGGCCCTAAAGAATAAGACATGGCAAGTGGGTGGTGTCTAGGGGTGCAAACGAGCCGAGCTGCTCACGAGCTACTCGTTATCGGCCTGTTAAAAAGCTGGATCGAGCCGAGCTTAATCGAGCTCGAGCTTAAAAGTAAGCTTGTTTAATAAACGAGCCAGAACTCGAGCTTCATTTATCGAGGTTAAGCCGGCTCGCGAGCCTAAACGAGCATGCCATTTATGTAATAATTATTAATTAATATATATAATGTTATGAAAAATTAAATAAATATAACTAAATAATATATATTATTTTGTACATAAAATATTATAATAGAAAAATATATAAAATAATTGATAAATAACGAGTCGAGCTCGAGCTCGCTTAAAAATCTACTCACGAGCCGAGTTCGAGCTTTGAAAACAGAGCTCATAACGAGCCGAGTTAGAGCTCGAGCCCCGTATAAGTTAAACGAGCCGAGTTTGAGCCTAGTTGAGCTCGGCTCGTTTGCACCCTTAGTGGTGCCCCCGTCATGTCCACAACACTTAGTTTAGAGATCCTCAATTTTTATTCACTGGAGCTCGGTTATTAAATGAGGTTCAGTTTATTATTAAGTTATTCTATGCTACACCGAACCACTCAATATGACCACAACTTAGCAACTGAACCAATTTAAAGCGGGCGAATTCCTTAAATAGGCCAAAGTAGAAGAGAGAATCTTAAAAATAGGCCAAATTTCGAATAAGATGAAGATGAAGATAAAATCATGTTGTGGGTTTTATATTAAAAGACAAAATTCACATTAAATTCGTCTGGTCAGATAAATTTCAAAAAAACACGATTTTTGACATTTTTGGAAAACTTAAGGGGATACGAAAACATGACCAAACATCACGGAAAAGATGGTTTTCACAGAGATGGTTTTGCTACAAAAACTCAAAAAGATCGATGGATTTAGTTAGAAAATTCACGGGTAAGGTCAGACTATTTGCATGTGTAAGTTTATTAATCACTAATCAAAATTATCGGCAGAAAACCAAATCCATAAGAGCCGTAAGTTTTGATTGGATTATTATTGGAAACTTTTTTAAAATTTGTTCTATTTTAAAACTTTCTCTTCTAGTTAGGCCTATTTTAGGTTCCCCTGGTTTTAGTTAATAAATAATTAGTTTTAATTTTACCCAAAAACTAAAGCACTTTTTTTCCTGTCAAATTGTCTTTTTGTCCCGTTTGGACATTTTACAAGTATAGAAGTGGGTTTTTATCGGGTCTTGGGTTTGGACCACGGTCTTATGTTGTCGAAGCATTTGGATGCTAATGTATCTCATAGTTTTTTTGTGTCATCTTTGCTATTTTGGTGACCACATTAGACCAAAATTATTGGGGATGGGAGGTCACTCATTACTGCATCACCATTAAAATCGTGTTAAACCATTACACTATTATGGTGATGAGCCCCTTTCGGCGCGAGACCATCAATGGAGCTCTGGGCAAATTCATCTTTTCATATTTTGTTCTTTTTTTAAGATCAAGTAATAGTTGTGTTTTCAGTTAAACTATTATGTGTTTTTGAATGAAAAGTTAGCGGTGACCCCTATGCCTACGTGATAGTGAAGTTACGACTAACGGGGCACAATTCATCTTCTAGCTAAACCACTACACATTGTTTTACAAGTAGAGATGTTTACGTTGAGTAGGAGTCAAATCAGGATTAACTTAGTCCAGGCTTGAAAACATCTTAGCATGCTTGATTGGAATTTTTTTATCACGCAGAAAACTTGAGCTCAAAATCAGTTGAGCAAGGCTCGGTTTCAAGAAAAAAATACACATACAAGGTCAAATTATATTACTTTTTTTTAAGGCAAAGCTTGTAAAATACTATACCTAAAACTAAAACTTTGATTAAAACACTACCGCATTCTACTTTGAAGTTATTCTCATATAGCAAGATGGTAATTCCATAAATTTGATTTTAAAGTGTTTAAAGAAAATTTGTTTTTTTATATACGTTGTTAGTTTATTGTTCAGCCTTATAAAAAAAATAACAAATTAAGCAATAGAGATGACAAACGAGCGGATAACAACAGGTATGGTAATCATGATTCCATACTTAGCCCAATATTAGTACCCATTGGGTAATCGGATATACCCCGTAAGTAGTGTAACATTTACCTAATAAAATTAGACCATGCGTACTCGGCTTTCGATGCAGCGTTTTATGCCCAAAACGCCGGGGAACCCCCCCCCCCCCCGGCCGGGCGCTTTAGCTAGGCATTTTGGAACAAGCATTTCCTGCAAAACGTGTATATGACACAATTTTGGAGTGTTTTGTGAGAAAGGTAGAGAGAGGGGGAGGAGAGAGACGTTTTGGGGTTTTTTTCTCACTACGCCCACTTTTTGGAAAATGCCCAAAAGTAAACTAGGCGCCACATGACGTAAAATGTCCGGGCATGCCTAGTTTTGACTACACATGGTCTTAGAAATATATGAATTATTAGATTATTTCATTACTGAATCTACAAAGCATAAAAATAAAAGTTAAATGCTTATAGGCATAACAGTTCGGGCAAACACTTATGAATGTATAAATAAATTTGTCGTGTATCGCTTAATATTATGTTTTATCCAGACAAAAAGAAACCAAATTAATCTTATACTCAGTCTTATATTCGAATACATGCCTCGAATGTTTCGTGTTTCTTGCCCACCCGTCCTATTCACGTTCGTTTGCCAACCTAATAAAGATGTTATTTTCATTTACAAAATGAGTACTTTAATTTAATAATAATAATAATAATAATAATAATAATAATAATATTTAGTATCCATATCATGAAAATGGATAGATGGGTGGTCCATGAAGAAGAGGAAGTGTATGTAAATTACCAACTGAAGAACATAACACAAGAGACAATTACTGACGGCTAGCAGTAAAAGAGGAGATAAACATGTCGGAGAGACGTGCAGCTGCGACTGACGAACGGCGTGGTGTTTGTCTCCGGCAGACACATCATGTCCTTGCCCACCACCAGTCATCATTAACCCCATCTACCCCCTACACTCCAACACTTTACTATTACTTTTAATTTTAATTTAGTATAACTTTGTAAAAATAATATTAAACGAGTTTATTACCATGAGAGCTAGCCTCTATGCTATTTAAAGCAACCTCAATGAGATTGTGACAAGAGGGAATCCTTTGATCGACGTGGCACGCTTTTGTTGGGTTAGATGGCTCGATGGAGACCCACTTCGAGTTGACCCGAGGGTGATCGTGGTCATGGATGGGTCGAATGGGGGCGGATTCGGTTAGGTTAAAAGTTTTTTTGTTTATCTTTTAATGGTTATATACGTATATCGGTATATGTAATTTTATAAAATTGTTGTAAATACAATTGAAGAAACACTAACCGGACCCCGAGCAGATTACTGATAACCTGGGGGTTAGATAGATGTTTCCCACGAGGGGTTAGACCCTGAGAAGATGGTTCTTCTGATAACCTGCAAAACAGACACCGTGAGCTTGTCACTGAGAAGGGGGGGGGGGGGTTCCTCCTTGTGACCACCCTCCGGCGTGAGAATCAGACTAGATTGCTCTTTAAATATAAAAGTATATTAAGAGATTACTAGAGCAGATATCAGGTATAATATGATGATAATATGATAAGATATGATGGTCATACCATTTGTGGTATTTATAGCCGAAGGTAGGCTTCCAAGGAGGTGTGGCCGGCTGCAACAGTGTTCCTGTTCCACCAACAGTGGCCTACGCACGTGCCCTGCTGGTAGTTGGTGGGTAGGCAGCGGCTGATAGTGACCAGGCCTGCTGTGTACTATTCCTTTTCCACCAACTGCCGGCTACGCACGTGGTATGGCAGTAGTTGGTGAGTAGGCAGCGGCTAATAGTGACACAGTACAGGAGCATGCTGCTCGCCATACTGTCGTCAATAAGCTGTCGTACCTTTAGTCAGATCTTTTTCCCATACCTCGTCAGGTACAGTACAGAAGATCTTCCCGTATCGTACGGACTGGCTTATTTCGGCGGGAGTATTCCCCCTCCCGCCCTTGTGCGGGATTGTTCCCGGCTTTGCTCATTCCCTCAGGTGACACTGAGTGATTGAGAGCTAAGTGCCTTGTGCGTGTAGCCATGCTGCGCGGGTGGCCTTCTCTGATGGCTTGTATCCGAAGCTGCGGGAACAGGCGGAGCCCTTCACCATCGGGAGGCATTTCTTGCGGGACCAGCTTGCGTACTGCGCGTAAGGACGTCACGTCTCTGAGCATGGTTGGTCCTGCGGATCCAGTTGGTTTCTGCGCAGACGTCCCTCTTCAAGGTGAGTCTTGCGGGTCCAACTGGGCTCTGCTGGGACCTACCTCTTCAAGTCCCCTCAGTCCAATGTTCTTCTCATGAGTGTTTAATAAAGTGAGGTGAACTTTTGGACTTAAGCAGAGGGTTTTGAAAAGGGTTTTTTAAGGTTTTCCATGGGGATTCCTCCCGCGGGAGTCCTTGTCACTTGCAGAAATTCCCGAGTTTCCTGCTTGGTCTTTGGGTATGATGCGGGTAGGTCTGTAACCTCCTCGCAAGCCAGGAGCGTTGAGTCCCACTTGTATGGATTCTCCATGAGGTTTTGGTAGTTTTGAACATAGTGATCAATTATGTTAAAACCACCAATTCCATCCTGGAGCTTCAAACAACGTAGTTCTCGACGTTCCCGCCATGCGGGGATGTTATTTCCGTTTCCGCAAGCATTGCCCAGAAGATCCTTCTTGGTTTCAATTCCCAGCGGAGCGCTAGGTATGTGAAGGGTTTTGCCTTAACACTGTACCTGCGCTCGTCTTACGGTTACTTTACTTCCAAGGTATTCCTGGCGTCAATTCCCTGCGGGTGGTAGGTATGTGAAGGGTTTTGCCTTAACACTGTACCCGCACCCGTCTTATAGTTACTTGGTTGCCGAGGTACTTGGCTTTAATTCCCTGCGGGTGCTAGGTATGTGAAGGGTTTTGCATTGACACTGTACCCGCATCCGTCTTACGGTTACTTGTTCGCCAAGGTTTTCTTGGCTTCAATTCCCTGCGGGTGGTAGGTATGTGAAGGGTTTTGCCTTAACACTGTACCCGCACCCGTCTTATAGTTACTTGTTCGCCAAGGTGAGGGGTATTTTCCCGCCTATTATTTGATCTTTTTGAATTTAGAATTTTGAAATTCAAAGAGTTGGTGGAAAGATAAGAACAGTCCAAAACTCTGAAACGTCGTGCGACGGTTTCTTCTGACTGTGTCAGATCGTGCAGGAAGTTATGGTGACGTGACAGTACATGGTCATTCCAGACGCTTTTTCAGGCGCGTGGGCGCGATTTTTCGGGCGCGTGGCCGCGAAACTAATGGTACTCGTCCTGTCAACAGCTGTTGCCAGTTTGCTTTTTGCCACGTGTCATAGTTTCATTGCACCTCCGATTTCTCTCTCCTCCGCATTAATTTCATTGCATTAATTGCGATTAGTATATAAAGGGGGAGAGGGTTCTTTGTAATCCACACTTTCACTCTTCTCTTCATCTCTTAAGCGATTTCCGGCGAATACTCCCCTTTTCAGGCAAGCATTCTCCCGAAATCGTTTTCTTCTTTCCTTCACAAGATGTCGTCTCGTGACGTTGAATCCATAGCCGATGACAAGAGTACTGCTGGTGAGTGCCAGTGTGCTCTGCCTGGCGATCTGTACCGGTATGTTGTCAGGAAGTTCATGCTCGAGTCTCTCGAGCCTGAGTTTCCTGAACCCCATCAGACTGTGTACGATGCCCCCAGAGGCAAGATCGGGGTTTATGCAGCATTCTTTGTCTATGGGAATCTTAGGTTCCCATTGACAAAGTTTGTTTACCGTGTCCTTGAGAGGCACGGTGTTCATTTGACCGAGTTGCACCCCATGGCGATCGCCAAGATTCGCCACTTCGAGTGGGTGTGCCGGATTTTGGGCGTTGAGCCCTACGTTGACCGCCTGATGACCTTCTACACTTGGAGGTGCATCCAGGGGTGGTACACGTTGACAACCCGGATAAAGGGTTTGAAGATTTGCGCGACCGAGCGCAGCCTTCGCTCGTGGAAGCGGGAGTTCTTCTTCATATCCGCTCGCGCCATCCCCATTGCCATGAAATTCAAAAACGGGCAAGCACTTCCCAGCCTTCACGCCTCCAGCTACCAGGAGGCGGAATGGTTTGGGAAGATATCTCGGGTCCAATCTCCGGTTTACCGGTTTGCGGAGTCCGGGATGGTGATGCTGGGGATGAGCCGGGTGTGGAAGGAGGCTGATGCGCGCAAGATTCCGATCGTCCTCGAATACGGTTCGAACTCTGTTACTTACGGTATGCCTTTTTCCCTTTTGTTGATTTTGAATTTCTTCTAACTTCTTTCTTGTTTATTTCAGAGGGGAACGACTTGCAGTCGCTCCTGAACCCGCCGGAGGCTGACGGTCCCGCACGGATGGGTACTCGCGCTCTAGATGAGAACGAGTTGCCCATCCTAGAACAAACGGCGGATCGGTTCGTGGAGGTCTATTCGCTAGGCCATGAGATCCTTAGCGCCCGCCGGCCAGGTAAGGCGCTCTTCGACCCTCGACCCCTCAATGTTGAAACCTCTGCTGGAATTCCTCTAATCGTATGTTCTGATGAGGAATCCGCAGATGGTCCTCCGTTGGTGCGGAAGAAGAAGGCTGCCGGCGGGAAGGGGAAGGAGAAGGCCTCCACTGCCGATCCAGCGCCTCGGTCTGATTCGGAGACCGAGAGCGAAGAGGTGGCGGGGAATCCCGGTGGTGATAAGACCACTGCTCCGGAGGCTGCGACTGTCACCTCTGGAGAGCCCAAGAAGACGACGGTAACCGGCGCAAAGAGGCCGGCTCCATCGGGTTCGTCCCCGCCTCTCCGTACCTTCAGGCTCAAGAAAACCCGTAAGTACAATTTTCTTTTGCTTTTATCTTCATAGCTTAATATCGTTAACACTTATCTTCTTTACGCAGGCGTGGATGTTGACGCATTCCAGGGTGGAGCGCAGAGTGGTACCTCCACGCCAATGACGGTAGGCCCTGTCAGCCTACCTGAGGCGACGACCCAGGCGGCTGTGCCTGCGCCCGCTGGTTCAGTTGCTCACTCCTTTGAGCCGACTGTTCCAGCCGAGATAACGTCACCGCCGGCCGTGAGTGCGATTTTTACAGCATCTTTCATTGAGCCGGCGGTTACGATTGCTGCGGATTCCGCGGCAGCGACCGGGGCGGCTGCTACGATGCCCCCGCCATCGGCAACGACGGCCGATCCATCAGGTACGCATGGGGGTTCTCGCATCTCTCCGCCACCTTCCCATCTGCCTGACCTCTTGGATGGATTTCCGTTGGGTTCAGGTGATGGGTTCGGCGGCTATCGGCCTGTAATTGACCCTACAGGTGCGTAGGGTTCTTTTGGCCCATTTTTTTACATATATTTTTTATCATCTTTTCCTAACTGCTTTTTGTTTTTTGCAGTGTCGGATTCCAATGAAGTGTATGTTCCACGATGGAACATTCGCCGAGGAACAACCCTTCGCACCCCTGTGGAGTGCGTGGAATGGGCTCGTCACGCTGCTCCTAGTGGTGCGTTGGGAGAAGCCATGGCTAGCTACCAGGAGGGTAGGCTAACCAATGAGCTTCGGGTTCTCCTTGCTCGGATGCAGCCGCGCGTCGAGCTGCTTTGTCGTGAAAACGACAAGTTTAAAGCAGCTCGCCTTAAAGAAGTTGCTCAGGCGCGGGCTATTCGGGAGGAGAACCAAAGGCTTTCCGCTATAGCTGCGGAAAAAGAGAAGGCCTTCAAGGCCCTTGAGGTTGAAGTTCAGGCACGACTCGAGGCCCGTTCCAAGGCTGCCCAAGCTGCTAATGAACAGCTTCGGCTGGCTAAGGAAACTGCGAGGAACGCAACCGAGAGGGCCACCAAGGCTGAAGCTGTTGCTGAGCCTCTGCGCGTGGAGAATGAAGAACTTAAAGCCAAATTAGAGGCTCTTCAGCAGGCTCATGATGCCTTGGCGATGGAGGATGCTAAGAAGCTTCAAGAAATCTTGGACCAGAGGGGGGTGCTTGACCATACCGAGCGTAAGCTAAAGGGCATCGAAGAGGCTGCGGCTAAAGAAGTGTTGCTTGCCAACCTCAACAAGAATGAAGCCGAACGCGCCCGTAACGAAGCTCAAGCTGCCCTCCAAGAGGCTCTGGTTGCCAAGGAATGGCTTCTTCGAGAAGCGTTGTCTCAGGTAAGTCTAACTTCATGTCTTCAGTGTAAGGCCCCGTTACCGGTAACCCTACTTTCGTGTTGGATTTACTCATAAACACAGTTCTAAATATCAGAGTTAATTAAAAACTTTACGCGGAATATAAAACTTTCATAAAACATTACATATCAATTCATAATCATGTCTTAAAACATTCCTCTTGTCTTTCAAAATCAAAACATAACTTATAAAACATATCAGATCTTCAGATGCCAGGCTTTAGTCTTCTGCCATGTGTCCTCCACTCAAGCCAGCTGTCTCAACCTACTCACCTGCGTGCATACTAAAAGTCAGCTACGCTGAGTGAGTTCTAGTTAATCATACAATACCATACAATACCTTATTACATACATACGTACTTAACCTCATAACTTTCTTTCATACACACATAAGTACTCATGCCTTCATTCTTACTTACATACTTTCTTTCTTACTTACATACTTTCTTTACATTCATAATCATACGTTTTAAAGAGCCTTTCGCCCTATAACCTCACAGATATTATAAGGGTCTGGTCCCTAACATCACAGATATTATAAGGGTCTGGTCCCTAACATCACAGATATTATGAAGGGTCTGGTCCCTATCCTCACAGATATTGTAAGGGTCTGGTCCCTAACATCACAGATATTATAAGGGTCTGGTCCCTAACATCACAGATATTCTAAAGGTCTGGTCCCTTACATCACAGATATTATAAGGGTCTGGTCCCTTGCTTTCGAATATTAGTAGGGTTCAGTTCCCTCTTCGTTACCATACAACATGCAACATACCTCGAGTATTATTAGGGCTTGGTACCCTTTTCGTAACCATACAACCATACAATCATCATTTCCTTCTTTTATTAACTTTATTACGTTCATACACCTAAACATACATATCATACTTGCCATATTTATAACGTTACAACCTGACAGTACGTGCAATATCCGAAGATCGTTCACGAACCATCAAGCAATCATTCATACATATCACATATATCACATATGGCTTTATAACGTTACAACCTGACAGTACGTGCAATATCCGAAGATCGTTCACGAACCATCAAGCAATCATTCATACATATCACATATATCACATATGGCATACATTTATCACTTAGGATAAATGTATTAACAACACATCAAGTATGCACACAGCCCCGAAAACATAACAAGGAATGGGGCTAGAAACTCACCTGGATCCTGTTACGCTCGCCGTTGATCGTAATTCCTTTCTTTAACTGGGCTCGGCTAACTGTATAATATTTACACATATCAATTAACTACTACTACTAGTTTTGTATTTCTATCTATATATGACCCACAACGAACGGGGGTCCGGGGGCAGCGCCCCTGGCAGCGGGGTTCTAGGGGCGGCAGCCCCTAGCGGGGTCCAAGGGGCAGAGCCCCTGGCTGGGGTTAAGCTGCCAGGTCAGCTTGGAAAAATTTTATTTTCGATAACTGCCTTAACACATTTTCCATTAGGTTTTTAATTTATTTTCTAAGCGAACTTCACTTTAGGCGAAGTTAAACCTTAGGCGAACTTGGCTTCAGGCGAAGTTAAACCTTAGGCGAACTTGGCTTCAGGCGAAGTTAAACCTTAGGCGAACTTGGCTTTTAGGCGAAGTTAAACCTTAGGCGAACTTGGCTTCAGGCGAAGTTAAACCTTAGGCGAACTTGGCTTTTAGGCGAAGTTAAACCTTAGGCGAACTTGGCTTTTAGGCGAAGTTAAACCTCAGGCGAACTTGGCTTTTAGGCGAAGTTACCATTTAGGCGAAGTTGCCATCAGGCGAACTTGGCTTCAGGCGAACTTATCATCAGGCGAACTTGGCTTGCAGGCGAAGTTCATCAGGCGAACTTAGCTTGCAGGCGAAGTTCATCGCTTGAAGGCGAAGTTGCCCAGATGAAGGCGAAGTTGTCGCGCTGCAGATCTGTTTGCCCATAACTCCTTCGTTTCTTAGCCAAATAACTCGATTTTGGTACCCACGGAATCGTATGATCGGCGCCTACAAATCCCAACCATCAAATCGGCCTAAAATCGACGTTTTAGGGGTCCGATTTGGGCAGTTGTGTTTCGGGTCCGATTAACCCGTCAAATCCTAACCATTTTCAGTAATATTAGCTTTGCGGGATTAGTTCTTACCTTTCCAACTCAGATCTACCAGCAAAATCTCGGGTCTCGACTTCGGATCTCGGTCGGTTATGTGTGTGCTTTTGAGTGTGTAAAAGAGAAAGATGGAAATAAAATGATATCTTGGGCTTGGGATGGGTATTTATAAGCCCACGGACCCAAGGCCCATTCTCATTTAACCCATCTTACGTAATCTAAGCCCATGACCCGTTCCTTACTCGACATTAAATAACTAAAACGTGAAATCACTAAACATAACTTTCTTTTATTTAACATTATAAAAATTTTAGGATGTTACATTCAGGCTTTTCCTTATAAATAGAAAAGGTTCTGACACTTGTATTTTTCTTTGTAGGTTGTGCATCGAGTCTTCTCAGAGACATCTTACGACGATGCTATGAGCGCAGCCCTCAACGCTTCTCACGAGGATGGGGAAAAGGCCGGCTTCCTGCTTGGTCTAGGGTTCGTTGAGAAAGGCATCCCGCCTTCCAACTTCCCTTTATTTGATGTAGATACTGAAGCCATATATGACCAAGCAGTAAATCAATACGCCGCCTTTCCGCATCCTGTGGTGGAGAAGGTAAACGAAGTTGCTGCTGCTGATGATGGGCTAGCTATCCTCAAAGCTTTCCTTGAACTGCCACGCTCTACTGATGGGGCGGGTCTAAGTGGAAGTGGCCCTGAAGCCTGATCCTGAAGATCTCTTCCCGCTGCTAGGATAGATTTAGCTTGTATAGATTTATTTTCTTGTAGGCGGGTAGTTACCCGGCCATTCTTGTAATCAACCATTGTGAAATATAAATCTTTTTGCGGGTAAGACCGCTACTTTCGTTGGGTTCCTTGCTTTGTAAACGTTGTATGACTTGCATACTTTAGTTTAAATTAGCAATTTTCCAAGTGTTTTAGAATAAGTTAACCTTTGAACGTGGTAGATAGGTGTGAAGTTTTGCTTCCTCTTCCGTGATTGTGCGGGTAGGACCGTCACTTGCACGTAGTAGGATGGCTAAACTTTACCATCTGACCTGCGTGTAGGTTTTCCTCATCTTTTGAGGATAAGTTAACCTTTGAACGTGGTAGATAGGTGTGAAGTTTTGCTTCCTCTTCCGTGATTGTGCGGGTAGGACCGTCACTTGCACGTAGTAGGATGGCTAAACTTTACCATCTGACCTGCGTGTAGGTTTTCTTCATCTTTTGAGGATAAGTTAACCTTTGAACGTGGTAGATAGGTGTGAAGTTTTGCTTCCTCTTCCGTGATTGTGCGGGTAGGACCGTCACTTGCACGTAGTAGGATGGCTAAACTTTACCATCTGACCTACGTGTAGGTTTTCCTCATCTTTTGAGGATAAGTTAACCTTTGAACGTGGTAGATATGTGTGAAGTTTTGCTTCCTCTTCCGTGATTGTGCGGGTAGGACCGTCACTTGCACGTAGTAGGATGGCTAAACTTTACCATCTGACCTGCGTGTAGGTTTTCCTCATCTTTTGAGGATAAGTTAACCTTTGAACGTGGTAGATATGTGTGAAGTTTTGCTTCCTCTTCCGTGATTGTGCGGGTAGGACCGTCACTTGCACGTAGTAGGATGGCTAAACTTTACCATCTGACCTGCGTGTAGGTTTTCCTCATCTTTTGAGGATAAGTTAACCTTTGAACGTGGTAGATATGTGTGAAGTTTTGCTTCCTCTTCCGTGATTGTGCGGGTAGGACCGTCACTTGCACGTAGTAGGATGGCTAAACTTTACCATCTGACCTGCGTGTAGGTTTTCCTCATCCGTTGTTAGAAATTGTCTTGAACCGTTCGACGCGCGTCTGTCAATAGGTTAGTGTTCAGTTCCCTTTTTCATGATTCATGCGGATAGACCGGTACTTTCATTTAATGGGAGGACTGAACTTTTCCCCTTCGACTGACCTGCGTGAAGGTTTGTCGTTTTTTTTGGGTTTATGCGGGTTTTGCCGCCTTCCCCACGCAACGACTTTCCACGTATTTATGCGGTGAAAACCGGCATATTCGTGTTGAATAAATTAACCGTTCGACGCGCGGTTGTCAATAGGTTAGTGTTCAGTTCCCTTTTTCATGATTCATGCGGATAGACCGGCACTTTCATTTAATGGGACTGAACTTTTCCCCTTCGACTGACCTGCGTGAAGGTTTGTCGTTTATTGGGTTTATGCGGGTTTTGCCGCCTTCCCCACGCAACGACTTTCCACGTATTTATGCGGTGAAAACCGGCATATCCGTGTTGATAGTTCATAAAAATGTAAAATAATCAGCGTCAATGTTTTAAGGAGAATCGTTTCCATTAGAAGTGGCTCTTGGCCTTTTCTTTACAAATTTGGAATTGATTTACATGCAAACTGTGTAAATGAGCTCCCTTCCATGTTGTTGGGATGGGAGTGCCATCGAGCCGATACGCACCTGGTTCGGGATCTCGTTCTTTACGCAGCATGTAGTCTCCACATTGTAGCTGGAATTTTATTCGTGTTTTCCCCAGCTGGGGTTCTACACGCATCAGCCTGCTCAGCGTTCATTGCGCCACGAGGTGCGCGAGCGTCCCATCTCTGACGAATGCTTCGACCATGTCCTTCACGTCTATGCATTCTTCGGTGTTGTGGCCTTTTGTCCTGTGAAAGTCACAGTACTTGCTCCGATCAGCATTGTGGCGATGTCGGATTATTTGAGGCTTTGGCCATGGGAGCTCCTCGGTGGCGAATATCTCGGTGACGCTTTTGGTGAGCGGCGTCCATCTGTTGTTCTTGTTGGACTGTACGTTATCCCTTCCGCCTAACCAATGCTGCAAGCCGGATGAGGTGTCAAAGTTTACCCTTGACTGCCAAATGCCTAGCTTCCGCTTTTTGTTTAATCGGGCGGTCAGGAAATTCTCTTCCCTTGTTTTCTGGGTGTAGAGGTTTGTGCTCTGTGGGAGATCTCTACCCAGTTGCTTTTCCGTTTCCGCAAAGCGTTTAGCTGCTGTCATGATGGCATCCCATGTGGATGGCATGCCATCTTTACCCGTTAAGGTGCGGATGAGCTCTGGGTCGTTCGCGCCCTGGATAAAGGCAGCGCGAACAAGATCTTCGCTGATATTACCCAGACTTAGCTTCTTCGAGTTGAAGCGAGTGATGAAGTCCAGCAAAGATTCATCTTTTTCTCGAATGCACTTGAGGATTGTCCATTGCTCCTCGGTATACTTTCTTTGCTGGCTGAAGTGTTGGCTAAACTTCTGTTGGAAGTCAGCCCAGTCGTAGATGTGGTTGACCGGTAGACGGTCGAACCATGCTCTAGCAGCCCCGACCAGCGTCATTTGGAACATGTAACACCATGTAGGTTCCGTCCAACTACTGACGGTTGCCCCCGCTATGAACCTGTTCAAATGATCGTCTGGATCAGATATACCATCATACGTGCCTATGCTGGACATTTGTTTAGCACTTTTTGGGGCGATTGCTTCCGCAATGTCCCTTGCAAATTTGGACGTTCCCGCATTTGCAACGTTTGGTCTGAATGTTTTGGAGAAGTCTCGTGGACTTCCACCTGTGCTTTTTGGTTTGAAGGCTTGTCCAAAATGCCTTCTCGGTTGGGAATCCGTTTCCTCACGCTTCCCTTTTGCCCTATGGCGAGGGTTCGCGTCGGAGTCGGATTCCTCCGAGTCATCCAAGTAATCTTCGAATTCGTCAGCCTGTTGGACGTTGCGCAAGCGTTCGTCCAACTCGGCTTGGAATTCCCTCTGACGTGCCTCCGCCCATGCCTTTACTTCATCGAGTGTTTGGCGGGGGAGTCTTGTTCGTTTCTCTAACTGGGTAACAGTGAATCCCAGTGAGCGATTATTTACTGCACTTGCCCCAGCTTGTGTAGCTGGGGTAGTGTTCGTAAAGTTTACTTCACTTGCCCCGGCTTGGGTAGCCGGGGTAGTGTTTGTAAAAACTGTGTTGCCGGTATTCCCCCCAGTAGCTGGGGTTGTGGTTACCGGAGTTTCTTTAACCATCTTGGAAGTTTGAAAAAACTGGAGAAGAATAAAGTTCTAGCTTTGTCCCACGGATGGCGCCAATGAAGAAACACTAACCGGACCCCGAGCAGATTACTGATAACCTGGGGGTTAGATAGATGTTTCCCACGAGGGGTTAGACCCTGATAAGATGGTTCTTCTGATAACCTGCAAAACAGACACCGTGAGCTTGTCACTGAGAAGGGGGGGGGGGTTCCTCCTTGTGACCACCCTCCGGCGTGAGAATCAGACTAGATTGCTCTTTAAATATAAAAGTATATTAAGAGATTACTAGAGCAGATATCAGGTATAATATGATGATAATATGATAAGATATGATGGTCATACCATCTGTGGTATTTATAGCCGAAGGTAGGTTTCCAAGGAGGTGTGGCCGGCTGCAACAGTGTTCCTGTTCCACCAACAGTGGCCTACGCACGTGCCCTGCTGGTAGTTGGTGGGTAGGCAGCGGCTGATAGTGACCAGGCCTGCTGTGTACCATTCCTTTTCCACCAACTGCCGGCTACGCACGTGGTATGGCAGTAGTTGGTGAGTAGGCAGCGGCTAATAGTGACACAGTACAGGAGCATGCTGCTCGCCATACTGTCGTCAATAAGCTGTCGTACCTTTAGTCAGATCTTTTTCCCATACCTCGTCAGGTACAGTACAGAAGATCTTCCCGTATCGTACGGACTGGCTTATTTCGGCGGGAGTATTCCCCCTCCCGCCCTTGTGCGGGATTGTTCCCGGCTTTGCTCATTCCCTCAGGTGACACTGAGTGATTGAGAGCTAAGTGCCTTGTGCGTGTAGCCATGTTGCGCGGGTGGCCTTCTCTGATGGCTTGTATCCGAAGCTGCGGGAACAGGCGGAGTCCTTCACCATCGGGAGGCATTTCCTGCGGGACCAGCTTGCGTACTGCGCGTAAGGACGTCACGTCTCTGAGCATGGTTGGTCCTGCGGATCCAGTTGGTTTCTGCGCAGACGTCCCTCTTCAAGGTGAGTCTTGCGGGTCCAACTGGGCTCTGCTGGGACCTACCTCTTCAACAATCATTTCTATTATACTTTCTTTCACACATAGTTTGAATATTTATATTTTTCACATTCACTTAATTTTTAGCATTAAGTTAAACACCTACACCTTTCATACAATCACCTCCAACTGAAAAAACAAAGAATCATCTTATTTGATATAAATCAAATATACCCTACACGGTCTACACCTTACAAGTGGTGAAAGAAAATATTGTAGAATTAGAGACACTTACAATCCGTAGATTTAGTTTAATCTAATTTCGTCTCTCTTTTTTTACATATGCCATGTTTATTGTTTGTAATTTTAATTTATGCAACGGCTAAAATTTTAAAATCAAATTATAATATCTACACAAATTTTCAATCTTTAAATATATTTTATTCTTTTAAATGATACAAAAATAAGAATAAAATTTTAGTATAGAAATTGGAAATGAAAGAAAAATATGAAAAGTGTTAATTGTGTGGAAATGTAAAAATGTCATTTAAGTGATATGCGAATGCATAAAAAGCTGATTAAATACGAATGCTTTTAAAGAAAGAAATAAAAACTTATATGAAAACTGATTAAACACGTTATTAAATGGTTTTAAGGTGTTGATTTGGAGACGATCTTACGTACCGTCTCTCTTCATGTCAAGAGCAGAATCGGTCACGAGGACATATCTTTCTCACTCTAACTTCTTTTCTTCAATCCCTCTCGCCGCAAAGGTTCGTCACATAGAGGACATATGGGTTTTTTGAGGCCTAAAATCATGTCTTATTTATGATATAACGTGTCTTTTTTATCTCAAATTTGATTTCTGTCGATTTATTTACGCTTACAGATTTTAAACATGCTCGATTTATTTTGTATGTATCATTCTAAATATATGCTTGTTATTTATACTTTTTTTATAACGCATAAGGAATGTCTTATTGTGAGCATCACTTGAGTCTGTTCTTCACTAAATATATTTTCCTCAGTACTTTTTAATAATATATTAATATACGATTGAACACATTTTAATTACATTCAAATGTACCAAGTAGATCGCGAGTTATGTGAATGTCATTTAAGTTTATCTATTATTTATAAAAGTAATTAAGTTCAAATCTTGGGTAATTATTTATTTATTAATTTTGTAAATTACTTTATTGTTAGTAAATTCCAATTTTTTTATATGATTCTATATGAAAGTTAAATAAATCTTTCATTAAATCCATGTTGTTTAATTTAAAACAAAAGATGTAGAAGAAATAAGTGATTCACAAATACAACTTATACCCAAGGTTTAGAGAGCATTTGATCTAACGGTGTCCTAGTATCATAGTTGTACAAACGGGTCTCTTAAAAGTTGAGTGTCCCGAAATTCAAATTATATAAATGACAAAATGTAAATTTGGTGATATTGTATCTAAAATGAAGTGTGACCTTTACCCGTTATTAGCTTTTTTTCCTAACAAAACATAGTGTGATCATTAAGTTTGTATGAGCCAAGTTCGAGCTTAAGCTTTATCTTGTTATAAATAAACAAGCCGAGCCGAGTTTGTTCGTTTAATTTCAATCTCGAGGCCAACCTGAAGCTAGCTCATTTCGCTCGTCAAGCAACCTATTTGACGGAACCCGTTCATTCTCCTTCTACTCTCACAAATTATGTCAATCTATTAAAAATTGTAAGTTAAAATAAAATAAATGAAAATTTATTAAAAAAAAAAACCTTTGAAACTGAAATGCTTAAAGTTCTTAGTCTAAAAAGAATGATTTGTGAAGCCCAAAAAAGAAGTCCAGTTTTTCTGACCCATAAGCACACTTTTACTCAACGGCCTATTATATGTCAAGCCCATCAGACCAAAAACAGAGCCCATAGTCTGTCTTAAGACCTTAATGGCTCATTGATATTTGATACAATTCTACAAATGCTCACCCTTAATTGATCGTTATAAGGACAGATGGTTCAAAATGTAATCAAATTTCATATTTCTTTTACTAGCTTACGTGTACATACATACGAATGTATGTACGTGCATACACATAAAAAACATGCGTTTGAGATCTACAAAATTCAATTATTTAATTAAATATGTTGAACAATGTTTTAAAATATTTTCTTGAACATTGTAAACAAATTTTGATGCTTATAGACTTTAGTGTCATGAAGATTGAATTATACTTGTAGTTTAGTTGGATTTACTCAAGATCAGGAAAAAAATGAGCATACATATTGTTACGAGTAAGAAGGTGGCTTACACACGTGCACAGACTACGCTCATTTCTAGTACTTATAACATGTTGGTTCAATGGAGCAAAGCCACGTACCTTTTGGTGGCTTTAGTGTCGTTGATACAAGTTAGGAGGCATTGTGCATGAGTATTGTGACTTCCGTTGGAGAAACCTTTATGGCTTAAAGACCATGATCTGGTACCACACCTTGGCAAGTCTATATCGTGTGGCAGTGTCAAGGGGATTTCCCTTGTGGGGTCCAAAGGGTAACACCCCTAGGCGCGGTGGCATTGGATCTATAAGAATGGCAAAATGTTACATGAAAATTATCGTTAAATTTACTGAACTTTAAGTGGCAAGTTGCTACTGTTTGTAGCAACTTGGTTACTAACGATAGCAAGTTCAACGGTAAACTTGTGTTGTGGTAGCAACAGAGATGCGATAGATTCTTGTAATTCGGTAGGATCTTAGAACTCCGGTAGCTACTGAATTTGCTACGAAAAGGACTCCGAGGACCAAAATGTTACAATGTTTCACCCCAACCATTAAAATGACTAAATACATACATAAAAAGCTTGGTTTGTCTTATTTTTACACGTCTAATTACATTCACATTTCATAGAATAGAACATCTACTAGTTTGATAGTATTCATTGTCTTATCCGATTATTGATATTATGTATAAGCGTAATAATGAAAGTCAACGTTACACGGTTTAGAAAACTATTCAGGATTACTTGAAACACACAAAACCTACACCCCATGGTAATCAAGGGGGTTCCATGGCATCATCCTTGGTAGGAATTGTATGATTGGTTGGGATTGATATAGCAACTCGACTCTTAAGTAGCAATTGGCATCAGTGGCAACTTGGAGCATTGGTAACTAATAATTATGGACATCTTGGATTTTACTTATAAAATTTCAACCATATATTTTGTACAAATGTCTTGCCATCTATATCATACTTTTCCACGAAGAGTTACAACGTTTCGTTGTGTTATTCTTCACCTATATAAGGACGATCCTTAGTTTAATTGATGGTACGTCTTTCATAACATAACTTGCATACTCATTCTTGGTTTTTTTTAATTATTCGATTATGAATTTAAAGTACCATCAAAATATTTTAATCTGAAAGTAATATATACATGGTTCAAAAGACTTACCCAAAGAATTTATTATTTAAATATACAAAATGCACCTTAAATTTATGTAAGGGTCAGACTAAACGTATTCACCTTCCTTGCTAACCATACACCCCCTCTGAACTTTCATTTACCATTAACATTTATAATTGACATTCCAGTCCCTCTTATTTTATTTTATAATTCTCTCAAAATATCAAATAAAAAACTGTTAAGTTTTTATTTTTGTTTTACAATTTTTTTTTATATTTTTGTTATTGATTTTATTATTTTATTTCATTAAGATCTTATTAAAAGTTTGTTTATTTTTTTTACATGTATTAAAAAGTTTTGTATGTTTTCTCTAGCTAGTTTTTTATTTTTTTTATAAAATGTATTCAAAACAATTTGATTTTTTTTGTTAGGTTTAGATGCATGAGTTAATGTTACTTGAGAAAAGAGCCAAATTTGTTTATTAAGTTGTATGTTATTTAACCTTTTTATTTATAAAAACTAATATGATTTTTTATAAAAGAATGTAAACTCTCTTAATTTAAAAAGAACGCTCTTCAAAAAGATTAAAACAAGTATAGAAAAAAAAACATTTTTTTAAACAAGAAAAACAATGTTTATTAGATAAGAAGAAAAAAACGTTTTTCTAAGTAAGAAAAAATATATTTTTATTAAAAGCTTTTATAATTAATATGTTAGTCTCTCTTATTTTATTTTATAATTCTCTCAAAATATCAAATAAAAAATTATTAAGTTTTATTTTTGTTTTATAGTTTTTTAATATATTTTTGTTATTGATTTTATTATTTTATTTCTTTTAGATCTTATTAAAAGTTTGTTTATTTTTTTACATTTATTAAAAAGTTTTGTATGTTTTCTCTAGCTAGTTTTTATTTTTTATTTTTTTATAAAATGTATTCAAAACAATTTGATTTTTTTTAGGTTTAGATACATGAAATTAATGTTATTTGAGAAAAGAGTTAAATTTGTTTATCATGTTGTATGTAATTTAACATTTTTATTTACAAAAAATAGTATGATTTATTATAAAAGAATGTAAAATATCTCTTAATTTAAAAAAGAACGCTCTTCAAAAAGATTAGAACAAGTACAGAAAAAAAAATTTATTTAAAACAAGAAAAAAACGTTTTTTAGATAATAAAAAAACGTTTTTCGAAGTATTAAAAAAATTAATTTTATTAAAGGCTTTTAAATATACATAAAAAGATAAATAGAATAAAAATTGTTAAATTAAAATGCTTTTATAAAAATACTAATGATAATAAAAGATAACAAAATGACAAAAGAAACAACAAAAAAGTCTAAATCGTATTAATGTAAAACTTGAGGGAGGGTGTATGTTTAGTAAAAATGGATGAGAGGGGGGTACGTTTAGCAACACCCTTAAATAAAAATAGAATAAAAATGCTTTTATAAAAATAATAATGATTATAAAAGATAGCAAAATGACAAAAAAACAACAAAAAAGTCTAGATCATATTAATGTAAAACTTAAAGAAGAGTGTATGTTTAGTAAAAATGGATAAGGGTGAGGTATGTTTAGCACCACCCTTTATGTAAAGATAAATCTGAGCTACTAATGTATACTAGCATAAGTGCCCGCGCGGTGCCGCGGGTTCGCGCAAATTATCCCCTCGTATTGGTTTGTAGTGTTTGGTGTGGTGTATAATGGGTTATCAGTGCGAGTGCACTGCCGCTTGTGTATATGGTTTGTTGAATGTTTTTTTGTGCAGGGTACACACTAAAAAATTAGTGTGTCCTAATACTTGACTATTGTAGCAAGAACTAACAAGGTTATTAAACCATGCGTTACCTTTTGGTGCTGTCCAATTTCAGCATTTAACATTCTTATATAGTTACACGGGCGTTGAGGCGGTCATTCCCTATATGTTCAGATGCTTAGAAAGTTCAACATGATAAGCTTTATTGAATGAATACATTCAAATATGTAAATTTGCTTTAAGTGTTCTACAAAATTGATCTAGAATAAGATATGTGTTTGTCTCATCCAGTACTGAAGTCAGTCTGAGCTGTAAGTAAAGTAAACGGGTAAAATAAGAATTCACAACAAAGGCACACCTTTTTCATGGGTTATTTACACATCAGTCACATGACTAATCAAATATGGCCAAATCATACCGACACACAGCTCACATGGTCATAACTTTTCACCCAAAAATCACACAAATTTAATTCAATCAAATAAGGAACCAAGGCCATGCTATACTCAAATCATCACATCCTTATGCCGCATCCAAGTCGTACGAGATAATGAACAAAAATCATAAACATAACCATGCGTATAGTTAGATCGGAGTAGAATCCAAGATTCCAAACGAAAACCTCAACATACCTTAATAGTGAGGTCAAGCAAAAGCGCGTTATGCAGTGAGTATTGACTCTTCAAAAAGTTATGCAAGTATGAGTTACAAACAAGGTTTTCCATATTTGCTTGTATGCTTTTGGAAAAGCGTAATAAGTACGTAAATGTTTTAAATAAGCAATCCTAAACAAAAGTGGCTTTTTCAAATGCCATTTACTTGTAAAGCCGCATTGCACACTTCAAAAAATGCTTGAAGTTAGTAGACTCCACACCAATTTTGCAACCGACCATTCGATAGCGTTGCTAAGTTAACACCATTTGTCCAACCTACAAGAGATCTCGGTTTTGGCTGAATGGTGATGTTTAAACTTTATCGTATAAAAATCATAAATAAAGTTTCCCCACCCATCCACGGTCTTAGCGATCTCCCTTTATGACATTGTAAACATGTTAAGGTGAATGTTGACTACCTATTTCATTTTTAGTAAATATATATATTTTTTTATACTTAAACCATTTTTACCAATACCTTTGACGCAACATCTATTAACAAATCAATCTTAGCCTTATATGATTGTGATTTGTTTTCAATGGCTTCCATTGAAGTTTTTTATGTCGTGAATCATATTTACCCTTTCTTCTTCAATCACCAGAAATAAGGTCTGTCTCGTGTATGCAAGTTGTTGCAACTGAAGACAAAAACAAAGAATTAGTTCAAATTATCAAGTTTAATTTGTTTGATCTGAACGAAAAGCCTTGATTCTACACATCCAATCCTATGCATATTGTATTATCAATCAAATCCGTTCTTTTTTTTTGCACTTTTTAAAAATAAAACTCGTTGTAGCAAAAAGAAAAAAAGAAAAAGGAAAAAAAACAAAACTAAATAGAGTTAAATAAACCCATTGGTAGTAGATTTTTTTTGGTTGCTCGTCACCATATTTATTTACAAACAAAGAAAAGTTGTAATAAGTGGAATAAATTAAAAGAAATCAAAAGCGAGAGGCTTGAGTGAGACACGCCCAATTCAACAATCAAGTTCACACCGTCCTCTACAAACACATAGAATGATCAAATGAAAGGTTAAGGAACTAATAAACAATAGCATATCAACTCGGCTCGTTTCGAGTTTTTTATCAACCCGAACCCGAGTAGCTCGCGAGTAGCTTGGCTCGTTTGCACCCCTAGTTTCTGGTTTCTAGTCTTCTATACAACATAACCACTTGTGTAGTAATGAGTTTTGCTTTTAAGTGTATAGTTTACTGTTTTGTTACCAATGACATGCCACCCTTCAAGACGTTTATAATAAGTCAAAAGATGTAATTAATATAACTGCAATCATGCATGTATCCAACTAAATTTGTAACTAATAATTAAAATTAAGTTATAATAAACAATTGAATAAGTTTATGATAAAAGAATCTTCCCTTTTATGTCTAAATTTGCATATGAAGAAGTTACAACGAGAAAATCGTGTTTCCCGGATAAAATGAACCTAAAATTCAGCTGAACCAGGTGCTCGAGGCAATGGAATCGTGTCCCGAATGTTATCGATTCCAGTTGCAAATTGCACAAACCTTTCAAAACCTAATCCAAATCCCGCGTGTGGAACTACATAGTACAAAACACTAAGTACAACTGTACAAGAATGCTGAGTTTATGTTTTATTCACTTACATTGAAACTTGTATGAAGCATACAACACATCAAACCAACTTTGACCCAGAAAAAGTCAAAACTGCCATAATGTTAAAAAATGACAAACCCAACTTCTTTTAGCAAATTATATTGTATACCGAAAATACCCTTAGATGGTATAAATATTCGGTTTACCCACTTTCTTATTGAAAAAGAGTTCATCAAACCTAATGACCCAAATGGCAATTAAAAAGATTTTGACTAATTGAGTCATAAATTTCTGTTGATTCTTATAATCAGTTTTGCGTAGATCTCCAAGTGACCAATTTCCAACTTTTTAATCTGATAGTATCAATCATTTAGACTCACAAATATCATTGTTACGATGTAAGTTTGGGGCTCCACTATATCAGTTTTACGTCGTAATCCTAAGTTACGTTAATGCAATTGGTAGCTGTAGAGCTATTATGCAAAATCACAATATAGTAAATTTTTTTTATGATATGTAGGCATAAAAATCTTATATTATGTAAACATACAGTGCACATTAGTTTGTGCATATAACCCATGTTTCATCGAAGGTTCAACATACTTGTGTACCCTCTTGGTTCAACCAAGCCACTTTATATCTTAGCTCGCGAACCATCTCGGCACGTTGGAAGCTAATAACCAAATTAGTCCATCACGTCAATCTACAGGTCGTCTAATGTAAAACCATCTCGGCACGTTGGAAGCTAATAACCAAACGAATCCATCACGTCAATCTACAAGTCGTCTAATGTAAACATACTTGAAATATATTAATTAAAGTATCTCAAACTTTTCAGTTTGAGCTACTAATGTATATAATAATTTGAAATGATTGGCTCTATTTAAAGAAAGTTCGGGAATTATTAATAGAATAACATGGCTGTTTAGTGACGAATTTCCCTTGGTTCCAATCTGTAAAACATGTTCATGCTCTGTTTTGTAAGTTTGTATGCATGTCCGTGTATGTATTTATGAATGGATTAAGTTAAACTGTTAAATATTTACATTCTATTAGAAAGATGATTCATTTTGAAAAACACATCCAACAATTTTCTTGTGTTTGATTTTCCAAATGTGATGATGTGACAATCGAATATGATTGCTCAAATTAAAAGTACATAAAGAAGACTAAACATATCTTGTAAGTGAAATTTTAAATGTTGATCGAGTTGGCAAAAAGTAATTAACAGAATTAAAAAGTTGCATACAACAAAAAAAATGGCGGTGTTTAGTGATAAAGTAATTATATGACAAAAGTTTAAGACGAATTGTAATTGAAGATTATGCTTGTAAGTTTTTGTGTTTGAATATGTGTCTTTTATAATTACTTTTTTATAAACTTAAATAATACCATGTATACTTAATAGTAGATTATAATAATATCAAACATATTCGTTTATATATTACATATATATGCATTCTTTTATGTAATAGATTATGATAGCTTGAAATGTAAAAGAAAAGTAATATTTAATGAAAAAACAATTTAAATACTCCTATATTAACTTTAAAGTTAATATAGTTAATAGAGTGACTTATAAATTCTTGCTCACCTATAAATTCTTTAATTTCAAACCCACTTACAAAACTAAAGAATACTTTATTTAAACTATGTAAGTTTTTAATAAATTTTATATAAATTATGCATAAGAAAATTATACAACACGGTGCATTTAAATTATTTCAAAAAGTTAACAAGTGCAAATTAGTAGAGAAAAATAAAATTAATTAGTAAATGAAAATATTCTTAACAAATTCTAAAAAAAAAATTTGTTTGAAGCCATTTCACGCCAAAGCTACATTTTCGTGGACTTCTCCATGCCAAAGCTCCATTGTCGTGGACCACGTCTAGGTTGTGCGGTGTTCTTTGTATGAATTTTGTTCGCATCAACGTCCCATGCCAAAGCCAAAACCCATACTTGAAACACCAAGACGGGTAAGCACGTAACTCTATATAATATACAAGGATCACTCATCATCCACATTACCGAGTCATTATCAAGTTCTTTCTTTGCACCCACTCATCATCCATCTTGGTTTTTTTAACGGCTAAAATCTTACAATAACTTAGAGCATTCCCATCCCATCCCATCCCATCCCCCATCCCTATCTCTATAATTACACTAAAAAACACTACATTTCTCTCTCATGTTCAATTAAATAATATATTTTATACCTTTATCATTACAGTTTTCTCTCTCCTCTACTCACAACCAATCCAACAAATATTAAAAAATAAATAAGGGCAAACAATGTTCCCCAAATGTTTCCCCAAATTTACAGAAAAATCACTACATTTCTCTCTCCACCCTATAATTTACATTCACAATCACTCACAACCCCACCCCATAATTTACAAACTCCCCACACATAATTATAGGGGATGGGATGTGAACGCTTACACATTGTCTGGGTTTGAACCCATAATCTCCCGCTAAAAGGCAAGGCCATCTCACCGTCATCTTTTATCGCGTGTTTATTTTTGTTTCTTTTTTTTTTCTAGATATACATTCAACATAGCAAACATAATCTCTTTCGAAATCTCATCACATTCTCTCATATAAACATTATGCCAATTTTTTTTAAATACGCGTTGTTAGATCTTATTTCCAATACCATACAAAAACTAGTGTTAAGTTTCAACTTTCCCACTATTTAATCACACACGTTTTACTGTTTTTTTATAAATTGGAGAATAAAATAATATGCATGGTAGAAATTTAAAATGATCAAAAAGTCTTGACAGGAATACAGTGATACCAGAACTCCAGAAGGAATAAAGATATCTTGTTTCCACTGCAACACACAACTCTCAATTTTGTTTTTCATATAAATTAACATAGGGTGTTTCTATAGTTTATAAAATAGGTTCAAAGCTATTTTTAAAAAACCCTACATATCTATAATATAGAGAAAAGATCAAATAAGAAGTTTGATTATTCTAAAAAGGCTAGAAAGGATGGTATTTTTGTCTAATACCTTAATATTGAAAACCCACTTAATTTAATTTAAAAAACCTATTTAATTAAAACTCACTTAAATTTTCACTTATCTCCTACAACCACCACCACCCACCGCCACCACCTTGCCGGAAAAGTCTTCAGAAATTTCGTCGGAAAATAAAGCACTATGGAAAACACAATGAAAAAGACATAATGTAAAAAACACAATGGAATAAACACTATGAAAATAAAAACACAATGACAAAAACACAATGAACAACACAATTAAATTACACAATGCAAAAAACACTAAGAAAAAATAAAACACACTTGTATAACACAATTTTGTAAAACACAATTTTGATAAAACCCACTTTGTAAAAAACCCACGATTTTTTTTTTATTTTTATGTAGCAATATAGTAATCATATAAAAGATAAAAAAAAAACACTCGTTATTATGGTGAAATTGTTTTGAAAAAAAAATGTCGTATAAAAAAGTTATAGGCGTTTTAAAGTGATGGGGGGTATTTGACATGTGTCTTGCATGTGGAGAGAGAAAATCAACAAATGTGTTATCCCTATTATGCCCTTACCCTTGTTTTACACTTTATTATCTCTCTAATCTAATCTCAACCATTCAATTTTAAAATGAATGGACAAGATTATTTCCTATCCTTCTTAGGAAAACTAATCTTCTTATTATAACCCAACCCTCTGTAATATATATATATATATATATGAAAACACAAAAATCCTATGTGTCGTGATGTGGTCGCTCCCCCTTTTTTTGGAGTCACCATATTTGCTTGATTTTTAAATGGAGGTTTCTCATGCATTTGACCCGAATTCACGGGTATGGGTCTCATCAAACCCATATATTTCTTAAACGAGTTATAACATCTCATTAAATTAAAAACTAATCTCACCAAATATTTGATATAAAAATCTTATAAAGTAGGGATATACTAAAAATTAATATATGATTTATTTAAATATATATATATTATTTATAATTAAAAAACAACTTTTATAGGAAAAATTAAGCGGGTCTTTAGTCTTATCAAACTCATATAACTTTTAAACCGGGTTATAAAATCTCATTTATTTATAAAACAATTTATTATCAAACCATAAATATATTATTAACTTTCATACAATAAAAATCATAAAAATTCAAAAAATAAATAAATATTAAAAATAAATAATTAAAACAACCCCGTAATACGGGGGATAAAAACTAGTATAATATATTTTTACAAAAATGTAGAAAGTTTCCAAAGTATTGCTATGGTTGATTAGGTACTCACATTATTCTTTCATTTAGGGAATATGAAAAGCTATATCATATGATTGCATGATTTTTTACTAGAGAATATTTTTTGGCTTAAGTAATACATATTTGTACTATCGTTCGTAGTGGTTTATTTAAAAAAGTGGATAACGACCGACTACATCACTGCCACATAGGCGGCAAGTTTTAACTGACCCATCCTTAATAAGCTTGCTATGGTTCAACTTAAAAAATAAATAAAACAAAAAAAGAGAAGAAAAATATGATTGGTTGGTTTGTGATGGACCCTATCTCCCTTGTTGCTTTAAGGTCTTAATGAGTTATGAGACGACAACATTTTGGCCCCCATCTTTAACAAACTCGTTTTGGTTTAACGCTTTAGAGTTTGATGATGTGGCTATCGGCCTATGGTGTTGTGGAATTTTAACGCCCACAACGCACAACCTAAGTATTTAAATATATTGATTAAGATAATATGTAAATATAATATTCAAACTTATGTGTTTAGAGATCCAACCACTCCAAAAAGTGTAGTGAGAAACAAATCCGATTGAGGGGAAAATTACTTTATTCTTTTTCATAGAAATCATTTGCTTTGTAAGAGAATATGTTACATTGAGATATAAAGATTTGGCTTTATCATCCCTTTATTTGAAGAATTTATTCGGTGGCAATAATGCCTTAAAAATATTCATGGAACTAGTCAAACCAAAAAATGACCTATATCAATTAGTCTATAATGCCTAAAAAGTTACCTTTTTTAATCTAAATTAATAGTTTTTATATAGTCACCAAGGCATGAAAATGTCATGTATGTGTTTTTGTTGTCATTGATGTAACATCTTATTATAACAAGTTATTTATTTGGAGTTACAAACCATAACAAACTTTTGGTTTCTTTGTGACTATGGACTTTTGTATTGATTTTCAACTAGTCAAATTAATGATGTAGTTAATCTACCTAAAAAAGGTAACAATTAGGGACTTCTATTTGCAAAAAGACAAGCTCATGGACTTATATGCTTTAAAAAAATTATCCACTTAATGAAGTTAACCCGTTTGACCGGTTAGTGAATAATCTATTTGAGGAAGACATATATGCATTCACATATATACACATCTATGAGATGAAGCTAGGTCATTCATTTTGCAATGTCTATTTCATGCTAAAAACAAAGAAATGACACAAGTAAAAAAAATCTTTTCATTATGATTTTTTTTAAAGAGGGGCCAAAATACAAGGGTAAATCACAAGGGGGGATGGAATTATTTTTTTTTCAAAAGAGGGGTTACCTCCATTTGTAATGACGGGGAGTTTTATACGTGATAAGGGTGTCAGGTGAGTGTCAGGTACGAGGTTATACCCTCCATTTGTAATGGCGGTGAGTTTGAAAAAGTGGTCTCCCCTCCATTTGTAATGGCGTGGACTGCAAAAAGGTACTCCCCTCCTTTTGTAATGACGGACAGTATGAAAAAGGTATCTCCCCTCCATTTGTAATGGAGGGGAGTCTGAAATAAACGTTGGGAACACACTTCCTTTTAATATACACACTCAGTTTCATATACACTTCAATTAACACAATATTTATTGATCCACCATCCCACCTAACCTCAACCATAAAATTGAAGACAATTCATTAGATTACACAACTCAACTAATCAATAAGATTTTGTAAGGTTTTTCACACTTCAAGATTTTCATTTTCTCTTCCAATTTTCACTCCTATATTTCCCGTCAAACTACATATAAATATGGAATGACATTTTACTTCCGGACCTTTGGAAGACGACTTGTTGTTTTTAAGTGGTAACCACAGAGCAGATTACGTGTTTCAACAACTAAAAGACGTGCCGAAAGGCGGGTTTTTAAGAGTTAGACGCGGTGATGAAAAATTATGGGGTTACATTCATAGAAATCCAATTACGGAGAACGTGTTGCATTATATTCGTATGGCCGGTTTCGCTGGTGTATTGGAGTGTGGCAACGGTAGGATTGACAATGCTCTAATATCAGCACTCGTTGAAAGATGGCGGCCAGAAACACACACATTTCACATGCCATTTGGGGAGGTAACAGTAACCTTACAAGATGTAGAAGTCTTGTGTGGTTTGCGGGTTGACGGTAATGCCGTATGTGGTAATGATCATCACTGGAACGTTGAAGAAATCCAGGAATCTTTTTTTTCTTTAACCGGTATTCGACTAGAAAATGGTACGGGCATAAGTGGGCAAAAATAAATATGCCTTTTATTTTAAAATATTTAATGGAAGTACAATTTCCAGAAAATCCATCAGAATTACAATGTCTCCAGCGAGCAAGAACGATTATAATTCTTTTAATTGGTGGTCAACTATTTCCTAAAAATTCAAGCAACTGGGTGCATGTTAAATATTTAAATCACCTACAAGATTTAGCTGCATACGGCGAGCTTAGCTGGGGTAGCGCGGTTTTATCTTGTTTATATAGAAGTCTTTGTAAAGCCACCAATATTAATACGAATGAGATTGCCGGTGGAGTTTTTTTGTTGCAGTTATGGGCATGGGAAAGATTTCCTAGCACAACTCCAAAACAGTTACGCCAAACTGATTGGAATAAACCATTAGCTTCACGGTATGCGTTATATTTTTGTATACTGTTGTAGAAAAATATATAAAAAAATTACAAAGTGTTATTAATATAATTTAGTTGTTTAAATAATTTTTTTTTCCAAAGATGGCAAGGTCCTTTGACGTTTCTTGAAGCTTCATCACACGTACTTAGTGCCTACCGTTCGGAGTTCAATTCTTATTCGGAGTTTCAATTCATGTGGAAGCCATACGATGATGACCTTCATAGACTTCCCCAAATTTGAAGAAATGGTGAACAATGTTGGAGGAGTGAGACGTATCTCATTTGTTGGGAAATTGTCGAACCCCATATTCCTAGTAGGGTTTTGAGACAATTTGGCATGTTTCAACCAATCCCTATGAATACACTTTTGAATGTTGATGAACATAAGAAACTCCACAACATTAGTCGTGCGGGTGGTCGGAGTGGCGACTGGTTAAACGAACATCAAAAGTATATTAACTCATGGATGGCTCGTAATCACACGACTGTCACTCAAGTTGAGTGGACTTCGGTCGCTGCGAGCCCAGAGTACATGCAGTGGTTTAAGTCTCATACAGTTTTATACACGGCTAATCCGACACGTAGTTACCAAAACCCGCGAGAGTATCCAAATGATGGGGGGAGGGTTATGATGTTGGTATGTGAAAATTTGTTAATATTTAATTTATTAATTTCTTTTAAATTGCATGCTATTAATTTATATATTTAAATAATAAATATAATACTAAGTTAAATGCAGATGGAAGGATTGAGCCAGGTGCATCAAACGTCAAATGAAAATCCGGTGAGAGAGTTGGTCGGTCGTTACATGGGGTACGCTAGCTTAGGTGATCATATGAGTTATTATCCGACTCATGAGACCCAAAATATTGGTCGTCAAGTGCCTCCTATCCCCCAACGAATCCGGAGAAGACATGTAAGGGGTCGTGGAGTTAATGTAGAGCAACCGAACCCGGGGGAGCAAACGAGTGGCATATCTACGAGTCATATAAGCAGCCCACATACGAGTCGTATGAGCAGCCCACATACGAGTCATATGAGCAGCCCACTGCATACGAGTCATATGGGCAGCCCACATGCGAGTTGTATGAGCAGCCCGCATCTTAGTCTATCCCAAAGTAATCCGCTCGGGCAGTCTTCACAATTAATTATGGCAAGTTATGATATGTTTTCCTCGCCATTTGACCTTGACGATATGCAAATAGGGGGTTCTTCAACAAACTTTATCCCATCGATTCAACAAGATTTTTTAAGTCCTTTACTCCAAATGCCCTTCTACCCCAACGTGGATACCTCATCAGGGTTTGGGTTTCATCAAAACCAAAATACAAGACCAACCAGGCCACAAGTTGTAGATGGCAGAGACATAAATTTTGACTTAAACAAGGAGGACGGGGTTGAAGATGACGACGAGGATGATGAAGATGACGATGACAATGAAGATGTAGCCTTGACTGGTTCCCTCCCCTTAGCTAAACGAAAAGGCAAACGGCCAAATGCAGGCGTTAATAATAAATGGTGTGGCACTCATGAAGGAAACAAGCACATACATGATTAATTACATATAAACGAGCTTGTGGTTTTATGCTAAGTATTATTGTGTAATTTTTGTTTTTAGGAATGTAACCTTTGTAATATTATTTAAAAAAAAATTGCTTGCAAAATCTCAAACCCAACTTTGCTCGATTAATGATAAAGTTACATTAAAAAATTAAAAAGGAAGTACATTGAAAAAGAGTTAACACATAACATTATAATCACCGATATAATGACCGACAAGCGTTCCTTTTATGACCCACTTGTTTACATATTCCACATCTAAATGTTCTAGGTTGGTCTTGATGTCGAACATCCATCTCGTTATGAATTCTTCTTGACTTTCTTCTACCACGTGATGTGGTAAGTTTTGATGTGTCTTCTTTAATTCTCCAACCCGGGTCTATCCAATAATCAGGGTGAGCTAATGGGAAAAACTCACCATCATATTGTGCTTTGTAGGCACCAATTGTGTAAAATTGATTAATAATGCTATCGAGAGAATCACCTCTATTATGACAAACCGCGATAGCATGTGAGCAAGGAAATCTTTCCATTTGCCACTTACCACATGTGCAATTTTTTTAAGGTACTCAACGGTGTAATCGTTTCCACCGGTTGAGTTTGGTTGTATCTTTGATACGACCTTGTACCTACCATTTCGAAAATCAAACTCATTAAACGGTGTTCACGCGACCGAGCATCACGCTTTTCAAACCAACACCATGTGCGAGGGGGTAACCTTGTGTTACAGTTCCATGCAATCTCGGTGTGCGTTACCCATTGTTGCACCGACTTTTCAAGCGTACAATTAATTATGGCCTTGATTGGCATAAGCCTTATCCCCTAACGCATTGTTAAAGCTCTCCGAAATGTTAGTCGTTAGATTCCCCCAACGACGATGGTTCTTATCCTTTACAAGCGTCCAAATTTTCCTCTTTAATACCTTTCAGATACTCCCATGCATTTGTATTCATGAGCTTCATTATATCAACTGAATGATTGTACTTCCTTACTTGTGTGGTGCTATCAATAATCCAACAAAGGCGTTTCAATTTAGACACCTTAAACTTTTGCATAAAATTGCTTCGAATGTGTCTTAGACAGAAACGATGAACGCAATTTTCTTTCCATACTCGAAGGTTTTTTAGGGCGTTGATGATACCTTTGTGTCTATCCGAAATAACACACAACTTTTCCCCCCGATGTGATGCGATGTGAACCCAAAGTTGTGTGAAAAACCATTTCCAGCTTTCCACCGTCTCCTCATCAACAATTGCGAAAGCGATAGGGACAATGTATTTGTTGGCATTTTTCGTGACAACAATTAGCATTTTGCCCCGGTAAGATCCCTTCAAGTGAGTACCATCCACTGATATAATAGGCATGCAATGTTGAAATGTTTTTATGGCAGGCCCAAATGCCCAAAACACAAATTTAAACGTAAAACAATCAGAAGGTCCGGTGGGACCATGTAGCCATTCAACAACGGTACCAGGATTAGATGTTTGTAATGCTGCAATGTATTGTGGTAACTCCCGAAAGTTACTCTCCCAAGAACCATAGATCCTCTCTACCGCCTCTTTCCGAGCTCTCCAAGCCTTGCTATAAGAAACATCAATGTGAAGCTGATCTTTTATTGACGCTCGAATTTGTTTTACAGAATATGCAATGTCTTCACGCATGTGCGGATGATACGTGTGGCAATATCCCTAGATTTCAAGCTTCTGTTGTTGTTTCCAACTACCGTCCCGTAGCAGTTGTGTGAATTAACCCATCTGATAATTTGCCACATGTGATCATTTTTCTTCTTAACAGCGTTGACATACCAATTACATGGAGGACCTATACTATAATTAGTTTTGCACTTAGGATTTGTTGAGTTGCATCTTGCTCTCCATTTGGCACTTTTGCTTTCAACAACATACAACTCCTTGCCACATTCAATATTCCACGACCGAACACCAAACATAACATCATCTTTGTTTTCAAAGTACATACCCAGACGCACTACGTAGGGAACAGCTTTGTTCCATACCTCCATATCCTCATCGGTGTCGCCGTCATTAAAATCAGGAGCTTCATAAGCTCTTAAATCATCAAGATCGTGGGAATAATTCACAGTATCATGTGACAATGCTTGTATATTTGTAGAGTTATATTGTGTAATAAATTCATGAACGATTTCATCATCATCGTCTGTGGTTTCTACCGATGACGGATCGGGTTCTGATTCTTCATCACTAGCTTGCTCAACATCTTATTTGGATTCAGATTCAAATTCAAAGTCAACATCGGCGTTAGCCATGTCATGAACGTTGGAATATGGGCCGGCTTCAAGTTCATGTGGGTTCATAAACCCATTATAAGAATGAGTTGTTTGTTGGGGGGCCTCATACACAGAAGAAAAACCACGCATGAGATCCATACAACTGGATTGTGTGAATGACACCATTGGCTCAATTTGAGAGTAAATGTTAGGGTGAAAGTTACCCTCGTTGACCGCTAAAAAATACAACACTTCGAGACTAGGGTCGCTAAATATTTCGGATGATTGAGAATAGCCTAGATGAGTATAATATAACTTCAATTTTAAACTGTAAAATTCTTTTTGAACCTTAAGATGGAGATAAATCAAATCCAAAAATTCAACATATGAAAGTTTTTGTTGAATAATAACGGTAGTGTTTCTAGTATAATTATCACACGAAATAACTCCATTTTCGTATGATACCTCACCACCCCAAAATAGCTGAACAAAAAACGGAGAAAACATTTTTGGTTTTGGTTATGATCTAAAAAAATATGTGATTGCTGGCTTTGGAGGGAAATAAACAAAGCATGTAGGTTGCTGGCTTTGGAGGAAAATAAACAAAGAACAAAAATTATGGGATGGTTGTGATGGTATGGTTGTCCAAAGCATGTAAATATATAGATTAAATGTTGGATGAAGGTTGGTGCATGCAGAAAATATTTAATGTGCATGTAGTAAGAAATGAAATAGTTGGTATAAATAAATATGGTAGATGTCTCGATGTAAATGTGATTTAAAAGGAACTGTACTTTATTTCAGACTCCCCTCCATTATAAATGGAGGGGAGATACCTTTTTCATACTGCTCGCCATTACAAAAGGAGGGGAGTCCCTTTCTGCAGTCCACGCCATTACAAATGGAGCGGAGACCACTTTTTCAAACTCACCGCCATTACAAATGGAGGGCATAACCTCGTACCTGACACTCACCTGACACCCCTATCATGTATAAAACTCCCCGCCATTACAAATGGAGGTGACCCCTCTTTTGAAAAAAAAAATAATTCCAGCCCCCTTGTGATTTACCCTTGTATTTTGGCCCCTCTTTCAAAAAAAATCTTACATTATCTACTATGCATGTAACACAAACACATGATATGGCTTGTAGTCGGCCGATAACCGGTGATCGGATTCTTCATTCCGGTATACTGTTTTGGAGTGTTTGGACATCAATTATCACGTATGCATGTCCATAAATATCATAATAGGTCCCCAAAGATTCATAGTGAATTTCGATAGGAACTTCTCTTGCAGCAATAACACGTTGATCTAGTCGCCATCGCAACCACAAAGGACTACCTAAATTGATTCGTTTTTGCCGATAAGCTCCAATTGCATCATAGGCATTACAAAAAAAGGGTTCTTTTTTTTGTATACTTATAGTTATTATCTTCATTTTGATAGTTGCCGTATGGTTATTATAATAAATGAAAGTGACTAGTTTGGTCCGTCACTTATGTCAAACTTCCAACTTCCCGTTAATTTATTTAGTACCATAATGTGGACCTTTGACATAAAGGATTCATGTGCCCTTTATTCTACTTATGTTACAATTCAACCATTAACTATAAAAAGTTTATGGGTTACTATCATCTATGTAGAGGTATAGCATGACTTTTTAAGTACTTTACTGAATTGTTAATTATATCAAATTTTCCGTCTCTTTATTACAGAAAATTATGAAGTTGAAACGATTTTCGAGTAATAAGAAGTTGCATCTGATTACATGACCTAAAACAAACAAACATATCAGAAAACCTAAAAATATATCAATTTTGTTATGATTTAACAAAATACTTGTGGTTCTACATTTTTTTAACAGTAACATCTATATGTAAATATAGAGGCCCGGCAAGAAGCCGAAAACAACCAAACAAACAAATTACAACATGGTGCCTGAATCAAAATCAATCAAGTTCTCTCAAGCTACACACTTACAAAACGACATACTTATTAACTAGAGGAACGACTCCTCCTTTATCATCTCCATCATCTTTAGGATTGAAGTCGACCTTCCATTAAACTCGATATCTACAGCTTGTGTTAACGCATCTCAACTAAATTGTTAGAAAATACATAATTATTAGATTCAAACTTAATCTTTCAGGTTTATTCTAAAACATTTTCGAATTCTAAGACATTTACAACTCAACCAATCCAAGTATAACCAAACAACTGCCAAAGTACTAACAAAGTTGACATTAATAACTAAGAGGTGAAAAGTGTATCAAATATTCTAACCAAGATTTATTATAATTATTTTGTGTGTTGGTGTGGTGGTGGGGGGTTGTGTCATGTAGGTCACCAGTCTCTTGCCACCTCAAATGCTTACCAAAACATATATTATACAACATGCATTTTCCTAGTGGTGGTTAACCATATTTATATTATGTATAACAACTTAAATGAAATTTATTTAATGAAAAGAAATCAAATGTGTTGCATGCGGAGGATAAACCAAAATCACAACTTGACACCTACTTATAATTTGGTTAAGTACATAATATAGGCTTTGAAACCTTATGAATGTAGTGAAATAGTTGAGTAAGAACTACCAACAAACTCAGTTATTTAAAAAGAAATATGCATACTAATGATTTTTATGGTATATTTGGGTTTGTTCTTTTGTTGCGACTTAACGTTTGGATTGTACTATCCAAAGGCGGATTACGACTTAACTTTTTAGGTTTGCTCTTTTGGTTGTTATATTGTATGCACCGATACTGACTGAATTTCTGTCACATCCCAACCATATACTGCTCGGGTTGAATCCCACTTGTTGGTATTATTGTTAGAAAATAATTAAGGGTAGATAAACCAATTTGGTCAAGATAACATGGGTTATTTTGGATTGTGGTTATTAAAACTTGAAGTGTAAAACACTAGTACAAATATAGGTATTGGTGGTTTGGAATTAGATATCTTTTTGAGGGTTAAATGTGCTACGTATATACGATCGCCCACAACTAAACCTTTAGAAATTATTAATTCACTGCCTATGTTACTATAAAAAGATTACTTTTATATTATGAAAAACCAGAAATACATGCCGCATCTTAATTAAGAAAAATAAGTTATCGCCTTAATCGATTTCACATCCACATATCACATTCAAAAGTATGTTTGAACCGTGTGTTATGGAATGGGTGAATAGGCCCAGGTGAAAGAAGCAAATTACGACACGTAAGCCATGAGGTGTTAATAGGGCTTTCACATTTACACTCACTAGAGAGTGTGGGAGTATGGGAGATATCGGTGAAATTGGCTAAATAATACTAAGGTAGAGTGAGATGTAATGAAATGATTGATTTTATTATCAATTAATAATTAAAAAAAATCAAACAAACAAGCCTTCACGTCTGTTGTATCCATCTCAAGGCACAATTTCGTGCACGTACCCTTCACGGCATCCGCGGTGTTCACCATGAAAGTTGTCTAGCTGACATTTGGGCAGAGGACTTTCATGATCTATAACACTCGATCTTATGATGAGGTGAAATATGAAATGTGGTTGTAAGGTGAGGTGGTAATAAATTGTCGGTTCAAGTGTTAATAAGTAGCAAAAATCAAGAACAAAACTTATATCACCCTCACGCCCCCTAGATCTAAACAATATTGGTAACTAAATGATTTGAGCAATTATAATTGCATTAATCTAACAATTTGTATTAAGTATTTTTCCTTTCTGAAAAACGATATTATATTATTACAGAGCAAATTGCTAGAAGCCAAACATACAAACGATACACAATTTACATGTTTAATATGAAGTGATAGGTAAAGGGTAAACCTATACAAATCTTAAATTTTCACTCATAAAAAATTGAAAAAAATAGTAAAATGTTTAATTGAATGGTATTAAATACATATTATTAGCACGTTACTTGTAGTTGAACGAAAGTCTTCAAATACAATTACTTCCAACTTTGAATCCTACCAAAAATTTAATGCCGCCATCAATTGTTGCTCAAGTATCATTATGTCTCTTTATTATTAGAAAAAATGTATGTCCTTTTATCTAAAAAAAACCACAATAAGTTTGAAGATGATAGTTAGAACAAGAAGTTAAGAGTTGATAAAAACAGATGAACTGGTTTAAATGAGTTATATAACGATTGAGCATAAGTTAGGTATGCAACTTGTAGCATTCAAGTACATTAAATCTTCAAAGGGTAATAATCTAAATTTGTTTTCTGAATCTTGACTCTACTAATTTCTGACAACAATCTTTTGAAAGCTATCTATCCAATATTTGCTATGAGTTATTTGATCTCGTTGTATTGGCAAGTCCCGTGAATTATCCTATAATGTTAATTGATGTTCTTGTCATGAAAAAAAGATTTAATTACGAATGAGAATGGTTCAGTAACATTTTTATGGTTGAATTTTGTTTTGATAGATAGGCGATTATAATGCATTAAAACCGTTAAAAAGTAACACATTAAGTAAGTTTATAAAACTATGATTAGAGAAAAGCTTCAACAAATTATAAACTGAAACTTGATCGCTTAGATGTGATGCGATAACAGGACGAACACATAAGCATAGCGTGTTGACTATTGCATATTGTCGACGTAGTTAGTAAACATACGGAATGTAGTAAAGTGCTCTTAATATTATCACAATTAAGCTGAAGGTGTAAAAGAATAAGTAATGTGAAGCATACATGAATTGAGGCTTATATCCATATGGTAGAGAAATGCACTAGGTAATAGATCATAAACGAGTAATGTTTTAGAGATGTTTGATGCTAGTTATTTGAATTGAAAATTTATGTCATTCAATTGCTGATAACGTTGATCACGGAGAAAGTCATCATATATGACAATGACTCGGGGGAAACTGAGTCCTCATCAACATGTAAGAGGACCACGAGACATTGTACTGAAGAGATCCAAAAGCAAATTTCGAAGAGGTGGGAACGAACGTAGGTGCACATTCGATGACTTCTTTTGTAAATATGTCAACTTATGTTGTGTTTGAGACAACATTCTAACTTGATATGGGATGATGTAAATAGGTACAAAAATGACACAATCTAAATGAGTGAAACCTTAAATAGACTAAAACCTTAAATGTGTTTATTAAAGTTAAAATTTTGGCATTACAATATAAATAGACTAAAACAACAGTTTGAATAGTTTCCCATCCAATTTTAGAAGACTGATAATTTTATATTCATTCATCTTTCTAAAGTTATAAGTTTAAAAGCAGTAAGAATTCGAATGCGCTTTAATCCTTCTATATGACTCCTAAGTTGTCTGGTTTTTCTATTGGCTTAATTCTCTAGGTGTTCAATTTTTACTATTACCGTATTAACTCCTAATCTATAGATATAATAAACGGAAGTTTATATAAATTATCGATGATCATATCTTTTTCTTTTTTTAACGTCGTATGTATTACAAAAAAAACCAAAATGTTCGGCCTAGAAGAAACTAGGACCACAAACAACAAGACCCAAAGGAAGATGATATCTCTAATACTATCAATGGCATCTAATGCATTACAAATGCATGATTAAACTTCTAATAATTAAGTAATTGAAAGTGGATTTTAGTATGGTCAAAGCAAAATCATGGTCAAAGCTGAAAGTCTTAAAGTGTTTGTTAGCAAATGTATAGTTCTTGCCTCTAATATGGACAGGCTGGAAGCATCCAAAGAACTAACCCCACTCACCACCATTACAATAGAAATAAATACACCACATAAATAATAGGGTCCTCTAATCATCTCTCAACAGTACACCCATTTCTCACATTATTATTATTATTACTTTAATTTAGTTTCTTACTAAATTTATCATCTTTAGTTTTTAAGCACAAAACCTTGTATCATTATCAATATTTAATAACTTTCATTAAAATAGTTTTGAACAAAATGTAAAGGGGCAATAAAGAAAGTTGAAACATTGATTAAAAAAATCAGAATCCTGAAACATTCTAATGATTATTTAAAAACTTAGAATATTGTTAAAAACTTATAAAGCTTTTTATGAGTATGGAACACATATGACACTGGACGATACTTGTCTAGTCACCTGAATCTATTTATCAATATCAAAACCGAATAAATTAATATATCATATAGCTTTAAGAAGTTTGAAACTGTTAGAAAGATGAACGTATTAAAATTATAGAACTGTAAGAAATATAGTCAAGTATTTGACATTTTAAATCGGTTTTAAGGTCTATTTACCAACAAACTGAATAATTAATGAATAGTTAAGATATTTTATAATTAGGTATAAAATCCCATGACAACAACATAATACCATCCCTAAAAATAATAAGACTGGGAGATGTTTAAAACAGGACAAAATTTGTGCAGGCTTTAATTTTCTTTTTTATTGTTGTTTTCTCTGTGTGCTAAATAAGCATCTTTTTCATTCCACTTTTCTGGGTTCTTTTCTTAACCTCCCATTCTCCCAATCTCTCAAACACACACAGTCACTGAAGAAACGTGGATCGGCTCACTAGTAGACGATCAACTTTCCTCGGGTATGAGTATGCTATATCATCGATGGTTCTCCTGAGTATGAATTCTTCCACCTACAAAACGAGCAGCACCGTGAACTTACCCCTCAGAAAGGGACAGAGGGGTCCTCTTTGGGGTAACCCTCCGGTGTGAGAACAAGAGATTGTAGGAGAAGATAATAATCTTAAAGTAAGGATTTAGAGTGTATTTTCTTGCTTACCTCCCCTTGTGGAGGTGGTGTGGTATTTATAGTGTTAGGGTTTCCAATGATTGGGCTCAGATCCCATTAGGGCTTTTTTGGCTTCCTCCTATTGCTTCGCGCCACGTGTCCTTAGGACACCTGGTGCTTTTTCATTGATTATTCTCTGACCAAGGTATTTCACCTGACCCATGTGCAATCACGTGGTAGCACATGGGTTTTTGCTGAGTTGTCCACCTTTCATTGGCAGCTGTCAACATCAGCATATTATTTATTTATTCCTTAAAGGATACCTTCTGGAAGGTTGTCTGATGAGCACAATCAGGGTTGTCCTTATCCTGATTTGGATAAGGACGAGGTTGATTATGTGCATGTGTGATATGCGCCTATCCTGAGGATGCGCGAGGTCTTCTCTTTATTCTCACGCGCAGATGTTTCATGCGCAGATGTGATATGCGCAAGCATATGTAATATGCGTGAGCATATGTGATATGCGTGAGCATATGTGATATGCGCCACGCGCAGATGCGCCACGCGCAGATGTGATATGCGTGAGCATATATGATGCGTGAGCATATGTGATATGCGCCACGCGCAGATGTGATATGCGTGAGCATATATGGTGCGTGAGCATGTGATACGCGTGAGCATATGTGATGCGTGAGCATATGTGATATGCGCCATGCGCATAGGTTTTGGCTTTGTGCCTTCATGACATCTTGATTTCAAGGCTCTTGTCTATATCTTGTGAGTTGACCCGCCCCGCTCGATGTTAAGGCGGGTGCATACCTCTTCGGTCACTTTACTTTCATGGAGAACAAACCCTCTTACAATTATTATTATTATTATTATTATTATTATTATTATTATTCTCACTCAACTATTTCTTTATAATCTTCAGGTGCAAACCCTTGTTCATTTCTGATTTCTTGTAAGTTATTACTCTCTCTTTCTGACATTATTACTATAATTATTATTATCATTGTTCTTGATCAGAAAGTGAATTTGCTTTTCAAAGTCTTGAGCTTTTCTTCCATCTTTTGCAGGTAATATTTAGGAACATAATTATTTTCAAGAATTGGTGACCTCGTTCTTAGTGGGTTGTGCCAAGAAAGCCAATAAAGCTAACAAATCATTGCAATTTCCTCTGTTTTTTTTTATAAAATTTTATAAAGTTTTCAAGAAATTGGTGGGTGATACAGTGTAATTGATAAAGTTTGATAAAGTTACAATCTTGACATCCAAATTTGTTAAATTCCACCACTTTCTTGATTTTCTTGAACTATATAACCATAAAGCACCTTGCTTTAACTTATTTTTAGTGAACCCATGGGTCTTTGTCATGGAAAACCCAATCAAACCCTCGAAACTCATCTCGAAAACCCGAATTCCCACGATGAAATCGAGCCGACAGCACTGAATTCAACCGGCAAATCATCAAATTTCCCTTATTACAGTCCAAGCCCCTTTCACAACAGCACTGCTTTCAAAAACTCACCGGCAAATTCGAGTGTCGTTTCGACGCCTTTACGGATATTCAAACGATCATTCGCACCACCGTCCCCTGCTAAACATATTAGATCTTTGCTTGCTAGAAGACATGGGTCTGTTAAGCCTAATGAGGCCTCAATTCCTGAAGGAAATGAGTTTGAAGTTGGACTTGATAAGAATTTCGGGTATTCGAAGCAGTTGTTGAGTCATTATGATCTTGGGGAAGAAGTGGGTAGGGGGCATTTTGGGTATACTTGTACTGCAAAGGGAAAGAAAAGGAGCATGAAGGGTCATGATGTTGCAGTTAAAGTTATTCCCAAATCCAAGGTTAGATTTTTACTAATTTTACTCATATCACTTGTTTGTTATGTTGTGTTGTTTGATCATAAATAACCTTTAAAAGTTTAAAACTGTTAATCTGCTATAGTTCCTGTTCTAGTAATATCTATTTCTTGATTATAAAATGCGCGCTTGAGGTGTGATGACTTCTGTGATCAAAATTATTACTTTTTGACTTTATAGTTAATATAAAAACTAAATCTTGTTTTACAGTAACTCTATAATTGATACTAAAGCAATCTTGGTATTTATGGCCATTTTACTTTTTAAATCTCTAGGTAAGAAATAAAATCACATTAAAAGTTCAAAAAAGAACATTTAATTGCTAAAATTATGTGGAGGCTGACTTCTGTGGTCAAAAGATTTCATTTTGACTTTATAGTTAGTATAAATACCTAATCTTTTATTACATTTAACTATATAAAAGATTCTAAATTAATCTTGGTATTCAGTATTTTTAATAGAGTGAGACTTTTAGTTTTGTGTGGCTTTATAATAAGTTTCTTGATGTTTATTCAGATGACAACGGTAATTGCCATTGAAGATGCAAGGAGAGAAGTGAAAATATTAAAGGCATTATCAGGCCACGACAATCTAGTTCAATTTTATGATGCTTATGAGGATGAAGATAATGTCTACATAGTTATGGAGTAAGTGGGATGGTACTTTTGACATTTTACGTTGCATCATATATGTTTTGAAGGCATAATCGTTAATATTGTATGTGTGTACCCTCTTGTAGGTTATGTAAAGGTGGTGAACTATTGGATAGAATACTTGCAAGGTATGCACGGTTAATCTTATTGTAATCAAACATGGTCAACCTTTTTGGTCAATTTGTAAATAAGTGTGTTTGTAGGGGTGGAAAATACTCTGAAGAAGATGCAAAGGCCGTTATGGTCCAAATATTGAGAATCACCGCGTATTGTCATCTTCAAGGTGTGGTTCACCGTGATCTAAAGCCCGAGGTAAATAACTCATTTTACATTTTTTTACTTTTGACTTTTATATTTTTGACTTTTGTGGTTGAGATATGGGATATTCTTTTAATCTTTAACGCCAAAAGGTTAAAAATAGGAAAAAAATTAGCCAAAAAGTAAATGGGCGGTCGGTCACGAGTTGGTCAAAATGTTTTTTTTTTTTTTTTTTGCATAAACCATTTTAAATCATTTTCGAAACTTAGATTGTCAATGAAATAAAAATGCATAAATCATCCTAAATCGTTTTTAACCATTAGGTTATATATGAAATAACATAAGTTTTGGAATCATATTTGACGCATTACATGTTCGTATATTTTCTAAACATTTGGACAAAAAGTGTTTCAAGTCAATCCAACCAGACCCTTTTGCATCTGCACAAGAAATTATCGGTTTTGACCCAAACCCTTTGTCCAAACCGACCGTTTTGCCACATATATATTTTCTAGTATTAGTCAAAGCTATTATTAAGCTATGTGTCTAGTCAAACATTGCAATTTGTTACTACAACATTTACAAATGATATCGACGTCAGATTTTAAAGTAGTTGCTAATATTTGCTTTATTTCGCCTCAGAATTTTTTGTTTACATCTAAAGACGAGCATTCACTCCTTAAAGCCATTGACTTTGGACTCTCTGACTATGTTAAGCCAGGTCAAAGTCTTAATACTCTTATTATTTGTCTTTAACGGGCTCTAAACAGCTTTGACCATGTTTGACTAACGGTTAAACACGTACAGATGGGAGGTTGAACGATATTGTTGGAAGTGCATACTATGTAGCTCCCGAGGTTTTACACAGATCATATGGAACTAAAGCTGACATGTGGAGTATTGGTGTTATTGCTTACATTCTTTTATGTGGAAGTCGGCCATTTTGGGCCCGCACGGAGTCCGGAATCTTCCGGGCTGTTCTCAAGGCTGACCCAAATTTTGAAGAAGCCCCGTGGCCTTCTTTGTCAACCGATGCAGTTGACTTTGTTAAGAGGTTGTTAAACAAAGATTACAGAAAACGACTTACCGCTTCACAAGCTCTAAGTAAGTTTTTCCACCCTTACTAAGAATATATATATATGTGTGTAGAGAGAGAGAGAGAAGGATCATTAGACACCAAATTACTAAATGAATAAATATACATCTTTAATCTTTTTGATAAACTTTTATATTCATTAAATTTTGTGCTTTTTTACATTCACATGCATAGTTATGTGCATAAAAACTGTATCAAACTAGTATGGACATATGTGACTTATTATGATCTAATTTTGTACCATTTACCTACACTTGTAGGTTATATACACACGAACAAACAATCAGACTAATTTGTTTGTATTTGTTCTTTTTTTTAGAAGAGAGGAGTGAGTAACAATGACAATTACATTTATACTATTTTCTTATATTTTTTCAAAAAAAAATTAAGATTGAAAAAATTAACAGTTAAAATTTCTTTCCGCAAACAGAGGGACGTTCAATACGATACCAATTTTAAGTAGAGAACTGCATATTCACGTACACCGATTTTTGTTTAAATGAGAAGTGAAGAACTTTCTATATATGGGAAATGAAGAAATTTCTAAAAATGGAAAGTAACTTGTATTATTCATAGTGTTATACTAACGTTATGTGTTTTCACGTTAGGTCATCCATGGTTGGCCAATTATCATGACGTGAGAATACCGTTGGACATGATAATCTACAAGAATGTAAAAGCGTATATATGTTCATCTCCTCTAAGAAAAGCTGCTTTAGGGGTATGTACCTTATTTATTTCTATTTTCATATTTCCTTAAAAAAGATTTAACTGACTTTGACTTTCATGGTCAAACCGACTGTTTTTTAAACCTCAAAAGTCAAAATCTTGAACTGTCCTTTGATATCTTAATATAATTTCGGATATTACATTTTTTTTTCTAGCAACAGACTAACATCATCATCAAATATTTCCATGACAAAACTGCAACCGAAATTGTACGATTTTGAGTATTAAGTCAAATTGTTTGACCTTATTATGCTACTTGACAGGCTGTTGCAAAGACATTGACTGTTACAGAACTAGGTTATCTTCGCGATCAATTCATGTCACTCGGGCCTAACAAAAATGGATTCATCTCCATGCAGAACTTCAAATCAGTACGTCTTTTGTCTTGAATAATCACAACTTTTTGTCATAAGTGATAGTGTGTTTTTCTTTTTGCTAATTTAAATTTGTTTATAACTCTGCAGGCTTTAGTGAAAAACTGCACCGATGCTGTTAAGGACTCGCGTGTACTAGATTTTGTGAATATGGTAATTTGCTCAAATACCCTTTTAGTGGTGAAGATCAATAACAAGAAACCAAAACAATGGAAGCTAAATAAAAATATATGTTTATGTTTTTACAGGTGAGTTCTCTTCAATATAAAAAAATTGATTTTGAAGAATTTGGAGCGGCTGCCATTAGCATTCATCAGCTAGAAGCAATGGATAACTGGGAGCAACTCGCGCGTCGTGCATATGACCTTTTTGAGAAAGACGGAAATCGTCCTATTATGATTGAAGAACTTGCCTCGGTATGAAATATATAAATTTAGCAACAATATAAGAGTAATTAGCGTGTTAAATATGAATATGAAAATATATAGTTTTAGTAAAGAATATATAATTTTAGCAACAACATAAGAGTAATTAGCGTGTTAGATATGATTATGAAAATATATAGTTTTAGACATTTAGTTAAGAATATCAATCAATCAATCATACCCAGTAAAATCCCACCGACAGCAAAGCTATAAGTAGGGTCTGGGGAGGGTGGGATGTAGGCACACCGTACCTCTATCCAAAGGAATAAAGAGGTGGCTTCCAGAGAGACCCTCGGCTCTAAGTACATGTGTATGAAGCAAAATAAAGGAAATCAAAGTTTAACAGTTATATAAAAGCTACTACTAATTATAATAATATTAATAATAAGATCACAGTTTAACAGCTATATAAAAGCTAATAATAATTATAATAATAATAATATATGTAAGGGAAATACCATTATGGTATGTGACCTAAATAAGTTAATTCTAAGCCCTAAGGTATTCAATTCTCTCTAAAAATCCTTAACTTTAATTCTACTTCTCCACGAATTCCTATCCTCAACCATGTCCTCGGAGAGGTTTAGGTCTATCAAATCATGCCTAATCCTCACATCCCAAGTCAATTTCGGTCGTCCTCTACCCCTCCTCCCCTCTATAGTAATGTTTTCTACGGATCTAACAGGATTCGTCGTCTGTCTTCTCTTTACATGTCCAAACCATCTCAATCTCCACTCTCTTATCTTGTCTGCTATGTTCGCCACCCCTAATCTCTCGCGAAACTCAACGTTTCTTATTCGGTCTAGCCTTGTGTGCCCACACATCCAACGTAGCATTCTCATTTCTGCTACCTCCATCTTCCGCACTTGTGCCTTCTTGATGGCCCAACAATCTGTTCCATATAGCATTGCAGGTCTAACTGCCACCCTATAGAATTTTCCCTTTAGTTTAGTCGGGAAACTCTTGTCGCACAATATACCTGTGGCTTAGGCATTCAAAACTAACTAACTAACTAACTAACTAACATTTAGTTAAGAATACAAATTTTTGAATTAGATGAGTTAGGGGATTGTATGCATTCAAAAGACACTACACGTGATTTTTGACCCATGTGACCTTGACCCGTTTTTTTAAAATTATCTATTTGTTTTACTAGTTTGACCCGTCGGAGTAGAAACTTAGTATGAATCGACCACTATTTTTTTAGCATAAATCTTTTTGCTTATTCAAGATTATAAAATTTGTATATATATTTTTCTTTATAAAATTAGAAATTTGGTCTTAGCCCTTCAATACCTATTTGACCTTGACACGTTTTCACCATTCTGACTGTTTTGAGTTAAAACATAAATTTTTTTCTTCTTCAAGATTAATAAACTTAAATACTTTTTTATAACTTTAGGAACTTGGTCTTAGTCCCATCAATACCGATTTTTTGACCTTGGCCTGTTTTCTTTTTAACTATTTATAAATAAATTTAGGAAATCTATGCAGCTTTTAATTCATTTGACCTTGACCCGATTCATGAGTTTGACCCGTTTGGGTTAAAGCATAATTCTTCTTCCTTATTCAAGATTAATGAATTTAAATATGTTTTTTTTATAAATATAGGAACTTGGTCTTAGCCCGTCAATACCGGTTCACATTGTTCTTCAAGATTGGATCAGACACGCGGACGGGAAGCTTAGTTTCTTGGGGTTCGTACGGCTTCTACATGGAGCCTCGTCTCGTGCCTTCCAAAAGGCTTGAAATATCATAAGAAATAAAGCACCTTCGCGTGCCATCATAAAACTGTCTCGTTGATACAAACTTAATCAAGAGAGAATCCATGAAACAAGAAAGCAAAAACGTTTACTCAAGGCCATTTGCAGTAAACCGCGATGTCAAAATCTAGAGAATTGTACAGAGGTAGGCCTCAGTGTGTTTTAGTTTAGAAACCACATGATGGTTGAGTGAATTTTGTATTGTTTGTTATGTTAATGTTAGTTTTCGGTTATGTTCCTGATGTATTGTTGTTTTGTACTTTTGAAACAATGTTATGTCATTGTAACAATAATGTTAGGAACACAACTTTGTTGGGTGAATTTTGTGTACCTGTCAACTGTGTATAAGCGTACTAGCACGGGAACATGTATATATTACTTTAACTGTGATACTTGTATATATTGATTTAGTTCTGATACACGTTCCCGTGCTAGTATGCTTTTATCAGATATTATTTGATACTTGTATATATTAGTTCTGATACATACACCAGATATTATTTGATACACGTTCCCAGGAACATGTAATATTATTTGATTTTTGCAGTTTTTATGCTTAAACATGGACCATAATATTAATAGTATCATCTTCATGTCATGCATTGAATCTTAAGGTCCAACTTTGTGATATGTATGTTTAATGTTAATTGAGACTGGACCTCTAGTCATACTCATGGTTTCTTCATATTTTAACGTGTCATTCATTCTGTAACTCAACATTTATTTTATTTAGACACGTTGCTATGTCACATATATATGTGTTGCACAAAGTTTTCATAAGAGTTTGATTGGATTAAAGTTGGGCCCATGGCATGTTGACATGTTGTTTTAGATCCTGTCACACATGGGCATGCTGTTTAGTGTTTAGACTAGGCATGTTCAAAACGGTTTGGGACTAGGAACCGGAACCGGTTCCTAACCGGTTCCTATATTCAAAACCCCCTTTTAAACCGGTTTCAGGCTCGAACCGGTTAGGGAACCGAACCGGTTCTCCCACCCTCGGACCCCTAACCTATCTAACCGGTTCTTACCGGTTCCTAACCCGGTTCCTGTACCGTAACCGATTCCAACCGGTTACAGTGTAAATTTTTTTTTTTTTTCGTTTTTCGTTTGCGATTTGGATTCTAAACTACGATTCGTATTTGTATAACATGAAAAATAAAAAAAACAATTAACATAAAAATAAACAATTAACTGATGAGGAATACTCATCAGTGGGAACATTAAACTTATAAATATAAAGTTGTGACATATTATTTCTAGAAAAGCCTTCTTGTTCGTCGTAATTATTGAGCGGCGACTTCTTCCTCGGAATTACTTGTAGAAATGTCTTCTTGTTCGTCGTGCACTCGAACATCAAGTGGTGTTTCATCTTCGAGAGTGGTTACGTGTTGAATACGATCGATTGAGTCCAAGTGATCCTTTAAGCAAATGCACATCTCCACCGACTCCGAATTTAGTCTTGTTCTTCTCACCGATATTACCCTGCCACTAAGAGAAAAAGCGGATTCCGAAGCTACCGTAGAAGCTTGGACGGTTAGTAAATCACGGGCCATGGTGGCAAGAATCGGAAACTCGGTTTTCTTTACCTTCCACCAAGCCAAAACATCAAAAGTGCCATATTTCTCTTCGGATAAACCGGTAGAGTAATCATTTGCACTATACTTTCCTAGTTCGCTTGAAGGGGTGTTACCCCTTTGTTTTTTAGCCGTTGCGTTGCGAACGGTGTTCATAAGGCTAATCATGGGATCTCGTACTCTAGTAGCACTTGAACTTGATGAAGACCCCCCCCCCCCCCCCCCCGGCATAGGCATGTGTATGTTTGACCCATATTTATTTAAATAAAAGTCATACATAAATTTAAAATTCAAGTTAAAATTATTTTTTGCCTCTGTTGAAAAGTTTGGGTCAACTTCATGCATATCTAAGGCTGAAAAAATTTCGTCTATCACACATTCAACCCCCGTAACATTTAGCATTGGGTTTAAAGCGGCGGCGCAAGTAAAAACCGGTGGCAATTCAAGAAAGTATTTTTTTAAATTAAACTACATTGGTAATATGATGTTTGAAAACATTGGACTTTTATTTTCAAATTCTTTAAGATTGTTAACGATTAAAAATAACTCCGAAAGAACCAAGGGACTTGTCGGATAATACGTTCCCGATAATTTCGTAGTTGATGTTTTAAAAACTTCAAGAAAAGTCTATAAGTCATTGATAATTTCCCATTTCTCATTTGAAAAGGGGATTGCCAAATCATTCTCGGCAAGACTAGAATGAAACATTTGTAAGGTTTCTCTTTGTTTCAAAGCACTTTGAAACATTATGCAAGTGGAATTCCATCGATGAGGTACATCCCAATTAGCTCCCAAAGCTTTTCTTCCCGTATCTTTACAAAATTTTCTATATTCCATTTGTCTTTTTTTACTTTTCTTAAAAACTTCATGTATCATTAGTCTAAAATCGTTTATAACCGATGTAACCTCATCCGAAGCAAGTCCGTCTTGCACGATTAAATTAATGATATGTGCAACACACCTTGAGTGAAAAAATACACCATTGCAAATCGGCGTATATTTTAATTTTAATTTATCAACCGCCGATGTATTATTCGACGCGTTATCAAATGCAATTGAAAATATTTTATTTTCTAGTTTATAAGTTTTTATAACATAATCTAAAATTTCAAACAAATTATCTCCCGTATGTGGATACTCAAAGAGTTCGAAAACAATGGTGCGTTTCATCATTTCCCACGATGACGGGTCTACCCAATGAGCGGTGACACAAAGATAAGATTCGGGTAGACCATGTGGAGCCGACCAAACATCACTAGTTAAGTTTATTCCCGTATTTATATTTTCAAAATATGCAATTAGTACCTCTTTGGCCTTCTTCCACAATTTTAAACAATAACGTTTAAAAGTATGACGACTTACGTGAGTGTATTGTGGTTGAAGCGTATCTCGAATCATGGCGGTTAAGCGAGGGTTGTCGAAGTGGCTAAACGGCAAAGCTTCTTGAATCACAAACTTCGCCATACGATATTGAACTCGATCAATTTGGTATGTAAATATTCCGCCTTCACTATCCATTTGCGTTTGTTGCGACTCGACGTTCTGTTTCAACGCCCTGCAATACGGTCTTTCGATGTGTTTCTTCAAATTTGAATTCGAAAGTGGGTTTAAATAAATCCGACAAAACTTGCACCGAGCCTTCAATGAATGGTCACTCAATTCAACCAAATCCCAATTGCACCAAATCTCTTGATTACGATTATGAGGTACAATACGAACGAAACTTGGTCCGGCGGTGGAACCTTGACCAACCGATGATTGTGAGGCAGCCATAACAACAAATATGAATATAGAAGAAGAGAAAACAAGAGATTAGAGAACTCAGAACGTTGTAATAGCGTTTTTTTGTATTTTTTTGCGTTCGGGTTTGCGTTTTGAGTGTTGTGATGAACCCATTACACCAAATACCTATTTATACTAGTAGTGGGGTGTTTGGGGAGCCAAAAAAAACGGCCATTTTTGACCCCAACGGTCAAAAAACGGCCATAAAACCGTTTCCCAACGGCTAGAACTACTCCAACGGCTAGAACCGGTTCCGAACCGGTTCCGGTCGAACAGGTTCCAGAACCGGTTCCGGTTCGGTTCCGGTTCCTACCCGTCCCCACTCAGAAATGCACGAACTGGTCACGGATTATCGGGTTGAATCAGATAGGGTTCGGTTCCTACAAAAAACGGGTAGGAACCGGTTCGGGTCCGGTTCGGGTCCACCGGTTCGGTTCAGGAACCGGTTTCGTTGAACATCTCTAGACCAATAATTTTGTAACACTTAATCAACTAAAACATGAGTTGGGGTCCCACAACAAGGCATAATTCCTCAAATAATTAAGGTTTGCCAAATCGAGTTTTCTTTTATTGTCAAAAGTGAGCCCCATGTGTCTCCATCATATGAAAGAATATATGCTATTTTTATGTATAATGCACAACGTAACTAACAAATACTTTATATTCAAATTCATGTTTTATAACTACATCATCAATTAGATACATTTTTTGAAATTATTAGAATTTGTAGAAGTTAAGGACAACAATTTTGGAAATAATATGAAATGTTAGACGCCAACGTCCGGTTTATAATTGAAGATAATCTGGCTTTATTATAACATATTAACATAACTGTTCATTTGATAATTGGGTTTGATTCATTTTAGCATGACGTTTTTAACTCGTCCGATGATGTTAGAAAACAAAAGTAACGCTAGAAATATTTATCTTGATTAGATGACAAAGTAGTTTCTTTTAACTTTAAAATGTTATATCATAATTTGTTTTTGATTGATAAATTAGTTTCCTTTTACTTTATATTTTGTAATAATGATAAACTGGTTTTCCTTTTTAATTTTATTTTCATCTTAGTAAGTCTCACTTGTCCTGTCTTTTGTAGTATATTTTGATTTCACATTGATTTAATTTAATTTATATCAACACGAATGAACTCTTCTTTTCTATTTTTAACGATTGAACCAATGGGGTTGGGTTGCGTAATAGACTCGATACTAACCTACCTATAGTATGTCATTTATAATAATTAATAAACAATAACATGCAATGTACTTCTTATGTTAAACATAACATAAGAAATTAATAGTTTACACATGTGGTGTAAATAAGACAAAACAATTATCTTCATTCTCATTTTAAACCTTCTTTCAATTGATTCCTTTTGAAATTATAAAGCATTTCGGATTTACGTGAGAAAACATTATTTCTTTGGTTTTATTGGTTAAGAGAGTAACCAATTTTGAAACTAAATATGCTCGAATCCAAGAATATAGTTCACTTAAGACTCCAAGAAGTTAAAATTTTGTTTAAAGACTTTGAACAGGTAGTTAATTTGAAGAGATTTACGTACTTTAAGCCCATTTTAGCTAAAAAGTTCCAATATTTGTCTTTAAGATTCATCTATGACCTTATTCTACACTTCAAAGATTATTAACAACATAAAATGATACATCTATCTGATTTATTATAACATTTGATGTAAGAAGCATTATGAATCTTACAAAAAACACTCTTACTCTTGGTGTCACTTGGGCAATAAAAATGTAATTTTCTATGAATATTATGTGTAGACAAGCCTCTAATCATAACCTTTTTCAACAATGTCACAAAACACCTTCATTTGAGGCGCATCACACCCCCTTTAGACTATGTTTATCAACAACTCAACTCAATCCAACCAAACATTTTAATAAAAAAATAATTTCTCTCTCTTTTACATACACAACCCAACTCCCAACCTAACCCAATTTTTTACTTTTATTCATAACCCAACTAAACCCAACTATTTTAATACATAATACATATATATTATTTATGTTTTAATTTATTATATAAAATCTATTAAAATTAAAAAAATATTTGTTTTTTTAAACATTATTATTTTAAATATAAATAATATTAAAAAAATTACGTTCATTGAAAATATTTAATTAAAAAGATAATTCAAGTTACAAGCATGACACTAAATTTAAAATTGCAAATACATAAGATGGAAACTACATAATTATTCATCAAGGAAAAATTTGTGCCATATATGCTCAATCAGATCGTTTTTTAGAGCATTATGAGATTCTCTATTGTAAAGTTGTGCTCTGTTGATCATATAACTTGATAGATCTGCAATTCGTCGATAGATCTCAAGACTAATACTCCATGTATTAGACTATTAGACCATATGTAGTCGTAAAGCTCCACAACTAGGGGTTATGCGCCACGTGGCGCCCAGTCAGAGTTATGGTTTTGTATAAAAAACAAGTGTAGTCATAAAGTTGGCATAACTTGGAGGGGGGCGGTGTTTCCAAAGTTATACCCTTGTGTTTTCCTTGTGTTTTCAGCGTTGTATATAAAACGCTTGGAAATTTGGCTTCAACATAACGCGGGGGGGGGGGGGGGGGGGTGGCGCGTTATGGCTCAAAACGCAGGTGGCAAAGCCACCACTACACATGGTCTTAGTCTTTCTGACTCTCAAATATTATTTTAAGCATAAAAAATTATTAGAAAAGATAATATCGTAATTCATAAAAAAGAGCTTGAATTTTACAAGTATTAACAAAATAAAAATTTACACATGATAATATTAAAAAAAATACATATTTTCAAAAGTGTTCCGTTTTTAATAAAATTTATATGAAAAAGTTCATAAAAATAAACTAAATAAGACTGTGTTTTTAGATATTTAAAATAAGTTAAATAATATAAACTATTAAATAAAAATCAAATTATATAAAAAAACAAATTTGTTTAAAGAATAGAAAAGAAAAGAATATTTAATTTAAAGGTGGGTTGTGACCTAGGTTGGGGGTGAAAAGGATTTAATCTTTTTGTTTATTTCTTAAATGGTGTCATGACCTCCTATGAGGTTACCAATAAAACTAGTCTTAACATTTCTTGAGATTATTAGTAAAATAACATAAGTAACTATGCGATTAGAGTTAGTTTATGACGAGGTTACACCATACCAAATCTAGCATAGATAAGACCCTCCATTGTATTTTTGTGCTTGGATAGTTGGGGTTACACAACGAGAAAAGATGGCAAGTTTATTTTTGATTTCATATGTTACTATATTAATAAAGATTCATTCTTTTTAGACCATGTGTAATGGTCACGTTGTGGCTGCGTTTTGGGTGAAAACGCGGGGGGTACACCGCCCCCCCCCCCCCCCCCCCCCGCGTTATGTTGAAATTTTTTTGGTGCGTTTTAGATACAACGTGAGAATGGCACACACATCCAAAAAAAATACCGTTGGGTGGGTGGGTCTTGTTGTTAACGGGATCGCCGGAAAAAATGGTGGTGGTGGTGGGTGATAACGAGATCGTTGGAAAAAATGGTGGGTGAGTTACAGATCGGAGAAGAAGGAGAAAAAATGGTGGTGGTGGGTGAGTTACAGATCGGAGAAGAAGGAGAAAAATGGTGGTGGTGGTGGGTGGTAACGGGATCGCCGGAAAAATGGTGGTGGTGGGTTTCATGGTGGCCGGAACTCCGACGGCGTCAAATCGGAGAATCTAGTGACACCATGGTGGTGGTGGGTTTCATGGTGGCCGGAATAGTTGGATCCGGTGGGTTTCGTGGTGGTCGGAATAATTGGATCCGGTGGTGGGTGCAAAAAAGTGTAAACGTGACTGGGCGCCACGTGGCGCATAACCCCTGGATGTGGAGAGTTATGACTACAGCCTGTTTTTGTACAAAACCATAACTCTGACTAGGCGCCACGTGTCGCATAACCCCTGGATGTGAAGCTTTACGAATACACATGGTCTTAGAGTTGCCAGCCCATTACATCCACCATTAATGCCAATGCCATCGTGGTTGTCGAGTAACCACCATCTTTAATCGCAAGTTTAATAACACCATTCAAAAGTTATTTGTAACTTTAGCATCGCCACCAAACCACCACGCTAGTACCGTCACATTTATATGACTCATGTTGCCACATCACGGTTGTGATACTCTAATACATGCTAATGAATTGTTATTGCCACTTCAAAATGTGAAACTCGTTTCATTGGATTTTAAATAATTATTGAAGTAGTGGTAGAGTTGTGCACGGTTTAGTTCGATTATTAACCTAAACCTATACCAAAACCAAAGTCATCGGTTAATCTTTTGTGTTAACAAATCGGTTTTCGGTTTAATCGATTCAGTTAATTCAGCTAATTTATCAGTTTTAGGTAAGTTTAATTTCAGTTAATAACCCAAACCAAACTTGAGGGCTAAAAATTTGTTTAGAAATACATTAAATACATGTATAAGTAAATGATATAGATGTTTAAATGATGAAATAGAGTTACGATTACATGAAATAAATGTTTAAAACATGAAATAGTAAACGTATAAAAGTCAGAAATATATGAAAATATGAGTCATTCAATTCGGTAAACCGAGGATATAAAAAAAGTCGATAATCGGATTTCAATTAATTCAAATTTCCGTTAATTTTAGTTCCAGTTTTATCAATTTTCGATTCGACTTAAGTTAACAGTTCCGTTATCGCCCACCCTAAACATTGAAATAAATAAACTGGTATGGTTTTTTTTTAATATTAATTTATTTTCCAAATATTATACTACACTTTATGAGTCGAATATTATAGGAATAAACAACCGTTATTCGATGATGATAAGCACGCTCTTCTAGCCACCACAAGCTCCCACCTTTCTCCGACCACCGCCACCGGAACACCTATTTCTTGCTCCGGTACGTTTTCTTATCTATTAATTACCCACCAATTTCCGATCAAATTCACTATATCTATTTAGTTTTAACTGATATAAAGTCGATATCTTTGCTTCTAATTTCCATTAATTTTCTCAAATTATTAACTAGGATTTAGGGTTTACAAAGAAATTGGGTTTTTTTTAATTGTTTATTATTATTATTATTATTATTATTATTATTGTTATTATTATTATTATTATTATTATTTAGTTTAATGACTGTGACTGGAAATGAATAGAAATGAAGTTCCAGTTAATTTCATATGATTACGATAAAGTGGCAGGTAAACGGGCAACAAGTTGCATCGCAACCCCTTTGTATGTTATATGATATGTTTACTAGCTTTGGCTCGTTTAAGGTTTTTCTCAAATTATATAAAAGTAATTAAAAGAATATAAAAGTTAAATTACGTGTTTATATAAACGTAAATACGTGATAAATGTGCTGAGCCCGAGCTTGAAAAAACAAGGTCATGAGCTGAGCTCGAGCTCTCGTAAGTTAAAATGAGCCGAGCTCGTTCACACCCTTATTATTTATTGCTCACCAATTTTTTTATCATATTTGTAATGTTTGGTTTTAATTTAATAAACATTTGTTACTTAAGCATCTAACTTCCATGAATTTTGTGAAATTATGAACTAGGGTTTACGAAGAGATTGGGGGGTTTTGTATATTATGTTGTACTTGGTGCGTGAGAATCTGTTCATAGGCAACATCAATGCAGCAGCAGAAGTGCTGTTGGGTGACAATAAAGAAATCACTCATATTTTATCAGTTTTAAGCTCTGCTTCTATCGGGTTTTTTTCGGAATGGAAATCGAGTTTTTCGGTTCCTACGAAAGAGATTCGGACCGTGTACTTTGGCGGGTCGGGTGAAAGTTTGGAGGGTGATGGCTCAGATGAACCGAAAAAGATTCTTTATGTGTTGGAGAATGCGGGTCATGATTTGAAACTGGTCAGGATGGCTGTGCCTTTGAGGGATATGGAGAGTGAGAATTTGTTGGATTCGTTGGAAGTTTGTTTGGATTTTATTGATGAAAGTAGGAAAACGGGCTCGGTTTTGGTGCATTGCTTTGCGGGTGTATCCAGAAGGTAAATTTAACACGCATATAATCTTTTTGTTCGCTTTGTTTATCTTGTGAGGCCTGGCTCATTAAAAATCATATTTTTACAAGATATGTTTTATAAAAAGGATGATTCGGAGGTTTTGAAAAAAAAAACAATTCAGGTGATTTTCAACCCGTTTTCTTTTTAGCTGATTGACAAAATACATATCAGGTTAATCAAATTTTCTCTTGTTCTTGTTGTTTGATCCGCTAAAAATCACATTTTTACAAGATATTTATTTATATAAGGGATGATTAGGATGTTTTATGCTTTAAAAATACACTCCAGGTGACTTTCAACCCATTTGACCCGTTTCCCATTTAGCTATTTTTTAAATTCACGTATGGTTTGATCAAAATTTCTCTTGTTTTTCTTGTGCGGCAGGTCAAAAATAGTATATTTACAGGATAGGTTTTTTTCTAAAAGGATGATTAGGAGGTTTTATGCTTTGGAAAATCATACTTTTATCTTTGTTTGTATAGAAACGCTAATTAGGAGGTTATATGCTTTTAGATTACACCTCAAGCGACTTTCGTTCCGTTTTGCTTTATAGCTAATTGTTTTAATATTATTTGTATGACCTAAAAGAAACAGAATAAACGTCTTGTTCTTTTTGCGCGGTCCGTTAAAAATCTTGTTCTTTTTGCGCAGTCCGTTAAAAATCATATTTTTAGAAGATACATTTTTTTTGTAAGAAGGATGATTTAGGAGGATTTATGATTTGAAAAAACACTTAAGGTGAGTTTTGACTTGTTTCCTATTTAGCTAATTGTTTTGACTTTTTGATATTACTCATATACCATGTTAGAAACATGATTACCCAAATCGACCCATTCATAAGTAAATGGGTCGATCTACCACCTCTAATTTTTGTATTTACTACCTCTAGATTTAAAAGAATAAGAATAATTTTAAGTTATCTGTTTTTTTCTAGCCCTAAGGCCCTAAAGGTTTACACCATTATTTGCATGTGTTTGTTGCAGTGCAGCCATTATTACAGCCTACCTGATGAGAACCGAACGGCTTTCTCTAGAAGGTTTGACGACATCCATTTTTCTATTTTTTTTTTAAGATTTCTTGTTTGATGTGGATAATTACTTGGTGTTTTCTTTAATTTTGTATACAAATTTTCATGCAATATTTTCCCACAATTTTTTGCAGATGCACTTGAATCGTTACGCCAAAGCAATGAATCTATTTGCCCTAATGATGGATTCTTAGAACAGGTTTTAACAATATCACACAACAATTATATTTTTCACTTTCTTGTGGATTCTGAAAATGTGTTCTCTTTGAGGTGCAGTTGACCATGTTTGAAGATATGGGTTTCAAGGTTGACCATTCAAGCACTATATACAAACGCTTCCATTTGAAGGTTTTAGGTGTGTTTTCTTACCCAAGTTATATACTTTATGCTGGAATCAAAACCGGCTGATTACACCTTTTATCCGTAATAAAGTTTTAAATTAGTTACACGGATAGTCACTGTAATTTTAATTTATTCCACCTCTTAGTACGTGCGGGCGGGCAGGACCAAAAGCGTTATCGTACTATGCTCTTTATCTGTATTTTCTACCACAGTGGCTATTCGTGTAATAAGTGTACATACTAAGTGACTTTAGATCCGTTTGGCCCATTTCAGTTTAGTTTTTTTTTTTAATAATATTTTACGTGTTAGGTGACTTATATAACCGAGGAGAGAAAATTGACAGCTCTAAGTTTGCTGATGACCCTGGGTTGACCAAGAAAGAAGCTTCAATTGTGACCGGAACATCACAGAAAGAAATAATCCCGACTCCGGCATTTCGTTGCAAAAAATGCAGGCGAATTGTTGCATTGCAGGACAATGTTATAAAACATATTCCTGGTGAGGGTGAGAGTTCTTTTGAGTGGCATAAAAGGAATAGCCGCAACTATTACAACAAGTATGGTGATGCGCTTGAGTGCACTTCGGTCTTTGTTGAGCCTCTTCGTTGGATGAAAACAGGTATAAAATGATATCCTTAAAACTATAAAACCGAATGTTCATTTCTTCTATATTTTTAGATTTTGGTATAAATTACTCAATCCGTTTTAAGTTATGATATAAAATATATATGTTTTTTAATTTATAAAAATAAACGGATCAACACACAAGGTCGACCAGAAAACAACCCAAAATAATGTGGGCAAGAAACCTTGTCTCTAATTGTTTTCTTAATGTATGATTAATTTATTATTAACCATTTGGGGCTAAAAATTTTGGGCTACACCTTTTATTAAATTTTATAAATTATTTAGCATTCAAAATTAAAAATTATAATCCAAAAGTTGGTTTTTGGGGTTATCAGTACATGCAAAACCGAAAGCAAATTGTAAATTCTGTTTTTGGAAAAACATAAAATCAACCATTCGTTTTCGGTTGGGCTGGGTTATTTTGGTTTCATGCACACCCCAAGTTTTGGTAATCATGCTCAGTAATGTCTAGAGGTGCACGAATTGGGTTTTTGGCGCAAACTGGTATTAAAACCGGGTCAGATTGGGTAAAAGAAAGTCAAACCCGGTTTTTGTTGAAGTCGGTTCGTCTTCCAACCTGGTTTTTTGAGAGGGAAAGGATCAGGTTTGGCCAGTTTGAAACCGGCTTTTAAGTGGTTTGGTTTGGGTTTGACTAGTTTCAAAGTATCGGTTTGTAAACCGATTTCAACCTAACCAGGTCTGGTTCGGGTTCAAAACCAAGTTTATATGTGCACCTCTTGTAATGTCATGACCTGGTAATATGCTTTCTAAATCGGGTAATTTGGTAATGTGATCACCTGATGACCGCTTTCTAGCTTACGTGGTTTGCCATGTCAACTTTTTATTGTTGTGTAGTTGAAGAAGGTGCATTAGAAGGAAAGTTGTGGTGTGCACACTGCGAAGGGCGGTTGGGTTACTTTAACTGGTCAGGAATCCAGTGTAGTTGTGGAAGTTGGATCACACCCGCTTTTCAACTGCATAAAAGCCGAATCGATATCAGCACCGTTTAACAAGATTCATACACACGCACACGTGCGTGCCA